>NW_012267227.1:10372540-10384272 GCF_000151885.1 Dipodomys ordii
CATGTGTCTCCACTACTGGTGATTTCCAAACTCCAGGGAAGACAATCGACTTAACTTTTCAAGTTTTCGGTTGCAGCAGCAGCTGTACTTAGCATCCTGGAATTATTGCTTCATTCATTCATTCATTCATTCATTTATAGATGTGCTGGTACTGAGGCTCGAACTCAAGGCCAGGGTTATGTCCCATTGCTTTTCCACTCAGAGCTAGTTAGTGCTCTACCATTTGAGCCAACGACTCTCCACTTCCAGCTTTCTTTTGGGCCAGTTAAATTGGAGATAAAGAGTCTTGTCTTTCCTACCGAGGCTGGCTTTGAACCACGATCCTCAGATTTCAGTCTTCTGAGTAGCTAGGATGACAGATGTGAGCCACTGGCGCCCAGCTTTGATTGCTTCCTTTAAATAAGGTGAGCCAAGAAAGCCCAAGGGCCCAATTTGCCGCATAGAGGAAAGAAGCCTGGGTACCAAGGGATCTGATTTCTACCCCAGACCTTGGGCAAGTCACTTAACCTCTGCCAGTTCAGTTTTCTTACCTGTAAATATAATTACACCAGCTGCATCCCTTACAAGCCATTGTGAGAACCAAACTTAATTATAGTTGTGATAGCTTTTTGTGAACTAAGAATTTCCGTGCAAATGCGAGGTGTATCATTAATTTCTTCATCCATGAATTGAGTAGCTTGCCCGAAACCTTCTCTAGGAGCGCCTTCTGACACTAGATTTAGGACATGAGCCATTAAAATTTCTCTGTAAAATAAACTTGGTAATTTTCCAGGCATTGTAGAAAAACATGCAAATGACTGCACCAGGAAATGGATGAAAAGTTACTTTATCAACTTATATAGTGCTTACTCTTTGGCAGGTACTATTTGTTCTCTTGGTTTACAAATAGTAACCCATGTAATCACCATGAATGTATGGGGTAGATGTTGAGGTTATCTTCATGTAAGAGATGGATGTCTGTAAGCATTCATTTCCTACTTCCTTTATGTAGTCTTCCCACCAATGGTGAGCAGTCCACCTCAGAGCTGCTAATTGTAGGCTTCACCCATTGACTAGATGGGTCTGATTGTTGGATTTGCCCTTCTCTTTCCCCCAAGATACTTTGTGGGAAGGAAATGGAAAAAAATGTTGCAATTTTTAATTGGTAAGGGTTTGGGCTTCTGTTTTGGCTTTATTATAGTACAATTCATGTTAGTCATTAGAAGGGCAGACTGGTATAGTCAGCAACATTGAAGGTGGGGCTTAAGGAGCCTTTCCCTAGAATACATGTGTACCTGGGAATGGTCTGGAAATTGGCCGATTCTTCCTGTGAATTGTGATTCTTTCTGTGAATGGGCATCAGCCTAATGACAGGCAGGAATATTTATTGAGCATCTTTAGTGCCAGATACTCTGCTTAATTTGGATTCATTCTTCCTCCTCCCTATCTTGAGCTTGCTAGGCAACCATACCTCTAGCCTCCCCCCACCCTTTTTTTCTTACATTTTTCCTTTCCTGTCCTCTTTCTCCCACCTCCCCCCCCCTTTTTTTTTTCTTTTTGAGATGGGTCTTACCATGTAACCCAGGCTTGTCTAAAACTTGCAATCTTCCTGCCTCAGCCTCCTAGGTGCTGGGATTACAGGCATGGGCTATTATACCCTGCTGAGAGTTTCTAACTGTGGAAAGTCTTTTCCCTGAAGGCACTTCACCGTCTGTTTCTTATATTCTTGCCCTGCTGTGACTTCTCCAAGGGCATCCATAACCTGCTGTTACTGCAACCAACTGACAGCTGGGATGGGATTTATTAATAGAAATTAGGGAATGCGTCGCATGAAGGGAAGGTTGGAACAATTCCAGTGGACTGGAGTAGTGACTACTAGAGGAACAGGGCAGCCATTAGAAGTACTAGCAGTAGTAAGCAAGCCTATCTTCTCCTTGCAGAGGGTGCTGGGGAGGAAGTTCTGGGGGGTAGATTACGAAGAATGATGGATTGGTGACCGCCATGACAGTATTCAGCATTATGAGCAAATCTGGAAGAAAAATGCCCTTTCCAAAAAATGTCATGAGACCTTAAAGGCAGATTTTGATATGTAATGCAAATTCGCTGCTATTGCAGTGAAGGCAGGAAACTGTTCAATTTCTTGTCTTGAACTCCAGGGCATTGTGCTCTTTCTCTGCTTCCCCCCCTCCACCCCCAAGTCTAGTGCTCTACCATTTGATTTTCCACTTCTAAAGGAGATAAGAGACTTATGGGCTTTCCTGCCTGAGCTGGCTTCAAACCTCAATCCTCAGATCTCAGCCTCCTGAGTAGAAAGGATTACAGGTGTGAAGTACCAGCACCTGGCTTGGTTCTTGTAACCTACTTTTGACAGTGTCTCCACTTCTTACTCAGAAGCTCACAGAAGCTGCAATCTGCCTATTCAAGCCTCCTAGTGAAGCTAGAATAGCAAGCATGCAACCATGTCCAGCTATTGTCAGGAAGGGGTTTCATGAACTTTTTTTTTTGGAGAGGGAAAGCTGGGCTAGCCTAAAGTATGATCTTCCCTATCTCATTCTCTCAAGGAGCATCAACCTCCAGGCCTTGGCTGCTTTTGAAATGTGTTACGGTATCTTGAATGGTGAAAGGTCTGTCTATCATCTACTGGTTAGAGAATGAAGTTCTAATTCTAAAGGGAGTGGCTACTGCTAGACAGTTTCAACCTTCCTGGCACTTTTAGCTTTTTTTTTTTGTCCCTTAGTTTTTTTGCTCAAGGCTGGTGCTCTACCACTTGAACCACATTTTCCCTTTTGGCTTTTTGCTAGTTAGTTGGAGATAAGAGTCTCACAAGCTTTCCTGCCTGGGCTAGTTTCAAAATGTGATCTTCAGATCGCAGCCACCTGAATAGATAGGATTACAGGCATGAATTACTGGTGACTGGCTGGATTTTAGGTGGTTTATTTCATAGTACCCTGGCCCACTTACTGAGCAGCTAGGATTATAGGCATGATGCATTGGTGCCCAGCTTAGTATTTTTTTGATACTGGGTTCAAAAGCTCAGAGCCTCTGCTAATGCGCTCTACTTCTGAACCATACCTCCATCCTCCTTACATAGAATTTATTTTATTTATTTTTTTTGGGTCCGGTCATGGGGCCTGAACTCTGGGCCTGGGCGCTGTCCCTCAGCTCTTCAGCTCAAGGCTAGCGCTCTACCACTTGAGCTACAGCGCCACTTCCATTTTTCTAGTGGTTTATTGGAGATAGGAGTCTCATGGTCTCTCCTGCCTGGGCTGGCTTTGAACCGAGATCCTCAGATCTCAGCCTCCTGAGTAGCTAGGATGACAGGCATGAGCCACCAGCGCCTGGCCTTACATAGAATTTATAACCATTGTATTGATCATCTCTTAATACAACAGAGATTTTTTGCCTATTGTACTTTTTTTTTTGGTCAGTCGTAGAGTTTGAACTCTGGGCCTGGGCGCTGTCCCTCAGCTCTTCAGCTCAAGGCTAGAGCTCTACCACTTGAGCCACAGTACCACTTCCGGTTTTCTGAGTGGTTTATTAGAGAGAAAAGTTTCAGGGACTTTCCTGCCCTGGCTGGCTTTGAGCCACAATCCTCAGATCTCAGCCTCCTGAGTAACTAGGATTACAGGCTTGAGCCATCAGTGCCCAGCTGCCTATTGTACAATTTCAGCATGATATAATTATGTTTCAATTTCAAACTAATGTCTCTAAACATGATTGAAATCAAAGGATATGTGTAATACTTACTGAGATCCTTCTTTGTCCTGCATGCTGCTGTGGCCAAAAAATGGGGGGAGGGATAGGTGCTGGTAATTCACGCATGTAATCTGGAGGATGAAATGATCTGAGGATTGAGATTTGAAGCCAGACCAAGCAGGAAAGTGTGTGACACTCTTTTTTTTGGGGGGGGGTCTAGTCGTGGGGCCTGAACTCTGGGCCTGGGCGCTGTCCCTCAGCTCTTCAGCTCAAGGCTAGTGCTCTACCACTTGAGCCACAGCGCCACTTCTGATTTCTTTCTTTTTGCTTATGTGGTGCTGAGGAATCGAACTCAGGGCCTCATGCATGCAAGGCAAGCGCTCTACCACTGAGCCACCTTCCCAGCCCTGTCTGTGACACACTTATGTCCAGTTAACCACCAAAAAGCCAGAAATGGAACTGTGCTTCAAATGGTAAGAGCACTAACCCTTGAATAAAAAAGCTCAAGGACAGTACCCAGTCCTGAGTTCAAGTCTCAGGACTGTCACAAAAAAGGGGGGATGGAATAGGAGAATGGGCACACAAAAGTAGATTTTGTCTATCTTTATTCACAATATAAAACACAAGCATGGTGCAGCAGTCCTGGTGTGTGGTTAATTTTTTATTATTTTTTTTTGTGGGTTGTGGGGCCTGAACTCTGGGCCTGGGCGCTGTCTCTCAGCTCTTCAGCTCAAGGCTCTACCACTTGAGCCACAGCACCACTTCCAGGTTTTTCTGCTTATGTGGTGCTGAAGAATCAAACCCAGAGCCTCATGCATGGGAGGCAAGCACTCTATCACTGAGCCACCTTCCCAGCCCATGGTTAATATTTTTTGACAAACATATAACTGATAGTGAAATTCCAGCACATCAGAAATAAAATGATCAAGGCAGGAAAGAGGCAAAATGTTAAAACGGTAGAACTGTGTAGTTTAGAAAGATGCAGAAGAGCTTCAACAATAGTAGATGTTAGCTTGGCACTGGAGCTTATACCTGTAATCCTAACCACTCAGGAGGCTGAGGTGTGAGAATTGAAGTTAGCAGCCAGTCTGAGCAGACAGATCAGTTAGCCAGTCAAAAGCGGGAAAGTGACATTGTGTCAAATGTACTAGCCTGGAAAGAAAAAGCTAAGTGACAGCTTGAGACCTTAGAGTTCAAGCCCCAGTCCAAGCACAAAAAAGGAGCAGTAGTTTATAAATCTCAGCGTAGCTGAGAGAAGATGCTTGGAATAAATAAATGCATGTTGCTTTAATTGAATTGCTACTGTCCATGCAAAGTTTTATGTTTTGAAAAATATATCACCTCAAGTTCTAAAGTTCTTTTATCTGCCTAATTGTAGTTCATAAATACTCAAGACCTGGGTGATTCTGAATACCCTGCTTTGATCAGATTGAACAGTTTACCAGCTAGAGTTGTTTTAATTGGAAGTGCCTGCATGACCTGCAAGTCTAGTCCTGGCTGGATTCAAGGTTCAGATGTGGCCTTTCGGGGTTGCCTGTCACTGCCTTTCATGTGCTTACGGACATTGGTTTTATCCTCAGCACAGCTGTTTTTGGGGTGAAAAGGCGGCCTAACGTCTGCAGATCACGTGATCGGACAGCTCTGGGTCTAAGGAAGAGTTCTTTCTGGGAGTCATGTGTCCTTCCTTTACACAACGTCCTGTGGGCAGTGGGGGAGGAATAAGAGAAGTGTCAAGACCGCTCGACCCAGATGCCTGACACCCTGACACCAACTCCAAACAAATGATGGTGGCTGAATTCTCCTCCTCTTTTTATGATCTATGAGCAGAATGGGAGAATTTTGCATAGCTAGGAAAACACAAGGTACATCCCCTCTAGAGAAGGTTTTTTTGGTGCCAGGACTGGGACTTGAACTCAGGACCTCATGCTCTTACTTGGCTCTTTCCTCTCAGGGCTGGTACTCTACCACTTAAGCCACAGCTCCACTTCCATCTTTTTGCTGGATAATTAAAGACAAAGTCTCATGGACTTTGCTATCTGGGCTGGCTCTGAACCGTGATCCTCAGATCTCAGCTTCCTGAGTAGCTAGGATTACAGGCGTGAGCCACCGAACAGTAACAACATTTCTTATTCCTTCCCTTTGCCTGTCCAAGTCACTCCTTGTTCATATTGTAGGTGGTCATTCCTCTGTTCTCGCCTCCAGCTACCTTGGAATAAAATACATTGCTAATGAGTAAATTGCTACTCTGTAACTCAAACTTGAGGTGTGTATGTGTGTGTGTGTGTGTGTGTGTGTGTGTGTGCATGCGCATGCGAGTATGTGCGTGCTCATGCTGGGGTTTGAACTCAGGCCTAGGTCTTGTCCCTGGGCATTTTTCCTAAAGGTTAGCATTCTACCACTTGAGCCATGGTTTCACTACCAGCTTTATAGTAGTTAATTGGAGATAAGAGTTTCACAGGCTTTTCTGCCTGGGCTGGCTTTGAACCATAATTCTCTGATCTCAGCATCTTGGGTAGCTAGGATTATAGGGCTGATAAACCTGCCCTCAGCCAAGAGTATATTTTACTTCCTCAAATCTGTGTTCTTCTGTTTCACCACAACTTGCTGGGTTTGGTATCTTAATAGGAAGTTCTTATGACATGAAGAAGTCATTTTCTGTGCATGTGAGCACATGTGTTTCAAACTAATACTTTTTTTTTTTGTCGGTCGTGGGGCTTGAACTCTGGGCCTGGGCGCTGTCCCTCAGCTCTTCAGCTCAAGGCGAGCGCTCTACCACTTGAGCTACAGCGCCACTTCGGTTTTCTGGTGGTTTATTAGAGATAGGAGTCTCACGGTCTCTCCTGCCCGGGCTGGCTTTAAACCGCTATCCTCAGATCTCAGCCTCCTGAGTAGCTAGGATTACAGGCGTGAGCCACCAGCGCCCGGCTTCAAACTAATACTTTTATATATGCTACTAGTTTTTAAACTAGTTAGGCTAGACTAGTTAGACCTTCCATATAGCGTTATATTACTGAGTGACATCACCACCCCTGATTTACTTTAGGTATTTCATCTGTGTAGATGATGGTAATACATTTGAAAATTATTATTACTTTTTGGTGGGTAATAGTGGAATTTGAACTCAGGATCTTGTGCCGTACCACTTGAGCCATGTCTGTAGTACTTTTTTGCTTTCAGTTATTTTTCAGATTGGATTTTTCTTTTGCCTGTGATTCTTCCATCTGTGCCTCCTGTTTGTAACTGGGATTATAGACATGTACCACCATTCCCAGCCAAAAATTTTATATTTAATAAGTTATATACTAATAAATTTATATAATTGATCATGTTTAATATAGACTAAATTTTGTACTAAAAAGAGAAGAAAAATGTGATGTATTTCCTTATGTAATAATTCTTTAGTGCTTGAAAACAATATATATTGTAAGATTTCTTTGCATGGTTAAGTATTCAGCGGAAGCTGGGAAGGTGGCTTAGTGGTAAAGTGCTTGCTTAGCATGCATGAAGCCCTGGATTTGATTCCTCAGCCCCACATACACAGAAAAAGCCAGAAGTGGTGCTGTGCTTAATTGATAGAGTGCTAGCCTTGAGGAAAAGAAGCTCAGAAACAGTGCCCAGGCCCTCAGTTCAAGCCCCAAGACCAGCAAAAAATAAATGTGTGTATGTGTGTGTGTATATATTCAGTGGAATACTTTTTTTTTTTTTTTGTCAGTCATGGGGCTTGAACTCAGGGTCTAGGTGCTGTCCCTCAGGTCTTCAGCTCAAGGTGAGTGCTCTACCACTTGAGCCATAGTGCTACTTCCAGTTTTTTGGTGCATAATTGGAGATAAGAGTCTCATGGCCTTTCCTGCCCAAGCTAGCTTTGAACCATGATCCTCAGGATCTCAGCCTCCAGAGTAGCTAGGATTACAGTCATGAGCCACTGGTGCCTGGCTGAAATACTTTTGTTTTTTGGTCCGGTCGTGGGGCCTGAACTCTGGGCCTGGACGCTGTCCCTCAGCTCTTCAGCTCAAGGCTAGCACCCTACCACTTTAGCCACAGCGCCACTTCCGGTTTTTTTCTTTTTGCTTATGTGGTGCTGCGGAATGGAACCCAGGGCCTCAGGCATGCAAGGCAAGCGCTCTACCACTGAGCCATCTTCCCAGCCTGGCTGAAATACTTTTAATTTATGCATAGCATTTCAGCATCTGAATGTATAACTTATATTCACTATTATAAGTCATGTGCTATGCTGGACATCTTTGTATATAAATTTTGTTCTAGTCAGTTTGGGGCATTAGAACCTGAATCTTCCTGAGATTAATTGGCATTTATTTATTTGTTTGTTTGTTTTGTGCTGGTTCTGGCACTTGAACTCAGGGCCTGGGACTGTACTTGAGCTTTTTGCTCAAGGTTAGCAATCTACCACTTGAGCCACAGCTCCATTTCTGACTTTTTTTTTAAGCAGTTAATTGGAGATAAGAGTCTCACAGGCTTTCCTACCTGGGCTTGCTTCAAACTATGATCTTCAAATCTCAGCCTCTTGAGTGGCTAGAATTACAGGTATGAACCACACACTGATGGCTGGCTTTACATTCCAATTTATATTTTGGGCAGGATGCTCACATTCATTTTGTTTTAAAAGTAGCACTTTTAAATATGCATTGCCTCAGGGCTAGGGTGACCAGATGTCCCACTTCTGGGAGATATATTCTGGTATTCAATAGCTTTATTCTGTTTTGAGAACTCCTTTTGGAGTAGAAATATATAAATTCATTTAAAAAATATGATCTTCCACAGTCTTAAACTTTTAGTTTTTTCTGATCAGTTTTATCCTTGTTCCTCTTACCCATTTTTTTTTTCCCTTCCCGATTTCTTGGAGTTCTGTTTTTTTTTTTGGTCGTGGGTCTTGAACTCCCTGGGCCCTGTCCCTCAGCTCTTCAGCTCAAGGTGAGCACTCTACCACTTGAGTCACAGTGCCACTTCTGGTTTTCTGGTGGCTAATTGGAGATAAGAATCTTGTGGACTTTCCTGCCTGGTCTGGCTTTGAACTGCAATCCTCAGATCTCAGCCTCCTGAGTAGCTAGGATTACAAGTGTGAGCCACCAGCACCCAGCTTGGAGTTCATTTTGATAAACATTGTTTTATATGATCATATTCATATAACTATTGAGCCTTTGTGATCCTCTCCTAAAATCTTATTCCGTTTTTTTTTTTCCCTTAATGTAAAGGATCTGGGCCAGAAGGAATTATTGGGTTACAAATTTATTTATTTTTGTATGTGCATATGCTGGTACTGGGGTTTGAACTTGGGCCTGGGTACTCTTCCTTAGCTTTTACACTTTAAATCCTGATCCTCAGATCTCAACCCCCTGGGTAGTTGGGATTATAGACATGAGCCCCCAGTGCCTGGCTACAGTTTTCCTTAATAAAACACTTTAATAAAATACATGAGAAGACCTGGTGCATGATCCAGGAATTCATTTTGCTATTTTTAAAAGCAACTGGAAAAACTGCCGTCTGTAGATGAAAACATAACTGAGAGGCTTCTATGGTGGAAGATTTTCCATTGCCTTTACTAATAATAGGTGGAAATGACTTGCAAAATGACTTTGGAAGATATTTCCTTAAAAAAAAAAAGAACACATTGCAAAAATAGTGTAAATATAATGTGTCCAGTGTAGAAGAGGAAGATTCAGAAATGCAAAAGAGAATATAATGGTAGTTCATTAACCTCAGAGATCCTGTGTATCCATTCTCACATTTGTGTCCATCTAATCTCTTTTTTAAAAATTCTTTTATTGTTATTGGGGCTGGGAAGGTGGCTCAGTGGTAGAGCGCTTGCCTTGCATGCATAAGGCCCTGGGTTCAATTCCTCAGCATCACATAAGTAGAAAAAGCTGGAAGTGGTGCTGTGGCTCAAGTGGTAGAGCACTAGCCTTGAGCTGAAGAGCTGAGGGACAGCGCCCAGGCCCAGAGTTCAGGCCCCATGACCGACAAAAAAAAAATTCTTTTATTGTTATTATAAAGGTGATGTATGGAGGGGGATCTAGTCTCTTTTTATCTGTGCATAGTCCCTTTACCAAAATGGTTTGTTTTATGCATACTATTTTGTAGTCAGACTGTTTTCTCATAGGAGATGAGTGTGAAGATTTTCACATGCCTATGCATATCCTTCCATGTATTTTTTTGAGATAGATTCTCACTGTGTAGACAAGGCTCGCCTGAAACTTACAATCCTCCTACCTCAGCCTCCCCGAGTGCTAGGATTGCAAGCATGTGCCATCATGCTTGGCTTTTAGACTACTTTTTAATGGCTTCAGAGTATTATAGTGCAGGAATTAGTCATATGCTACTCAACCAGTTCCTATGATTATTACTTCTGACTTTGTTTTTGAAGTTTGCCTTTAAACTGAAGAGTCCCAAAAGCCTTTGTGTGTTCTTTTAGAAAGCTAGGTCCTGATGGCTTGTGCCTGTCATAATAGTTATTTGGGAGACAGATAGCCAGGTCAGGAGGGAGAAATGTTCACGAGGTCCCCTTCTCAAGGGAGAGCTGGGTGTGGTGGTGCCTGCCTGTCATCCTAGCTACCACGGGAAGCCTGAACTACACAGATGTGGTCTAGGTGCATTCCTGGGCAGGAAGTGCAACCATATCTCAAAAGTAACCAGCACAAGCCAGTTGCTGGTAGCTCATGCCTATAATCCCAGCTACTTAGGATCTGAAGATCAAGGTTCAGAGCCACCAAAGACCTGGAAATAGAGCAATCGCACAAAGTGGTAGAATGCTGGCTTTGAGCCAAAAAGCTCAAGCTGAGGTCCTGAATTCAAGTTCTAGGACACACGTGTGTGTGCACACATGCACATGTGTACACACACACATACTGCTGCTACTACTACTACTAATAGCTAATACATAAAAAGATTGGAGATGTAGCTTAGTGGGAAGAGTGCCTGCCTGCCAAGGAGAAGCCCTGAGCCCCAGTTTAACCTGCCCCCCCTCCCCCACAGATTTAAGAGAAGTAATGTGGGAAATAGCCTTTGCGATCTAAGACTCAGATCTTTTAAACATGAAAGGTAATGTGTGATGTATTTCAAGGATCCCTTGCCCCTTTTGCAAATACTATAAATGTTTCTTACAAGTTTATGTCTGAAATGGGTCTAGGAAACTGGTCTTAAGGGGCCAAGTTTTTCAGCAGCTGTCCCCTCTCCCTGGGGCACAGGCGGTGTCTGCTGGAGTTTGTTGGAGTGGTGTGTTGTCTCTGGGAAGGTATACTCATCTGTGGACCAGGTAGAAGTTACCTCCTTAGTCACTGCCTGTAGACCGTATCCGACTTATTTGTCTTTTGGAGCTAGGGTTCACGAGAGTATGTTTAAGAAGTGTCTGGGACAGGACTGACTGGGGCATGACTCAAGTAGTAGAGCACCAGACAAGCAAGCAACCTGAGCAAGTTCAAGGCCTTTAGCTCAAATCTGAAGACTGCCCCCTTCCCCAAATTGGTGTGTGTGTGTGTGTGTGTGTGTATGTGTGTGTGTGTGTGCGTGCGCACGCACGCGCACTGTTCCTGAAGCTTGACCATAGGGCCTAGGTGTTGTCCCTTAACTTTTTCATTCACAGCTATTGTTCTGCCACCTGAGCCACAGCTCCATATCTGTTTATTTGTTAGTTACTTGGAGGTAAGAGTCTCAGAGATATTCCTGCCTGCACTGGCTTTGAACCACAACCCTCCTCTCTCACAAGCCATAGACACCTGACTCAAGGCCTTTTAACCAACTTATAGACTGGCTTGAAATCTCTACCCTTTGTACGTTGTACTGAGTTTCATAAAATGATTTTGTTCTCAAAGTTAAACATCTCCTATATTCTAGCCAGGTGTGCTGGCATTCACCTATCATTCCAGCTGCTCAGGAGGCTGAGTCTCAAGGATCACTTGAGACCAGAGTGTATGGTCCAACAGTAAGACCTGTCTCAAAAACAAAGCAAGGCCGGGCGCTGGTGGCTCATGCCTGTAATCCTAGCTACTCAGGAGGCTGAGATCTGAGGATTGCGGTTCAAAGCCAGCCCGGGCAGGAGAGACCGT
>NW_012267227.1:10385027-10391739 GCF_000151885.1 Dipodomys ordii
GAATCATTCAGACAAGAGAGTGCTATTCACATTTCCTTTTGAAGCTGCTGTCTGACTGCTGTTGGTGACTATTTTCCTTCCTTCCTTCCTTCCTTCCTTCCTTCCTTCCTTCCTTCCTTCCTTCCTCCTTTCCTTCAACTCAGGGCCTGGGTACTGTCCCTTAGCCTTTTTGCTCAAGGCTCAGCTCCACTTCCAGCTTTTTTGTTGTTGTTGTTGTTGGTCGTAGGGCTTGAACCCTGGGCCTGGGCGCTGTCCCTCAGCTCTTCAGCTCAAGGCTAGCACTCTACCACTTGAGCCATAGTACCACTTCTGGATTTTTCTGCTTATGTGGTGCTGAAGAATCGAACCCAGGGCCTTATCCGTGCAAGGCAAGCACTCTACCACTGAGCCACCTTCCCAGCCCCACTTCCAGCTTTTTTGTGGTTACTTGGAGCTAAGAGTCTCACAGACTTTCCTGCCTGAGCTGGAATTCTCAGATCTCAGCCTCCTGAATAGCTAGGATTACAGACATGAGACATTGGCACAAGGCTAGTGTCAGTTTTCAAGAGAACAGTGCCTATGAACCCTGTAAATTCTGGCTTGGCCTGATTTAAAAATAGCTTATTTTTATTGCTTTTTTTTTTTTTTTAGAACTGTCACATTTTTGTTTTAAATGCACTTGACCTTGCCAGGCAAGGTTGACCAATAGGTTATTTAGGAGAAAAAGAAGCCTGGTATTTTCCCCTTACTGTTTTCTTTAGCTAGTCAGGCTGATCTTGCTGGCATAGGGTTTGGTTTTTAGTTCTGTGGAGAAAATCAAGGAGAGACAGGAAAGATATCCTCTAGATAGGAGGATAAGGGTGAGAGGAGAGAGAAAAAGAAAGAGGGGGATCGTTTTGAAATACAGTGTTGCTAGGTATGATGATAATATTAGTATAAGGAACATAAATGAAAAGCTATTTATTAATAGACACCTTGGGAGAGAGAACGCACATGGCCTCAGAAAAGCTCAGCCTAACTCTAGAGATCATGCATTCTCCTTACCTTATCATGTTACTGTGTTATTTTATTTGTCTCTCTTGGTATTTTCTATTCATTGTATGTACTTGTCACTTAATCATTCAGATTCATTGACTTCTTTTTGAAACAAGATCTTGATATGTAGCCCAGGTAAGCCTTAAACTCTGAGACTCTTGCCTCAGCCTCCCTGGAGCTGTTTACAAGACTGACTTTTGGCTGGCTTCTGAGAGCATGGGATTGGGCAGGGTGCCTAAGCTTTGTGTCCATGCCATATTGTTTATGCCGAACACCTGTTTTCCTTCTAGAAGGCTACAGTCTTGGCCTGTGCTGGACAGAGTATGACTGTGTAACCAGCCTCCAATAAAAACAGGCAGTGAGTCTCTAGGAAGCGTTGTCTCAACTTGCCCATCCTGTGTGGGTCCAGGAGAAAAGACTCCTGGAGCTGGTGTCTCCTCTCTTCTGGACATATCCCCCTGGTGCTTTCCCTTTGTTGTGTGGCTGTTTTCATTTGGCTCTTTTCAGCCATGGATATTGCTGTGTACTCAGTCCTATGAGCCCTCATACTCAGTCACCAAACCTGTTACAGTCTTAAGGGTCCCTTGTCAGAGTTCTCCAGCATTGCATTTCAAAAAGTACCACAGTAGCCAGGCGCCGGTGGCTCACACCTGTAATCATAGCTACTTAGGAGGCTGAGCTCTGACGATTGCGGTTCAGAGCCAACCTGGGCAGGAAAGTCTGTGAGACGCTAATTTCCAATAAACTACCAGAAAACTGGAAGTGGCACTGTGGCTCAAGTGGTAGAGCCCTATCCTTGAGCTGAAGAGCTGAGTGCCCAGGCCCAGAGTTCAAGCCCAACCAAAAAAAAAAAAAAAGCATCACAGTGCCATTACGATATCTAAAATATATTCATAATAGGTCAGAAGCATTTTTTCCTTTTTTGAATCAGGATTCAAATATTGCACCTTTTTTAGGGTACCCCATATATTCACTGATTCTCTTTTTATTTATTTTTTCCATGAAAGTAATGTTTGTTGAAGAAACTGAGTTTTTTCCTGTAGGGTTTCCTCTGGTTTTTGTTGGATGTATTACCACAGAATAGTTTATTGTATTGCTTTGTAAATTGATAGCTGGATCTAGTGGCTTATTGCATGTGAGTGTGTGTGTGTGTGTGTGTGTGTGTGTGTATGTGTGTGTGGGGCACGCGCACGCGCATGTGCATGTGCATTCACACTGCCTACTGAGGTTGAACTCATGGTCTCTGGGCACTGTCCTTAGCTTTTCCCCCCCAAACTAGTGCTCTACCACTTTAGCCACACCTCCACTTATGGCTTTTTGGTGGTTAATTGAGCATAAGAGTCTCATGGACTTTCCTACCCAGGCTGGCTTCAAACCTGAATTCTCAGGTCTCAGCTTCCTGAGTAGCTAGGATTATAGGTACGAGCCACCTGTACCCAGCTCAGTCCAGTGCCTTCATATATCCTGAGGATATGGTTTTGCTTTCACTTGATTGACATTTGCCACTTGTAGCACTTGGGTAAGAAGAGCTCCACAGAGCACATCTTGGTGTCTAGAAACATCAAGCCAGATCTTGACACTTGCAGTGTGACATACCCTGCTTTAGAGATTCCACTCAAAAGCACATGGCATAGTGTCCATTCACCTGCCTCTCAGGTACTAATACTGACAGGATTCCCTGAGCAAAAGCTGTCTAATTATCTGCATTGATACAATGCCGTGGTGACCAAATATTACGACATAGGTAGAAATGTAGTTTTTTTTTTAAGTCACACACAGATACATAGAACCATATATATGCATGTCCACGTATTTTGATCTGTCTACTATCTACCTCTGAACTTGGCCTTAGGCTTGCCAAGCAAGTACTTTAATACATGCCTCCAGTTTTTTGCTTTAGCTGTTCATCAGATAAAGTCTCACACTTTTGCCCAGAGTCAGCCTCAGGCCACAATCCTCCCACCTTTGCCTCCTGTATTACTGGGATTACAAGCATGGAGCACCACCACTAGATTGATGAAGTGTGCAGTCTAGCTAACTTTTTGCCTGAGTTGGCCTAGAACAAGATCCTCCTGATTTCTCCTTCCTGCGTAGCTGGCATTACAGGTGTGAGTCACTACATCTGGTCTATTTTCTTTCTTTCTGGGGTTTTTTTTTTTTTTTTTGGTCTATTTGTTATTTCCCTTTTTTTCCCTTAAAATAGTAGGCATCCTAATGGGATGAACTAGTATTGCATTGTGTTTTTGATTTCCATTTCCTTAATTGTTAATTATGTTGAATCCATTTTCATGTGTTGATTGGCCATTTGTACATCTTCAGAGAAATGGCAAGTCTTTTATCCATTTCATTTTGTTTATTTATTTTATTTTATTTAGTTGTGGGGCCTGAACTCTGGGCCTTGGCACTATCCCTCAGTTCTTCAACTCAAGGCTAGCATTCTATCACTTGAGCCACAGTGCAGCTTCCAGATTTTTCTGTTTATATGGTGCTGAGGAATCAAACCCAGGGCCTCATGCATGCAAGGCAAGCACTCTACCACTGAGCCACCTTCCCAACCCCTTATTTATTTATTTATTTTTGGTCATGGGGCTTGAACTCTGGGCCTGGGCACTGTCCCTCAGCTCTTCAGCTGAGCCATCTTCCCAGCCTCTTTTCTCCATTTTAAAATTGCATTTTTTTTCTGGTATTAAGGCTTGAACTCAGAGTCTTGAACACTCACTTGGTGTTTTTGCCCAAGGCTGGTGCTCTACCAGGTTAGCCAGTTCCACCTCCACTTCTAGCTTTTTGCTGGTTAATTGGAGATAATTGTCTCAGTGATTTACAGATTTGTCTGTCTGGGCTAGCATGGAAACTTGATTCTTAGATCTCAGCCTCCTGAGTTCTAGGATTACAGGCCTGAGTCTTTAGTACCCAGCTTTCTGTGCTATTTATTTTTATTTCTTTTCTATTTTTGGTCTAAGACCTGGACTTGAACTCAGTACTTGATGCTTTCACTCATTGGCTAGTGCTACCAACTGAGTCATACCTCCAACTCCATTTATTTTTAAACAATCTACCTAAAACTCTTCCTAGGTATGCTACTTAAAGCTTCATGAGTATGATATTACTGTGGTATTTGTATTCGTATGGGTGATGTCCATAAAACAAGTTTCTTAATAAATCTCCAGAAAGGAAAAGCTGACTGTCTGTTATGGTTTAGTTTTCTTTTTGTCTCTTATCAGTAGTGTTGGTTGGTACTAGTAGGATGAGGTTTTTAAAAGGGACCTTGTTATTCTAGAATTCAATATCCCATGATCTAATAAGAGTTCTTGTGGAGATCAACTGACTTCTTTTAAACAGGCGCCTTCACTCATGTGACAGAAAATGCGAACTCTCTAGGAGTCTTTTAATTGTTCACTTCATTCCAGTGGTATTTGTGAAAATGCTCTGTGTTCAGATTTAGTAAATACCCTTAAAGCATTTTAGGATATTAGAAATGATTCATCACCTGACAATCTTTTGCAGAGGGACTCTTAGTTTCCTTTTAAAGTTGAGTGTTTTCTCTTTTTGTTTTTCTTTTTGTCATTCACAGATTGTTTGTTTTAAGCTGATGAACAATTTAAACCATTAGCAAATTCAGTATTTGTTGGAGATTGATTGATAGTGGAAATCATTAGTAGTGGTACAGGTATACCTTAGCTATGAAAAGTTCTCTCTCATTATCTAACTCTGCCTCTCCATATTTTGTGATTAAAAACACAAACAAACCAGATAGTATATTTGATTTAGAAGAGAATACTGAAATCAGAAGATACTTAGGGTATGGTGATGCATGCTTGTAGTCCAAACTACTTGGGAGGCTAATATGGGATGATTGCTAGAGACTATACGTTTGAAACCAGCCTGTGTAACACAGTGAAACCCCATCTCAAAAAACAAACAAAAAACAAGAATCAAAGGATAAGGGAGAGTAACCAGTTCAACAAGAAATGTACTCACAACCTTATACATGTAACTGTAACCCCTCTGCATATCACCTTGACAGTAAAATTAAATTTAAAAAAGATTAGCTGGTATGATGATAAAAAATGTTTAGGTTGGCTTTGAAAACTGTTATCCTCCTGATGTCAGTCTCTGGAGTGGCTAAGGTTAAAGCATGAGCCTTTGCACTTGACATTCTCAAGTCTTCTATTTTTTTTTTTAAATCATTCAACTAATTATTTCAATCTTCTTTGAGGTTTTGATCATTTTTGAAGACTGTACTTTTGAGTTCATTGTCATTGGATATCTCTGGTTTCAGTTCTTGAAGGTTATGAATTTGTGAGCTGTCTTACTGCCTTGTTTTTTCAAATTGTTTGTGTTGTTCAGTTGTCCCTTAGTTGGGATGGATCTCTCCTCTGGTTTGATATGGTAGCTTTCCTAAGTGAGCAGCCGTGTCTTGGGGGGTTCAACCCCTGTACTTCTCAGAGACAAGAAAAAGCACAGCAACAGCAACACCACCAAAACAAACCAGATGCAGCAACAACAGACAAAGACAGCTACTGTACCACCAGCAACCTTGGAAAAGAAAATGGCAAAACTAATGTAGACTAACCTATGAAGTACACTATTAATAAAGGTAACATAATAAAATAATGAAATAAAGAAGAGTCAGGGAAAGGGCCGAGTACAAGGTTGAATAAAAGAAAACAGGAAAGAAATGTGAGGAAGAAGAAAAGGATGAGATCAAAAATGACTTACAAAATCAAGAGAAACATGTAAATGAAATTAAAAGTAAGAGAAATATAAAGCAAAAACTGAAAATATTTTTAACAAAATAAAAAGAATACTAAAGAAAAGACAAGGAATTGGTGACACTTCTTTGCAAATTCTGTCATACTGGAATCCCCGGGGTGGGTGGGCGGAGAGGATGGAGTCAGATATGGAGTCTATTTTAGACTCTGGGTGTTTTCTTGTCAGCAGCAGGAATGGATTTAAGGCCACTCACAAAAAGCCCACCACAAGTCCTCCTCCCTCTCATTTCAGGGTTTCTTCCCTGCGATCCTCTGAGGAAGGACAGATAGAGTCAAAGAATCTTGGTTTACTTAGGTTATTTATGTCTAGGCCAAAGGGAGAAAATAAAGAGCTGGTTCCTGTGTCCAGCTTCTCAGACTCACAGGTCCCAATTACCCCATTTTTATCTGTCTCCACTTAGTCTGGCTTCTGTCTTCTGTCAGACCACCCTGACCACCCTGACTCCTCTCTCTCCCTTGTGGTCACAAGCATCTGAAAGCTGTCCAGCTTCTTCCTCTTTATTATGCCTACATCTCCAAGTATCCTGCTGAATGAGCTGGGTTTTTGCTGAGTGAGTTATGTTCTTACAATTCTACTGATGAGTTCTGATTATATTCTGTTTCTCCTATGGAAACAATTGTAGCCAGTGGAAACCTGCATGGCCCCATACTTAGGTCTTTTTTTTTTTTTTTTGAGTCTGTTGTGGGGCTTAAACTCTGTGCCTGGGCGCTGTCCCTGAGCTCTTCAGCTCAGGCTAGTACTCTACCTCTTGAACCACAGTGCCATTTCCGAGTTCCTAGTGGTTTATTGGAGATCTTGAGGACTTTCCTGCCCGAGCTAGCTTTGAACCTGAATCCTCAGATCTCAGCCTCCTGAGTAGCTAGGATTACAGGTGTAAACCATCAGTACCCAGACATAATTAGGTCTTTTTTATGATGAAATCTCT
>NW_012267227.1:10393159-10400432 GCF_000151885.1 Dipodomys ordii
GCCACCAGTGCCTGCCTCATGGACTTTGCTACAAAAGCCTTCCAATTGAGATCTCAGTCTCCTAGTAGCTAGGATTACAGGCATGAGCCATCTCTGCCTATCCCTGTCTGTGCTTTTAAATATAACAAACACTGCAGTCTTGTTGCCTAGCTTATTATAAAAGCATTGAAAATATCAGTGCTGCAAAGCAGAATTTGTGGGTTTTGGTGAAATAGTTTTTTTGGTGTTTGATTGAGCAAAAGCCTAGAGGTTCCTGAAGCTTTGGGCAGAGGAACAGGTAGCCCAGGTGATACAAATGCGAGTCAGTGTTAGTGACCCAGGTCCTTCATGTCTGTACATGTTCAGTAACTTCCCTCCTTCCCCCCCCCCCCCCCCCCCCCGTCGAGAAATGCTTCGTTTAGGCAAGTGAGCTTTATAGTTATAAGTTTGACTATGCTACTGTTTTCACTCAGGCTTAGAGTCCGTAATGAATTAAATTATTTACCATTCTCTTCTATAGCTTCTTTCATGCCTGACCCTCTCTCTGTCTTAACTTGGCATTTGTTCACACCTATATGAAGTCTGTAGAAACTCTGGTTTCTAAGATTCATGCATTTTGCTTTATTTTATTTTATTTATTTTGTCAGTTGTGGGTCTTGAACTCTGGGCCTGTCCTTCAGCTCTTCAGCTCAAGGCAAGTGCTCTACCACGTGAGCCACAGTGCCACTTCCAGTTTTCTGGTGGTTAATTGGAGATAAGAGTCTCACGGACTTTCCTGCCCTGGCTGGCTTTGAACTGTGATCCTCAGATTTCAGCCTCCTGAGTAGCTAGGATTACAGGTGTGAGCCACCAGTGCCCAGCACATTTTATTTGTTGTTAGCTGAACAATGGTAGAGTAGTAAATGTTAGAAGATGAGGCTGGACGTCCAAAACACAGGTGCCAAATTCTCTAAGCTCTGTCAGGTAGTCATTTCAGAAAAGATCACTAAGGCTGCTGAATAGAGACTGGAAAGGGAAAGTTTGACCAAGAGCGTTGCTAGTAGCAGCAGGAGTAATGCTCAGGACTTGGGTGGGGATGGAGGAAGAAGTGGGTAGGGAGGGGAGACTGAATCTAGCTCACTATTGTTGCTATGGTTTTCTGATACAAGAAAGAGGAGAGGTAATACTGTTTTCTCCCAGGAGCAGCTAACTAGCTTGGTAGAGATGCTTGCCTGTGTTTAAGATGAGGTGCTGGACTAGGAATGTTGCTTAGTGGTAGAGTGTTTGCCTAGCATGCATGAAGCCCTGGGTTCAGTTCCTCAGTACCACATAAACAGAAGTGGTGCTGTTGCTCACATGGTAGAGCACAAGTCTTGAGCACAGAGAGGCTCAGGGACAGAGCTCAGGCCTTGAGTTCAAGCCCCAGACTGGCACGCACACACACAAAAAAGATTAAGTGCTATAGAAGAGATCCATTTATTCACTTGAGACTCATTCACTCTTTTGTTCATGCAGCTATTATTTATTAGCTTATGTTAACTATTCGGGGAGGGATTTTGCTGTTGTATTTCTTTTTTTTGGTCCGGTTGTGGGGCCTGAACTCTGGGCCTGGGCGCTGTCCCTCAGCTCTTCAGCTCAAGGCTAGCGCTCTACCACTTGAGCCACAGTGCCACTTCCGGCTTTTTTCTTTTTGCTTATGTGGTGCTGAGGAATCGAACCCAGGGCCTCAGGCATGCAAGGCAAGCGCTCTACCACTGAGCCACCTTCCCAGCCCTTTGCTGTTGTATTTCCATTCATGTTTACAGTATGTTCCAATCAATCTCATCCCTTCTATCACTTTCCCTTCCCTTCCCCTCTTCCCCAAACAATTACAGCAGGTTTTCTTGTTCTGTTTTCATGGTCGCAAATGTTTTGTTTCTATCATATTCATCCTCATCCATCCTCCTTAACCCAACCCCTCTCTCTAGTACCCACCAGATCCTGTTTTTCTTCCCCTGCCCTTCCCCATCCCCTTATTGATCAGCTTTCCTTGAGAGTCCTTATACTATTTACATATATAATTGCAATGTGTTTCAAAGTTATTCACCCTTGTTTATTTATTTAATTTTTTATTTTTTGTTGGTCATGGGGCTTGAACTCGAGGCCTGGGCACTGTACTTGAACTCTTCAGCTCAAGGCCAGCGTTCTACCACTTGAGCCACAGCGCCACTTCCAGTTTTCTGGTGGTTAATTGAAGATAAGAATCTCAGGACTGGGGCTGGGAAGGTGGCTCAGTGGTAGAGCACTTGCCTTGCATGCCTGAGGCCCTGGGTGTGATTCCTCAGCACCACAAAAGCAAGAAAAAAAAGCCGGAAGTGGCGCTCTAGCTCAGGTGGTAGAGCACTTGCCTTGAGCTGAAGAGCTGAGGGACAGCGCCCAAGCCCAGAGTTCAAGCCCCACGACCGGACCCCCCCCCCAAAAAAAAAAAAAAAGAATCTCAGGACTGTCGTGCCCAGGCTGGCTTTGAACCGAGATCCTCAGATCTCAGTCTCCTGAGTAGCTAGGATTACAGGCAAGAGCCACCTGTGCCTGGCTTATTTATTTTACTTTTACTCACCCACTCCTTTCTCCTCTCCCCCAGAAGAAGTGTATTTCAAAGGAGATGGGCTAAAAGTTCTATGGTGGGACTTGTTATACTTAAGATTCCTATGAGACAGATAAAGAGTGCAGATGGTTATTCAGGTTTGGGGGACAGAAGGTCATTGGAAAGATCTGGGCTAAAGAGAAATTCTTGCCTCCAACTCTCTAACCTCCTCCTACCCTCAGTCTCCTCAGTCTATTCACTGCTGGAATTACAGGCCTGTACCACCACACCCTACCATCCTAAACATTTGGGAATCAGAGGTCTTCCTTGATTTGAATCTTGATCCCGTCAGTGATTAGCTGACTGACTTTAGGGCAATTATTTAATAATCTCTCAGATTTTTGTTGAACAAGGGACAACTGTAGTAACAATTATAAAACAAATTTCAAGAGTTAAAAGCCAAGCCGGGCACCAGTGGCTCACGCCTGTAATCCTAGCTGCTCAGGAGGCTGAGATCTGAGAATCACGGTTCAAAGCCAACCCAGGCAGGAAAGTCTGTGAGACTGTTATCTCCAATAAACCACTAGAACTGGAAGTGGTGCTATAAAGTGCTCAGTGCCTGCCTTGAGCTGAAGAACTGAGGGACAGTGCCCAGGCCCAAAGTTATAGCCCCACGACTGACCCCCCCCCCAAAAAAAAAGAGTTAAAAGCCAGGCGCCTTTGGCTCCTTCCTGTAATCTAAGCTACTCAGGAGGCTGAGATCTGAGGATTAAAGTTCAAAGCCATCACTGGCAGGAAAGTCTGTGAGACTCTTATCTCCAGTAAACTACCTAAGAAAAGCCAGAAGTAGTGGTGTGGCTCAAGTAGAGCATTAGCCTTGAACACAAAGAGGTTCAGGGACAGCATGCAGGCCCTGAGTTCAAACCCTGGGACCATCAAAAATAAAAAAGAATGAAGTAAAGGGAAAAAAATTAATCTAACAAATCCTTGTGGTGACAGTGGTCAGTAGGATTCCTTTCTTGGTTGCTGATTCTGTTCTACCTTTGATTATTTTTCTTAATTAGAATTTTATAATATATCTACAAATATCACTAGCTAACTGTAGGTGGAAATAGTAATTTTGCATGGTGTGCACATTAAAGCTGTTCTTATAAAGTGAGACCTACTTCCCAAAATAACCTTTACAGGAATCTTAAAGAACTTCAGTGTCTAAAAATACTCATTTCAGAACTCTGTCATCTTACATTAAAACTCTAGAGAAATAAAATTAACGTTTTGCAACCTTAATTGATACAACATCAATTTCCAAGATCTTTCTCTTTCTTTTGTTTCCCTCCCTCCTTCCCTCCCTTTTCTCTCCCTCCCTCCCTTTCTTTCTTCCTTTCTTCCTTTCGTGTGTGTGTGTGTGTGTGTGTGTGTATGTGCAAGTACTAGAACACAGAGCCTAGGTACTGTCACTTAGCTTTTTCACTCAAAGCTAGTTATCTAACCACTTCAACCACAGCCCCACTACCACCTTTTTGGTGGTTAATTGAAGCTAAGAACCTTACAGACATGTTTGCTGGCTTTGAACCTCTATCCTCAGATCTCAGCCTCTAGTGTCATTAGGATTACAGATGTAAGCCACTGGCTCCCATTTTGTGCTACCTGCTTTAGCTTTATTCCCAAGTGCCTGGCCTAGCAGGTACTACTGCATTTGGGGCACGCCTCAGGGCTTCCTGACTGAAGAAATGCAAGTGAGCAGAACTTGTAGTGAGTCACCTGCTTTCATCCTGGACCTCTTCAGGGTTGTCCTTGTGATAGATAGGACACATATAAAAAGAAGGGTGGGAGGGTTACAGCCCAACCCATCCAGTGCCAGGACAGTGCTGGGTAAGCTGGTACAACTTAATACCTTCTCTGGTCCAAGCAAGATCCTGCAAACCTGCCTTTCTTGTGTACTTCCATTAGACGTTGCCACAGTGACCTCATCCCAGCCAGCGAAGCTCATCAAATTGTATTGTGCAGGTTACAGATGGCTTCTATTTCCCTAGCAAGCTATTATGTAATGCCAATCTGTGCGAGTGTTATTTTCTCAGATTTTGATCATTACAGAATTTAGCCTGACTTTGTTTTGCCCTGTCGTTTCCAATACGGTAGTTCATTTGAATTGGCACACATCTTCGGATGTGTGGTTGCATCTTAATTTTATCTCTTTCAAATTTTTTTTTGCCCTCAATTTTCTTCTACAGGTTTTGTTTGTTTGTTTGTTTGTTTTTGTTTTGGGGGCTTGAACTCAAAGCCCGGATGCTGTCCATTATCTTTTTTCACTCAAGGTTGGTGCTCTGTCACTTGAGTCACAGTTCTACTTGTAGCTTTTTACTGGTTAATTGGAGATGAGAGTCTCATGGACTTACCTGTCCAGGTTGCCTTTGAACTGTGAGGCTCAGATACCAGTTTCCTAAGTAGCTAGAAGTAGCTAGGATTAGGCTATTATTTCTCTCTCCCTCTCTGTCTGTCTGTCTGTCTCTGTCTCTCTCCTCTCTCCTCTCTCTCTGTATTTTCTTTAATCATAGTATAAATTTCAGATTCCAAACCCTGTTTTTTTCGCTTCTACCAGTTCCTACATCATCTTTTCCTCCACTCTGTTTTCTAAGCTTCTGACTCAACCCTGACTCAAACATCCTTTTGGCCTTCAGCTCTGGTATGGCTCCAGGGAAAATCCCAAGTTAAGCATGTGGGTTTGTCTCTGCTTCCTCTCACCCCAATTTTCCCATCTCTCCTCCTTCCCTGCCCTCTCCTGGTCTTAAATAAAATGGGCATAATATATGCGTCGTGTACAAGGACCTCAGAGGGAATTCATATGTGGCTTAAAAAAAAATATATACAGTCCAGTGCAGGAGGCTGACACATGCATACATAATGAAAATATGGTCGGCAGATTCATGAGTCACTTTAATAAAATAATGAGAGACAAAGACTAGAGTTGTATGAAAGGAAAGGAAGGAACCGGAAGTAGTGTGAGACAGCCTAACCCTTTACTAGCTAACCACTGCAGGGCTGACCCACAAGACAGTCCTTTTCTCTTGCTGGAGCAGTGTCTAGTCTAGTTGGCCTTGGCTAGGGACTTCTTTCCTGCTTCTGTCACCTGGAAGTTCAAGACTTACTGAGCAAAAGCCTCCTTCCTCCTCTCCCTCTTCTTCCCTCTCCCTCCTTCTGTCTTTTTTTTTTTTGAGGGGGGGTTGTGGGGCTTGAACTTGGCCTGGGGGCTGTCTCTGAGCTCCCTTGGCTTTTTTGCGCACAGCTGGCCTCCTACCACTTGAGCCATGTCTCCAGTCCAAGCTTTTGCTGGTTATTTTCAGAGATGATGTCTTAAGCTCTTTGGTTTTTTTTTTGGCCTGGGCTGGCTTCACCTGACAGTCCTCCAGATCTCTTTTCTGAGTTGCTAGGATTAAAGGCTTGGTTCCCTGTTTATCCTGTTTCTGATTCCTGCCTGCCTGTCACTTCTGTGTCCCCCTTTTTAGATCCATATGATTTAGGGACCTTGTCTTCTTATCTTCTTTCCCCAGTGCCCTGTGTAACCATTGTCCACGTGCCCAGATAAGTTTAGTCCTATCCCTCAGGCTTATTTTGCTTTGAGGGGGTTAGGATAGCAGGGGGAGGGGGAGGGTTGGAAGGCTAGGAAGGAGTTTGTGACTGAGAGATTTCCCTGTGTTTCAGCACCTCAGGTGTTTGACGGAGACTGATAACAATTCTGACATAGTTCTGATCTTGTTAAAGAAGCCAAGGAAAGAACAGGCTGGTTTCTGCCCTTTCTCCTCCAGTACTTTCACAAAAGAGGTAATTGGTTATCAGGGTGATGTTTAGTGTTTAAGTATCTTGCCTCTGGTGCTTGAAAGTGCCCAAGCCTCTCTCTGCTTATCTCTATGGGTTGTTGACAGCTTGCTCTTAGAAATCTAGCCCTTGGCAAAGCACCTACTCATTGCAAAATCCTTGTGGAAATCTGAGCTAGAGCTCTCTGCTCACTAGAAACACAAAGGCATTTCTGTCTAGTTTGAGTCTTCTCCAGTTTAGGATCAGGTCATACAAGCTCTCTGGGTTTGTCTATTTGAGGTTTTTATCAGTAAGGGTAGTAGGTCATTTCATGATTCTGAATGTCATGTATTTCTCTCTCCTGGAACTAGTAAATCCTTCTGGAGAAAGTTAGAAAAATACTGACTTTGTACAGTATAGATAGCAACAGTGAACATATAGAAATGCTTATTGCTAGGTACTAGTGGCTCATACATGTAAATCCTAGCTACTCAAGAGGCTGAGAGCTAGAGGATCACAGCTCAAAGCCAGCATGGACAGAAATGTTCACTAGACTGCCTCTCCAAAATGATCAGCAAAAAGCTAGGCTGGAGACATGGCTCAAGTGGTGAATCACCAGCCATGAACAAGCATGCTGAGTGAGCTCAAGGCCCTGAATTAAAACCCATGTACCACTGTCACCAAAATAAAACAGGAATGCTTATTTAATGAATAAAAAATTTTAAAAATATATAAAATAATTATATATAAAATTTCAATAATACTTATTTTATGCACACATATGCTGTTCAGTTTATCGCCCATGGACCTGGGAGACAAGCTATTAAAAAAATTAGGCATTGCTTCCTACAGAAAAAAAAACAGGGGCTGGGAAGGTGGCTCAGTGGTAGAGCACTTGCCTTGCATGCCTGAGGCCCTGGGTTCGATTCCTCAGCACCACATAAGCAAAAAGAAAAAAGC
>NW_012267227.1:10400552-10404339 GCF_000151885.1 Dipodomys ordii
CTTGAGCATGCAAGGCAAGCGCTCTACCACTGAGCCACCTTCCCAGCCCCGTCACCTCTATTTTCTAATTGCCGGAAGTAAAGGCCAGTATGCTAGTCCTTGATTAGAACCTGTAGCCTAGTGCTCTCTTGGGCAGCACATACACTAAAATTGGAAGGGTACAGAGATTAGCATGGCCCCGGTGCAGGGAATGATAAGGAAATTTGTAAAGTGTGCCCTGTTTTATTCTTTCCCCCATGCTGGGTTTTTGTCTCAGTGAATCCAGGGCCTTGGGTGTGCTGGGCAGCACTCTACCAGTGAGTGACATCCTCAGTTCCAAAGTAGGACTTTTTAATCCGCAATTTCAGTTACTTTTAATATTCTTTGTTCTGTAACTGATGCAAGTTACAAGGGCTCTTGTCTTGTCTTGTCTTGTTTTTTGTCGGTCGTGGGGCTTGAACTCTGGGCCTGGGCACTGTCCCTGAGCTCTTCAGCTCAAAGCGAGCACCCTACCACTTGAACCACGGTGCCACTTCCAGTTTTTTGGTGGTTAATTGGAGATAAGAGTCTGATGGACTCTCCTGCCCTGGCTGGCTTTGAACCAGGATCCTCAGATCTCAGCCTCCTGAGTAGCTAGGATTTCAGAAGTCAACCACTGGTGCCCAGCTCCAAGGGCTTTATTTTTGTTTGTTTGATTTTTGGTGCTGGTCCTGGGCTTGAACTCAGTGCCAAGGCACTGCACCTGAGCTTTTTTGCTCAAGTCTAGTGTTACACCACTTACACCACAGCTCTACTTTTTTTTTGGTGGTTAATTGGAGGTAAAAGTCTCACAGACCCTCCTGCCATGGTTGGCTTTGAACTGCAGGAGTCAGATCTCAGCCTTCTGAATAGCTAGGGTTATAGATGTGTGCAATCGCCCAGTGAAAGTTACAAGTTTTTATAATTACATAATAATAAGAGAAAATAAAGTGATTGTGTGATTCTTTCCACCATGCTATTCTAAAATTCATACTTTTATCTGAATTAGGGAAGGGAAGCAACAGAATGGTGAGACAAAGGACAAGGGGGAACAAAAATCATAAGACAATATGTTGGAAATAATCTGTACCACTGAGGGTGGGGTGCTTGGGGAGAGAGGGAAAGTGGTAGGAAAATGAGGGAAGGAGTAACAAGTTTGACAAGAACAGTACTTATGTAACTGTAACCCCTCTGTACATCACCTTGACAATTAAAAACAAACAAGGCAAGATAGTGAGATCTTGTCCTTGGTCCATTACCCTTAAAAAGAGAGAGAGAAATCTTCTGTTTTTAAAAAAATTTCGAAGTGGTTTTTTATTTTGAGACCCTTAAATACTAAACACCATCTGTGTCAGGTACTGTTCTGAGTACTGGATGTATTGTTGAACAGCAGAACAGCTTATGTTCTAATGAGGAAAGAGAGAAGTAAACAAACAATAACATCACAATAATTGCAGACGGTCATAACACTCTGAAGTAGGGATCTATGTAATCATACTCGTTAGGTGAGAGATTGAGATCTAGAGCATTGTGGTTTGAAATCACCCTAGGGAGAAAAGTCCATTAGATGTCTCCAAAATAACCAACAAAAAGTTGGACTAGAGGTATGACTCAAGTGGTAGACCACTAGCTGTGAACAAGAAAGCTACATGAGAACAAATGATCCTGAATTCAAGCCCTGGTACCTGTACAAAATAAATAAATAAATGAAGTGAAAGGTAGAGGTGAATTTATGTGAAACAAGAATACTATTGTAGGCCAAAGACCAGATTTAGTCAGGCCCATGTCAGCTGTGATTATATCATGTGTTTAAAAAAATTGTTATTACAGAATTGTACAAAGGGGCTACAATTCCATAAGTCAGTTAATGAGTTCTTGGATAATGCCACCCCTTTGCTTTCCTCCCTCCCATCCCTGCCCATAAGTAGTTAATCTTACATAGTGTATATTGAGTACAATGACTATATTTGTTCACTCTTCCTCCATCCATTCCCGTGTCCCCTTTTGCTCCCCGCAAAGGCAACAGCAAACACCACCACTACCAATAAGATCTGTTTCCATTTCCTAGAATTTGTTTTGATAAATAGTACTTAGATGTTCAGTACTTTAGATAGTCAGAGGAGCCTAAGCCTTTGGGTTTCTAAGTGTATCCTCCTTGTGTGCGTGTGTGTAAATGCATAGAGCCCTGTATAAGTTATTCTGTCCAGTTGTATTTTAATCTAGCTTCCACATATGAGAAAAAAAAAAACGTGCCATTTGTCTCTCTGTGCTTGGCTTACTTACCTCACCATAACATGATTTATTCTAAGTCCATCCATTTCCTGCAAATGACATAATATTCTTTCTAGTAAATAAGTAGAATTCCATTGTGCATATGTACCACATTTTTTTGTGCTACTCTTTTTTAATCCACTCATCTATTGAAAGACATCTGGGCTGTTTCCATAACTTGGCTATTGTGATTAGCAGAGCATCGAACATGGATGTGCAAGTTCTTTATCCTGATTTGTAATCTTCTGGGTAGATGACCAAGAGTGGTAAGGCTGCATTCTAAGGTAGTTCTATGTTTAGGTTTTTTTTTTTTTTTTGGTGAGAAATCTCCAAACCACCATCCAGAGTGGTTGTGCTAGTTTACATTCCCATCAACAGTGCAATAGGGTTTCTTTTCTCCGACATCCCTGCCAGCATTTGATATTATTGTTCAAATTCTCCATGTTGGCAAATCTAACTGGGGTGAGATGGAACCTCAGTGATACTTTGATTTGCATTTCCTCTGTGGCAGGGATGTTGAGCATTTCTTCATGTATGTATTTGCATTTTCACTTCTTCTGAGAAGTCTCTCTTTAGATCCTTTGTCCACTTATTGATTGGCTTATTAGTTTTTGTTGGGGGTAGTTTCTTGATGTGCTTGTATATTTTGGATATTAGGCCCTTGTCGGATGTATTGCTGGTAAAGATCTTCTTCTAGTCTGTTAGCCATGAGTATCTCTTCCCTCTTTGGTTTGCCAGTTGAATCAAGAATGTCCTACTTTCTTTTTTTATCTCCAAAAAATTGTATGCAGAGGTGTCAGTTTAATCTGTCCATTTATAATACATTTTGATCTGTGTCATCCCATCCAACATGGTCCCCTCATCTGTCCCATCCTGTTCCCACCCATCTCAAGTTTTCCAATTCCATTTTAAAAGTATTGTGTCACATTTCAAGTGTGATCTGTTCATAAGACTGTATATTAGGAAGTGGCGCTGTGGCTCAAGTGGTAGAGCGCTCACCTTGAGCTGAAGAGCTGAGGGATAGCATCCAGGCTCCCAGACTGTATATTAGGGCCTATTATGCACTCTGTGTGTGTGTGTGTGTGTGTGTGTGTGTGTGTGTCTATGACTGGGGTTTGAATTCAGAACCTTGCACTTGCTGGGCAGGTTTTCTACTGCTGAGCTATACCTTTAGCCCTTTTCTTGACTGGTTATGTTTAACTTCGAGTCTTGATCCCTGTTCAGCAAATGCCTAGACTATAAGCTTCTTGTAATGGTGGCATATATCACCATGCCCAGCTTCTTTCATTGAGATGGTGTCCTATGGGTTTTCTGCCTGGGCTGGCCTAGAAGTGAGACCCTCCTGCTTTTTATGTGGCTAGGATGACAGATATGCACCACCACACCAGCCAGGCCTGGGTTTGAACCATGTGCCTGGAGATGACAACATCTGAGGTAGCTAGAATTACAGGTATGACCTACTTGCACCCAGTTATGCACATATTTTATTTGTTTTTTTTTTTTAATTTTTTTTTTTTTT
>NW_012267227.1:10407274-10419650 GCF_000151885.1 Dipodomys ordii
TTCAGCTCAAGATGAGCACTCTACTGCTTGAGCCACAGTGGCACTTCCAGTTTTCTAGTGGTTTATTGGAGGTAAGAGTCTCACAGACTTTCCTGCCCGGGCTGGCTTTGAACCGTGATCTTCAGATCTCAGCCTCCTGAGTAGCTAGGATTACAGGCGTGAGCCACTGGTGCCCAGCTATTCGTTTATTCATTTATTTTTGCTAGTCCTGGCTGGGGCATAAACTCAGGGCCTGGCCACTATCCCTGAGCTTCATTGTTCAAGGATGGTGCTCTACCATTTGAGCCACAGTGCCACTTCCGGCTTTTTTTCTGTGTATGTGGTACTGAGGAATCGAACCCAGGGCTTCATGCATGCTAGACAAACACTCTACACTGAGCCACATTTCCAGCCTTTTATTTATTTTATTTAGACAAGATTTTGCTATGTAGCCTAGTGTGGCCCTGAACTTACAGTCCTTTTGCCTCTGCTGCACGATGTTGGGATTATAGGCATGTACCACCATGTGCAGCTCACAAACATTATGAATATACATTAAGATACCCTTCTTGTTTCTCATTTCCACCAGCATTTGTGACATGAGAAAAGGCAGGAAATTAGAATATTTAAGAGCTGAGAAGAAAAAAAAAAAAAGAACTGAGAAGCAAATCAGAAATAGGAAATAAGCAGTGTCTGGGCCTGTTCCACATTCATTACCATGACTGATCCAGACATTTGTATTTTGTGTTTTCAGGATTTGGAGTACCGTCTCGATCCAAAAACCAAGGAGCTGCCTCATTTACGAAACCCAGACATCCTCGTTGGTGAAAATGACCTCACAGCTCTCAGCTACCTTCATGAGCCTGCTGTGCTCCATAATCTCAGAGTCCGTTTTATTGACTCCAAACTTATTTATACATACTGTGGTAAGTACGCCCCACTGTCTGAGGGCATTGTGCACTCGTTCTGCTAATGGCCAAAGCACTGAAAATACCTAGTGCTTGGAGAAAGCAGGCCATGGTTAGACTTCTTGTGATGGACAAAAATTACTCCGGAGCTATAAGGAAGATTTCCAGTACTCATTTAGCTAAGTTGCATTTAGTGCAGTATTAAGTCATTTGTGAATATATGTAGTTAACATAAAAAGCACTAGGTCCATCTTTTGGATTTTGCCCCCACAAAAGTTATATGTCACGCATAATGCCAACTTTACCAATTATTTTCATCTTTTTTTTTGCTGGTCCTGGGGCTTGAACTTAAGGCCTGGGTACTGTCCCTGAGTTTCTTTTGCTCAAAGTTAGCACTCTACCATGTGAGCCACAGCACTACTACTGGCTTTTTCTGTGTATGTGGTACTGTAGAATCGAACCTAGGGCTTCAGCATGCTAGGCAAGCACTCTACCACTAAGCCACATTCCCAGCCATTTTCATCCCTTACATAAAAAAACAAATCAAAACTACTTGAAGAGTTGATGTCCATGGGACATCTTTGGGAGTGGGTTCAAGTTTAGTGCAATTCTTTTGTTTCTCAATTGCTTAGAAGTGTAGGATAGACTTTTCTTGGGATAAACCTTTTTGCTTCTGCTGGCTGGGCCCAGCTTTTTGTTGCTTAGTTGGAGACTGACTCTTGTAGACTTTTCCTGGTTGGCTTTTTTTTTTTTTTTTTTGGTTGGTCCTGGGGCTTGAACTCAGGGCCTGGGCACTGTTCCTGAGCTTCTCTTGCTCAAGGCTAGGACTCTACCACTTGAGCCTCAGCGCCATTTCCAGCTTTTTCTGTGTATGTGGTACTGAGGAATTGAACCCAGGGCTTCATGCATGCTGTACAAGCACTCTACCTCTAAGCCACATTCCCAGCCTCTCCTGGTTGGCTTTGAACCATGATCCTCTGGATATTAGCTCCTAAGTAGCTGGGAGTATAGGTGTAAACCACCAGTGCTTGGCAAATGTATTTTGGCCCTTGAAAGTTAACCAGTTGGATATGAACTCAATTAAAATAAAGTTTTGTATTGACCATCTTGTTGTACAAGTTTGAAGTATCTTATAGAGCGTTACTGACATTTTTCTTTGTGTTCTCCTCCTCTCAGGAATCGTCCTAGTAGCTATAAATCCCTATGAACAGCTGCCCATCTATGGAGAAGACATCATCAATGCATACAGTGGTCAGAACATGGGGGACATGGATCCTCACATCTTCGCAGTAGCTGAAGAAGCTTATAAGCAAATGGCCAGGTTGGGGAGAGCTTTTGATTGTCTTTTTTTTTTTGCTTATGGGAAGCAAAAATGAATTCCTTTCTGCTAAGTCTTAGATATTTTAAGGTGACTAACTATGTGTAAATATAAAATGGCCTGGATTATTATTAAATATTAAAATACTAAAGGAGCATAGAGGTGTTTCAGTTTTTGTTTTTATGGAGTGGGGAGCTTGAACTCAGGTCTCTTGCTCTTTCTAGGTCTTTTTGCTCAAGGCTGGCACTCTACCACTTGAGCCACAGCTCTCTATCTTGCTTTTTGCTGGTTAATTGGAGACAAGAGTCTCTCGGACTATTCTGCCTAAGACTGGCTATGAACTGGGATCCTCAGATCTTGGCCTCCTGAGTAGCTAGGATTACAGGTGTAACCACCAGAGGTCCAGTGGTGCCTGGCTCTCCTCGGTTCACTTTTTAGTTTTTAAGTAGTTGCTCATAATCATTTCTTCCCACAATGTTATGGGGGGACAGGGAGAGATTTTGGTCCCTTGGAGGGGAGTCACAGTCAGAAGCAGGCAGCACCGGAAGGCTCTTCTTTGTCTTGCAGAGATGAGCGAAATCAGTCCATCATTGTAAGCGGAGAATCTGGGGCAGGAAAAACCGTCTCGGCTAAGTATGCCATGAGATACTTTGCCACCGTGAGTGGCTCCGCCAGTGAGGCCAATGTAGAGGAGAAAGTGTTGGCTTCCAACCCCATCATGGAGGTAAGAAAGCTGTGTTCTCTAGTCTTGGATGAAGAAGCATGTTGAAAAAAATAAAATAACAAAAATTGTTGTGTATGGCACATGTCAAAAAGTGTCAAATTATGAAAATCCTTTTCTCTTTGCTAGTAAGAGCTCTAGGGAAACTGAATGTTCCATGAAGATAGACATTTTCAGTGAAGCCTGGCTAGAGAGGAATCTGCTTTTATCCCTAACACTGTATTTTAAACCAACAGAATAGTTGCCTAGTGAGCTGACTGACTCATCCTCCCCCCCATAGCTGTTAACGAGAGTACAACTTAATCATTCCACCCTGAGTTCTAATTAATTTTTTTCTAAAACATAGGCTTTGCTATTGCTCAAGCATGAATGAATTTCTTTTTCATCGTCTTCTTTTTTTTTTGTCAGTCATGGGGCTTGAACTCTGGGTCTGGGCGCTGTCCCTCAGCTCTTCAGCTCAAGGCAAGCGCTCTACCACTTGAGCCACAACGCTACTTCCGGTTTCCTGGTGGTTTATTGGACATAAGAGTCTCACAGACTTTTCTAGTGGTTTATTGGAGATAAGAATCTCACAGACTTTCCAGACTTTCCTGCCCAGGCTGGCTTTGACTTGTGATTCTCAGATCTCAGCCTCCTGAGTATCACCTGTAATCCTATTTATTTATTGTGTTGATACTGGGGCTTGAACTCAGGGCCCCACACTCTCACTGGGCTTTTTTCACTCAAGGCTGGTGTTCTACTTGGTGCACACCTTATACATCTAGCTTTTTGCCGGTTAATTGGATTTAAAAATCCCTTGGATTTGTCTGTGTCAGCTGGCTTTGAACTGACTCTCAGCTCTCAGCCTGCTGAGTATCTGAGATTATTAAGATCTAAGATCTAAGGTGTGAGCCACTGGTGCCTAGGGAGTTCCATTATTCTTTTTCTCACAATTCATTTTCTTTTTTTTTTTCTTTACCTTGAGACAGCTCAAGGGGGTCTAACACTTGCACATCCTTGCCTCAGCCTCCCAAGTGCTGGGATTGAAGGCATGTGCCTTCACAGTTCATTTTCTATGCTTAGGACAACCTAGTTATTCATAAATTGTAATTTTAATAGTTTTCCTAAATTCAAATTATAAATTTAAACCATGATCTCATAAACATTTTTTCTTTCTTTCTTTTTTTTTTTTTGTCGGTTGTGGGGCTTGAACTCTGGGCTTAAGCACTGTCCCTGCACTCTACCACTTGAGCCACAGAGCCACTTCTGGTTTTCTAGTTGTTTATTGGAGATAAGAAGCTCATGCCTGGCTGGGAAGGTGGCTCAGTGGTAGAGCGCTTGCCTTGCATGCTCGAGGCCCTGGGTTCGATTCCTCAGCACCACATAAGCAAAAAGAAAAAAGCCGGAAGTGGCGCTGTGGCTCAAGTGGTAGAGCGCTAGCCTTGAGCTGAAGAGCTGAGGGACAGCGCCCAGGCCCAGAGTTCAGGCCCCAACACCAGACCCAAAAACAAAACAAAACAAAACATAGTGGTAGAGCGCTCGCCTTGAGCTGAAGAGGTGAGGGACAATGCCCAGGCCCAGAGTTCAAGCCCCACGACCAACAAAAAAAAAAAAAAAAAAGAAGCTCATGCCTGCCCCAGCTGGCTTTGGCCTTGAAGTGTGATCCTCAGATCTCAGCCTCCTGAGTAGCTAGGATTACAGGCGTGAGTCACTGGCACCTGGATTTTTTCTTTTTTTAATTGCCTTTATCACATGTATGGCTCAGTGGAGAGATTCAGTAATGATAATGGTTTTGTTGTTGTTGTTGTTTGGTTTTTTGGCGGTACTAGGGTTTGAACTCAAGGCTTCGTGCTGGCTGGCAGGGGCTGTTCCACCTGGGCTGTAGCCTCAGCCCTTAACTATGTGTTTTTTTTGTTTGTTAGTTTGGTTTTTTGTTTTTGGCGGTAGTGGAACCTGAACTCTGGGTCTGGGCACTGTCCCTCAGTTCTTCAGCTCAAGCATAGTGCACTTGAGCTCAAGTTTTTCTGCTTATGTGGTGAGGAATCGAACCCAGCCTCTCGTGCATGCAAGGCAAGCACTCTACCATCGAGCTGTCTTCCCAGCCCCTTAACTATATGTTCTTGAGCATAGAAGAACTATGAAAATATGTTGTAGTTTCAAAAGTCAAACACACAAACTTGATATGCCTATGCTGAAGGTAATGACATTGGTCGCATGAGAATTTGATATTTTAAGATTTATGCCAGGCGCCAGAGTTCAAGCCCCATAACCGACAAAAAAAAAAAAGATTTATGACTAGAGGAATACTTATTAAATACCTTTAAGAAAGTTATAGTTTTATAAGAAAATGGAAAAAAGGTTGTATGTCATGGTTTCATGCCTGTAATTCCAACTACAAGAGTCAGAGATAGGAAGCTTGTAAGTTTCAGTATAGCTCAGGCAGTTAGTGAGATAGGGTCATGCTAACAAAATACAAACAAAAAATATAAGGACCAGGGGCATGGATCAAGTTGTAGAGTGCTTACTGAAGCCTTGGGTTCAATCCCCAGGACTTCCAGAGAGAGAGGGAAAAAGGGAGGGAAGGAGGGAGTAAGGGAGAGAGAAACAGAAAGAGGGGGGAGGACAGAGGAAATGGAAGAGAAAAGAAAATAGAGAAAAAAACAAGTTTTATTAAGTAGAAAGAAATTAGCTTGAACATGCAGAAACCTCTGTTGTTTAAAATTCCGATGGACCTGTTTTTATTCCTGTCTTTTTCCTTTGTCAAGCGTTATTTATCAGCTAATCACAGACGGAGTTAGCACTGGCCTGGTACACCGTGGTACATGTGTTTGCAATAATCTGTGCAGAGGTAATTGTGCCTGGTTTGCAGTGCTGTGTGTGACACCTCAAGTCACAGAGCTGTGACCTCTCCCTACAGGGTTTCTCTTTAGACTTGCAGGGGTGGGGAACTTCCGGCCTGCGAGCCACATAAGGCCTGAGAAATCTGGTCCCTACAGGACAGAAATCTGTGTTCTTCTTCAGCTGCCCAAGGACCTTCCACTTGTATTGATAATTTTTCTATGACCCTTGAATGATGTTATAAATGTCACAATAATACTTTGGCAAAAAAAATGGTTCCCCACCTCTGGGAGCAGTAGAATTTCTTTTTTTTTTTTTTTTTACCTTTAAATAAAAACTTTATTCATTCCTGACAGGTTATCAAAATGTAGAATTTCTATTCTCGGTAAATTGAGAGGCCCACAGGGCTAGCTGTGCTACAGAAAGAAGCTAGAGAAAACTGGAAAGTTCTGTGAAGTAGCATGGCAGGAGGAAATATGGTATTTTTGTCAAAAGAAAGTAGCAAGTCTTAAGCAAATTTAAGATTTTAAAAGACTTTTCTGAGCACTGGTGACTCATGACTCTAATCCTAGCTCCTTAAGGAAGCTGAGATCTGAGGATTGAAGTTCAAAACCAGCCTGCACAGGAAAGTTGAAGAGACTCTTATGTCCATTCAGCCAACAAAAAGCTAGAAGTGGAGCTGTGGCCCAAGAGTCTCAAGGACTTAAGCCTGACTTTAAACCAGGATCCTTAGATCTTAGTCTCTTGGGTAGTTTAGGATTACAGGCATGAGCTACCAGTGTCTGGCTTCACATCTGGTTTGTATATACTAATCCTAAAACACACTTTGCTAAAATGAAAGGTGATAAGCTTATAAAATGAAATAAACTTATTAACACTTAATGTATGCATTATGTGAATAAGTTGCTTTTCTAACTCCACTTTCTTTTGCTTTGCTTTGAGAGAGAATTTTTAGAAGCATGTCACCTAAGTCAAAAAACAGATGTATGCCATTTTAAGTTTTAACTTAGAGACTGTTACAGTCTCTGCATTCTGTAGCAGATGTTTTCCAAATTAGATAATAACGATCAAAAACCAGAACCAAGTTTTACTTCCTCTGGTTACTAAAAATGGCATTAAATTTTTGATGAGTATTACACAGTTATAAGCAGTTGGACTTGAGATTTGTAGCTTGAAGATGATAGAAACTTACAGTTTCTAAAGAGACCCTAAAGACTAAAGCAAATTAATGATCTATCTTAACTCTGTCATTTATTCTACTACTTGAGCCATAGTTCCACTTCCAGCTTTTTGCTTGTTAATTGGAGGTAAGAGTCTCACAGACTTTTCTGCCCGGGATGGCTTCAAACTGTGATCCTCAGATCTCAGCCTCCTGAGTAGGATTAGCTAGGCAAGAGCTACCAGCATCTGGCTTGGTTCTTAAAAGAATGTTTTAAAGAATTATGTTCTACTCTGTCCTTTCTCTCTCTGCACAAACTTTGTAAATGTCTTATGATAAATAACACTTCTAAAATCTTATTTTTTTCCTTGTTCCTTAGTCAATTGGAAACGCTAAAACAACCAGAAATGACAATAGCAGCCGTTTCGGGAAGTATATTGAGATTGGCTTTGATAAGCGATATCGAATCATCGGTGCCAATATGAGAACTTATCTTTTAGAGAAATCCAGAGTGGTGTTCCAGGTAAGCAGGCTTACACTCATGTACATGGACTCATATATGTTGTGCCGTGTGATTGGTAGTGTGTGATGTGTTTTGTTTGTACACATTACTACAAACTTCACTAGGACAGAAGTATGGGAAGTGAAGGCCTGTTAGAGGAAGGCTAATAGTAGTCTTTGGGAGTGGGTACTGATTTAGGTTTAAGAATCTTGACTTTTTCTTTTTTTTTTTTTGGTTGGGAGTCTTTGGGAGTGGGTACCGATTTAGGTTTAATAATCTTGACTTTTTCTTTTTCTTTTTTTTTTTTTTTGGTTGGTCATGAACTGTAGTCCTCAGATCTCAGCCTCCTGAGTAGCTAGGATTATAAGTATGAGCCACCGGTGCTCCGATAATCTTGACTTTCTTATACATTCCTGTTGGAAAGCTTAATTAAGAAGAGATGCTATTATTTTAATGTTGTCTCATATGTTTTCAAATTGGTAGGAAAGATGGTGTTGGTTTATTCCTTCACTGAATTACTGCTTGAGCTCAAGTCAAGAAAAACCAAATTCTTTCCATCTTCTTCCTTCTCTTCCCTTAGAGTGTGGTATTGTTTAGGTAGAATAGTGACAGTTAAAGAAGTCTTCATACCCAGGTGCCGGTGGCTCACGCCTGTTATCCTAGCTACTCAGGAGGCTGAGATCTGAGGATCGTGGTTCAAAGCCAGCCCAGGCAGGAAAGTCCGTGAAACTTGTATCTCCAATAAACCATCAGAAAACCAGAAATGGCGCTGTGGCTCAAGTGGTAGAGCTCTAGCCTTGAGCTGAAGAACTGAGGGACAGAGTTCAGGCCCCACGACCAACAACAACAACAAAAAATCTTAATAACCCATGTGTAAATGTGTATCAGAAGACAGTGGTTGATACATATATGCCCTGTTTGCATTCATGTGTGATAGGGTAAATTAGACTTTGCCAGAGAACCACGCAGACACCCAGGTACAGAGAGCAAGAAAGGTTTAGTGCCAGGAAAGGGGCCTGCAAGACCCCTTCTCATAAGGGAGAAGTGAGAAGAAGCACTGGCTATTGTCTGAAGTGACCTATATAACCTAGGAGGTTTAGGAAGGGCTAGAAGAGGCTAGGAAGCAGAGACCAGTGTCAACATGTGGGCCAAGGGCTTCATCATGGCGGACTAGGATTTATGGTTGCTGTCCAAATAATAGAGAAGGGGTCCAGCAACTTCCCAGACCTGAAGGTCACTCCAAGGGGCTCTTGTTGCCTTATATGGTGGTAGCTACCCCAAAAAAGTGCTTTCCCAAGGTAAAGGGGATTGGAGGTTGATTATTATTACTGCCTTTACTAAATGGGCTTAGTGTTGCCTAGGAATGGAGATTACTAAGCTATGGAGAGGGGAAGGAGTATACTAAGCTATGGGAAGAGAGTTCATGTCACTAACAATGTATATGTATTATTATATTATTCTAGGACAGGATCTCAATATGTAGTCCAAGCTGGCCACAAATTCAATCCCCCTGTCTCAGCCTCTGAATTGCTGGGATTATAGGTTATATATATATCAGCAGACCTGGCTTCTTGATCTTTTCTGATCTGCAAGTTTGCAATACCAGGAGGCATGTATTCACCTATAGCCTACTAGGGAGTATGGATTTATCTTTGGGAAACTTCTAGTATAAGACTCCTCGGGCTGGGAAGGTGGCTCAGTGGTAGAGTGCTTGCCTTGCATGCATGAGGCCCTGGGTTCGATTCCTCAGCACCATATAAGTAGAAAAAGCCGGAAGTGACGCTGTGGATCAAGTGATAGAGTGCTAGCCTTGAGCTGAAGAGCTGAGGACAGCGCCCAGGCCCAGAGTCCAAGCCCCACGACTGACCCAAAAAAAAAACAACAAAAAAAAACAAGACTCCTCATGGCTGGGCACTGGTGGCTCACGCCTGTAATCCTAACTACTCAGGAGGTTGAGATCTGAGGATCATGGTTCAAAGCCAGCCTAGGCAGAAACATCAGTGAGACTCTTACTCCAGTTAACCACCAGAAAACCAGAATTGGCACTGTGACTCAAGTAGTAGAGCGTGGACTGGGAAGGTGGCTCAGTGGTAGAGCGCTTGCCTTGCATGCATGAGGCCCTGGGTTGGATTCCTCAGCACCACATAAGCAAAAAAGCCGGAAGTGGCGCTGTGGCTCCAGTGGTAGAGCGCTAGCCTTGAGCTGAAGAGCTGAGGGATGGCGCCCAGGCCCAGAGTTCAGGCCCCACGACCAGACCCCCCCCAAAAAAAAAAAAAAAGTGGTAGAGCACTTACCTTGGGCTGAAGAGCAAGGCAATCCCAGGCCCAACTCTTCATAACCCAGTATGTGACCCAGACTGTGAGATCTGGAGATTCAGGAGCTCGATAATGGGGCTTCTGTTGCCAAGTCTGTAATGCTCTTGAAAATATTTGGGACATGTCAAGAGGCACACATTAGCAGTCTCATCTACCCAGCCTGGGTTTGGCCTTGGGGTTGTATCTGATTGTGAGCACCTAAAATCTGATAATTGATCTGAATAGGGATATAGTGTTCTACTATCCAGCTGCATACCCAGCAGTGTTATTCCACCCATGCATGCTTCCACAAGCCTTTTTGAAAAGTAGTTGTCAGAAGAGAGTGAGACATAGGTACATCTACAAGAATATCAAGCCCAAGATTTGATTGATAAGTAAAGGTCAAATTGATAGGAAAAACTGAAATGAAAAGGTGAAATTAATAGGAAAAATAGTTCCTTGGTTAGTATGCTGCTTAATATTAAATGGTAAGGCCTAATCTTTATTGTCTTATCTAGAGATGCGGCAGTGATTTCCATTGTTCCCCAGTTCCCAGAGTAGAGAATACTGAGAATGCTCAGTATGTCAGAATGAGTCACACAGCCGTAAAAATCAGACTGGACGTGGGCCTAACTGTACAAAGGAACAGACCCACCTGCTTTTCTAGTTGGGCATGCTCAGCCGCTGGTCTCTTACCTACTCAGCATTGGGATTGTTGGTATGTTACCAATTTGACCAGTGTTTTCCTTCCCCATGCCAGACATCAGTCCTCTTTAATCATGAAAAAAAATCTCACCTTGACCTTATTAATAGTAATATCCACACATCTGGATATACTGCTGAATCAACAGATGTGATGATAGATTATTACAGCTCAATTTTGAATGTACTGTTATTATTGTAATTGTATTTGTAGGGACATATGTGGGGCAAAGACTATCAAGAAACATTTTTGAATGACCTTAGAATTATAAATAATTTTTTAGCCGGGCGCTGGTGGCTCACGCCTGTAATCCTAGCTACTCAGGAGGCTGAGATCTGAGGATCCCGGTTCAAAGCCAGCCCGGGCAGGAGAGACCGTGAGACTCCTATCTCCAATAAACCACCAGAAAACCGGAAGTGGCGCTGTAGCTCAAGTGGTAGGGCATTCGCCTTGAGCTGAAGAGCTGAAGGACAGCGCCCAGGCCCAGAGTTCAAGCCCCACGACCGAAAAAAAAATAATAATAATTTTTTAAATTTGGAAAATAGTGATTTTAAAAGACAAAAACAAAGGATACAGGAGAACATTTGTGGATTTCCTGCAAACAACTACAGAAGACATTTGACTCTGTTGCAAAGATTGAATTTTTTAAATTATTTTTTTGGTCATGGGGCTTGAACTCTGGGCCTGGGCGCTGTCCTTGCACTCTTCAGCTCAATGCAAGCCCTCTACCGCTTGAGCCACAGCACCACTTCCAGTTTTCTATTGGTTTATTGGAGATAAGAGTCTCACAGACTTTCCTGCCCCGGCTGGCTTTGAACTGCGATCCTCATATGTCAGCCTCCTGAGTTGCTAGGATTACAGCCGTGAGTCAACGAAACCCGGCTTTGGATAATTTTTTTCAGCCAAAATATTTGTATACACATGAAACTACAAAGTGTCATTAGCAAATAGCATTGAATATTGCACAAAACCATTTAGCCTCCCCATTGCACTTACGTCTTATGACTATGGCCATCTATATATCAAATTGTTCACTAATTCAACTAGCAGATGTTTTATATTGAATAAGATTTACACATGTATGTGCAGATGTACATTTAGACTATATAATTTTTAATTTATTCATTCACTTATTTACTTTTTTTTTTAACAGTTTTAATGTTGCTTCTTTTTTTTTTTTTTTTTTTTTGGTCCAGTCGTGGGCCTGAACTCTGGGCCTGGGCACTGTCCCTCAGCTCTTCAGCTCAAGGCTAGTGCTCTACCACTTGAGCCACAGCGCCACTTCCGGCTTTTTTCTTTTTGCTTATGTGGTGCTGAGGAATTGAACCCAGGGCCTCATGCATGCAAGGCAAGCACTCTACCACTGAGCCACCTTCCCAGCTCCTAATGTTGCTTCTTAAGCCACAGCGCCACTTGCTTTTTACTCATTTTTATGCCAGTACCAGAGCTTAAACTCAGAGCCAAGGTGCTCTCCCTTAGCTTTGTAGCTCAAGGCTAGCATTCTAGCACTTGAAACACAACCCCACTTTTGGCTTTTTGCTGATTAATTGGAGATAAGAGTCTCATAGATGTTCCTGTCTGGGCAGGCTTTAGAGAGGATCCTTGGATCTCAGCCTCCTGCATAGCTTTTCTTTTTCTTTCTTTTTGTCAGTTGTGGGGCTTGTACTCTGGGCCTGGGCACTGTTCCCAAGTTTTTCAGCTCAAGGCAAGCACTCTACCACTTGAGCCACAGAGCCACTTCTACTTTTCTGGTGGGCAATTGGAGATAAGAATCTCATGGACTTTCCTGCCTGTGCTGGCTTTGACTGTGATCCTCAAATGTCAGCCTCCTGAGTAGCTAGGATTACAGGCGTGAGGCACTGGTGCTCAGCTGGTTCTATTCTTTAAAAAGAATTCTTCTTACCGAATTATATTCTACTCTGTCCTTTCTCATCCTACACAAGCTTTATGAATGTCCAGTTATAAAATATTTTTC
>NW_012267227.1:10420180-10432671 GCF_000151885.1 Dipodomys ordii
CTCAGGCCCCATGACTGACACAAACAAAAACAAAATAAAATATTATTTTCTCTCGTTTTTTAGTCAATTGAGCATGATCCCCCAGTGCCCAGCTTGTTTTTATCTTTTAAGTGCCTAAATCTTACTGTATTTTCTGCACTGGCCTCAAACTCTTGGTCTCAAGTCCCCTCCTGATTAGCTGGGACTTAAGGTACTTGCCATACACCGTACCTGGCTTGCATGAATACATTGAATCAGAAGGTTTAATTACAAATAAGTAATAATAAATTTGGGGATTTTTACTAATTGAAGTAATTAAATATTAAACAATATGTTTTACAATGGACTTTTCTTTTTTTTTTTTTTTTGGGGCCGGTTGTGGGGCCTGAACTCTGGGCCTGGGTGCTGTCCCTCAGCTCTTCAGCTCAAGGCTAGTGCTCTACCACTTGAGCCACAGCGCCACTTCTGGCTTTTTTCTTTTTGCTTATGTGGTGCTGAGGAATCGAACCCAGGGCCTCATGCATGCAAGGCAAGCGCTCTACCACTGAGCCATCTTCCCAGCCCCTACAATAGAATTTTCTGAGCTTTATATTAAAATGCTATAATTGAAAAATTTTTCCTCCTCCAAAGGCAGAAGAAGAGAGAAACTACCATATCTTCTATCAGCTCTGTGCTTCAGCAAAATTACCTGAATTTAAAATGCTACGATTAGGTATGATGCCACACGAGACTTATGTTGGTATTATTGCTCTCCATTAATTTGTGAGGTTCCCAAACTTACTTGTTAAATATAGTATTACTTCATGCTGAAATATTTATGAGTGAAGTGATTTCTTTTTAAAGTCTGCAGTTGGCTTATGAATAACTCATAGGCCTGGGGAAGAGGGAGGGGCTCTCTCTATATAGAACAGGGCTGGCCTTAAGGTCATGCTTATTTATGACAAGTGAAGAATATATAGGGTTCATTATTCTAGTCTGAAAAGTTTTGCATACATTTAAAATATTTTGCCTTGAGCAAAATATTTGAAGAAATAGTTCTAACATGTATTGGGAACTAAACTCATAGAAAAGTAATGCCCATATCACCAATTAAGGTATTTATATTTATATTTTATCCCATTATGTAGTTTCGGAGTTTTGTGTTACAGTATAATTGAAAACACAGGAAGTACTCCAGACTGTGCAGCCTGTACACATCACAGTTTCTGACTTTAAGCCTTTCATATCTCCTTCATTGCAGGAGATGCAAATAACTTCCATTACACAAAGCAAGGAGGTAGTCCTGTGATTGAAGGAGTGGATGATGCAAAGGAGATGGCCCACACCAGGCAGGCCTGCACTCTGCTGGGTAATATCCTTTCAGTTTTCGGTGGTACTGGGACTTGAACTCAGGACTTTGTGATTACTCAGTTTGCTTACTCGGCTGGGCATTCTACCACTTGAGCCAACCTCCACTTCCAGCTTTTTGCTGATTAATTAGAGATAAGAGTCTCACAGATTTGTTGGCCCAAGATGGCTTCTAACCTCAATCCTCAGATTGCAGCCTCCTGAGGAGCTAGGATTACACATGTGAGCCCGTGGTGCCCAACTGTCATTTGATTCTTGAGCTCATCTGAGCAATAGCTTTTGTCATAAACAACCTTTGTGTGGAATATGAGTTTGGCTTTATATTAAGTAATGAACATTGCTCAGAGAGTTAACATACCTTACCAGAACACATTCGGACAAAAAGGCACAAGGTTTCCTTTGGGGTGATGGAACTGTTACAATATTAGATTGTGGTAATGGTTGGGTAATTTTTTTTTTTTGTGGGTCCAGTAGTGGGGCCTGAACTCTGGGCCTGGGTGCTGTCCCTCAGCTCTTCAGCTCAAGACTCTCGCTCTACCACTTGAGCCACAGCGCCACTTCTGGCTTTTTTTTCTTTTTGCTTATGTGGTGCTGGGGAATTGAACGCAGGGCCTCATGCATGCAAGGCAAGTGCTCTACTGCCGAGCCACCTTCCCAGCCCCTGGTTGGGTAATTTTTTAATTCTACCAAAGGTCATTGAGCACTTAATGTTGTACTATGCAAATTATCACTCCAGAAAGCTGTTTAAAAATCATACACACAGATCTAAAGTATCAGGGAGAGAACAACATATTTTTTGTTTATTTACACTTTTACAAAAAGCTAAATGAAATGGGTTCCTGTACAAGATCACGTTTTTGGAAGTGTTTGGCTGGTTGGTTTTGGGAGTCTTTTTTTAGCTTGGAAATGTGATTGACCTGGTATGGTGACTGAACATTGTATTATATTATTCCAGTGGTTTGAAATGGCACAGACATTACTGTTTTCTTTCTGGGATTTAAAAGAATGTTTGGTCTTTGTATGAATAAATTCATCTTTACAGCTATAGTTTCTATAACTTCAAAGCTGAATTATTATTTTTTTTAAAGAGCTACCTTAAAATACAAAAACTAAAAAAAATCATGTATTTTTTTTCATTTAAAAGAATCCTTAAATGAGTTAATGTAATTGAAAAATATTGCTAATCCAAGTGTGGTTCAGAACCACTGTAGAGCTTGTTAAAAATGTACACTCTTTTGATCTTCCCAGACCTACTGATTGTAAATCTGTCTTTTAACAAGATCTGTTAATGATTTATGTGCATATTAAAGATCATAAAATGGATAAGGCTAAATTATGAATTATACAAAGCTATAAGAGATAGCAAAAAGCATTCATTATGAGGTCAATTCTCAATTTCCCTGAGTAAGATTACATATTTGGAAATAATTGTACTACTTCTCTTTATTTTTACATTTAATATTCTAGAAATTATTTCCTTTACTGACATATGAAGCCAGATCTAATAATGATCAGCAACTGCCCGACTTTCCCATCCTACTTCATTCAGTCTTCAGGTCCTCTTCCATGCTATATTTGGACACTCATCCATCAGGCCAGACTATAAAACCAGACTGAGCCTTTTAGATCAAAGGATCTCATTGATTTATACTTGGAAGTAATTAAATAATCTAGCTCAAAACAGCTTTATTGGACTACAGCTCACATGTGGAATAGAAATAATAAAAATGGAAAAAAATGAATGAAGTACTTAAATTCAGAGTGTGCCTATAATGTTTTATTTCCTACTTTCCATGGGTACCATAGTATATTAGGTATACTGTTGTCTTACATTGACAAAGAAGTGGCATCTTTAAAGAAGCCACTTATCTCAGAGAACATGGAAGCAGAGACAGGTGTTGCAATCTGCCCTCTGAGGCTCAGGGGCCTATGGTGTTAATTTCTTACCTCTGACTCTGTGCTCACAGCATCTGGCAATATTCTAGAATTAAACTCTTCTGCTATAATTGTTTCATTGTTATCCTGAAATTGATCACTTGCTCATTTATTCTGTTTCAGGGATTAGTGAATCTTATCAAATGGGAATTTTTCGAATACTTGCTGGCATCCTTCACTTAGGCAATGTTGGGTTTACATCTCGAGATTCGGACAGCTGCACAATTCCTGTAAGTTCAGAACAAGCTTAATATGGTGATAGTTAACTAGTGGTTTACTGTTGTTGATTCTCTTCTCTTCATGTATTCATTCATTGATTAGTGTGTGGTATTGGGATTTGAACCCAAGGCCTTGCCTACAATGCTAGGCAAGTGCTCTACTACTAAACTACATCTCCAGCTCCTAGTTCTGTTGGTTCTTTTCTTTTCTTCTTTTTGTTTGTTTGTTTTGGTCATGGGGCCTGTACTCTGAGCCTGGGCACTGTCCCTCAGCTCTTCAGTTCAAAGTTAGTGCCCTATCACTTGAGCTACAGTGCCACTTCTGGCTTTTTCTGTTTATGTGGTGCTAAAGGAATTGAACCCCGGGCCTCATACATGCAAGGCAAGCACTCTACCACTAAGCCACATTCCTAGCCCTCTGTTGGTTCTTTTTAGACACTGTGTACTTGATTTCTTTCTTTTTTTTTTTCCTTTCTTTCTTTCTTTTTTTTGTCAGTTTTGGGGCTTGAATTCTGGGCCTGGGCACTGTCCTTGAGTTCTTCAGCTCAAGGCACTTAAGCCACAGCGCCACTTCCGGTTTTCTGGTGATTAATTGGAGGTAAGGGTCTCATGGACTTTCCTGCCTGGGCTGGCTTTGAACCTCAATCCTCAGATCTCAGCCTCCTGAGTAGCTACGATTACAGGCATGAGCCACCGGCATCCGACTATACTTGAAGTTTTTCTGATATTATCAGAGAAATTCTAATTCCTGCTGCGTGTCCACGTGCATTTACGTTTTCCATCAGCCACTTCCCCAAACCGAACCAATTTGACTCTCCTCTTGTTCATATATGCTGGTTTATATATAAGGGACAGATTCTGGGTGCTGTCCTTTATTTAGCTTTTTCACTCAAGGCTTGTGATTTTTTTTTGGTGGTTAATTAGAGATAAGGGTCTCACAGACTTTCTGGCCTGGGCTGGCTTCAAACCATAACCTCAGATCTCAGCCTCCTGAGTAACTAGAATTAAAAATCAGGCATGAGCCACTGATGCCTGGTTGTTCATATATTTTTTTGTGTATGAGAGTCCCTGGAATGTCATACATGCATGTGTTACTATTTTTTTTGGGGGGGGGTCCGGTCATGGGGCCTGAACTCTGGCCCTGGGCGCTGTCCCTCAGCTCTTCAGCTCAAGGCTAGCGCTCTACCACTTGAGCCACAGTGCCACTTCCAGCTTTTTTTTTTTCTGCTTATGTAGTGCTGAGGAATCGAACCCAGGGCCTCATGCATGCAAGGCAAGCGCTCTACCACTGAGCTACCTTCCCAGCCCATGTGTTATCTTTTTTCAGAACCTTTTATTCTTCTCTGTCCTCTATCCCCCATTGTTCTACAGCTTTCAGTGAGATTTCCCTCTGCCATCTTCATACCTGGATTCAATGGGCTTTATTATTATTCACCTTCCACCCCCTGTCCTCCAAACAGTTCTGTAATTACAATACATTGGAGGGGTGGGAGCAGGCTTAATCGTATGAGGCCCACAAGAGACACTCTTGGGGGAATCTAGGCATGTAAGTTATTTAAAAAGTTGCTCAAATAGCATTATGTCATCTGCTTCAAACTCTTCAGTGCCCTATCATTGCTGTGAGGGTGGGACTAGCCCAAGTGTGGCCTCTGCCTGCCTCTCTTGCTCCCCCCCTCCTGTACATTTTGTCCTTCACTCTGTTTCACTCCTTCCCATGGGTGATCTCCCTCCTCCTCCCTCCTACGATAGTATCTTTGTTCCAGCTGTTCCCGTGTCTTAGAAAATACCCTCCTCCTCCCCCCATTAATTCAGTTGCATCTTATATTCCTTCAGGTCTCAATTCTGCCTCCCACCTCCCTAGAGAGCGCACACTTCACTCAGGCGGGCTCCTTTTTCTTTGTAGCATTTTACATTTTAGGGAGCAATAATTGGATGAATTCCAATGACCCCTAGTTGCAGTAAGCCCTAGATAGAAGAGAATCATGTCTATTTTTGTTCACTGGTACCTCATGTCAACTAGTCAGCTGATTCGCTGATGGACCTGCAGAATGTCCTGTAAGAGGCATACTAACAAATCTAAGAAGAATCAAGGATGATATGTTACAAAATGAGACCTAAAAAAAGAGATTGCAAAATGCTGCTCAGATGCTGGCTTATGGTTAATTATACTATTATCACTCATCAGGATTGAGTAATCTGAACGTTTGTTTTAACAAAGAAATTGCTGAGTTGTCTCTTTTCCCTCTTTGTTACGTCTTTCAGGAAATTCTTACTTGATTGAGCTGGCCATAAGAAATAACCTGTTCTCTTTTGACAGCCCAAGCACGAACCCCTGAGCATCTTCTGTGACCTCATGGGCGTGGATTATGAGGAGATGTCTCACTGGCTCTGCCACCGGAAGCTGGCCACAGCCACCGAGACGTACATCAAGCCCATCTCTAAGCTGCAGGCCACAAATGCCCGCGACGCTTTGGCCAAGCACATCTATGCCAAGCTCTTCAACTGGATTGTAGATCATGTCAATCAGGCACTCCACTCTGCTGTAAAGCAACACTCTTTTATTGGCGTGCTAGACATTTATGGGTGAGGACATTGGCTACTGGTCTTCCAGAGAGTATTGTTGTTTTTTTTTTTCTTTTTTCCACATTTAAAAAATTACCAATTAGTTGTACAAAGGAGTTTCATTAAGACATGTCCAAATATACATACAATGCACTTGGCCCTCCATCACACTTCCTTAACCCCTTCCCTGAGAGCATTTCTCTCCAGAGAGTATTTAGTATCTGAGTATTTGTCTCCTTTTGGTGGGGAGAAGGAAGACCCTTACCTCAATTCAGGAGTACCTTGATGATGGTAATAGAATTGCATGAGACTAAAAAGGAAAAAGAAAAGGAGGAGGAAAAGTTGCTGGGAGCTGGTGGCTCATGCCTGAAATCCCAGCTGTATTACAGACTGAGATCTGAGGATCACAGTTCAAAGCCTGGGCAGAAAAGTCTTGCGAGACTCTTATCTCTAATTAACCAATAAGAAGTTGGAAGTGGAGATATGGCTCAAGTGGTAGAGTGTTAGCCTTGAGAGAAAAAGCCTTGAGTGAAAAAGCCAAATGAGAGCACAAGGCCCTAAGTAAAAGCCCTACTACCAGCATGGTGCCTCAGATTTAACTAAAACAAAAAAGTTTGCTCAACTCCTGAGCTATTTAATTAGGCTCATGGGTGGAATTAATTGGCTGTCAGATTCTTAGGTGGTAAAATAGTGGTAAATTATCACTGAATTTCTAAAATCCTAATTTCATTTGCTGATTTTCCTTTTCTGAATATCCTTCTCTAGCTATTAAAACCCTTTCTGTACATTGAGCATCTCTTTGTTACCTAGTCTTTTATTCTCTGGTTTAGTTTTTTGTAAGAACCCCCTTTTTCCATTCTGTGTGTGTGTGTGTGTGTGTGTGTGTGTGAACCCCCTTTTTCCATTCTGTGTGTGTGTGTGTATGTGTGTACTGCTGTGAGTCTATAAATTGCCTGAGTGATGGCTTTATTGTAATTTTGTGTTCCATACTTGGAGATGAATGAGCCTAAAACACTCTAGGTGGTGAGCACCTTTGCAGGCTAGGGCCTTTAAAAAAAATCTGTCTCTTGACTCATGTTTACCTACTGGTTACCTAGTCAGTTCTTCTGACTTACAAAGCTTTATCTCTATAGATGTATAGAGAAAGTTTTGTAATGTTGGGGAGCTTCTCATTTTTCTTTCTAATGTGCACATTTTGAATATTTTTCTAAAATTGTATTTATTTTGCTGGGTGCTGGTGGCTCATGCCTGTAATCCTTACTACTCAGGAGGCTGAGATATGAGGATCAAGGTTCAAAGCCAGCCTGGGCAGGAAAGCCCGTGAAACATTTTTTTTTTTTTGGTCCAGTTGTGGGGCCTGAACTCTGGGCGTGGGTGCTGTCCCTCAGCTCTTTAGCTCAAAGCTAGCGCTCTACACTTGAGCCACAGCACCACTTCCGGCTTTTTTTTCTTTTTGCTTATGTGGTGCTGAGGAATCGAACCCAGGGCCTCAGGCATGCAAGGCAAGCGCTCTACCACTGAGGCAACTTCCCAGCCCCAGCCCGTGAAACTTTGATATCCAATTAACTACCAAAAAATCCATAAGTGAAGTTGTGGCTCAAGTAGAACAGTAGCCTTGAGCTTGCAAGCACAGGGATAGCCCCTAGACTCTGGGTTCAAGACTCAGTAATGGAGAAAAAAAAGTATTTCTTCTCTTTTCTTCCCATTTTATTTTTGGTATTACAGGTTTGAAACATTTGAGATAAATAGTTTTGAACAGTTTTGCATAAATTATGCAAATGAAAAACTACAGCAACAATTCAACATGGTAAGATTTTTGTTTTCTTCTTTCTTGAATATTGTTCTGCTATAAATCATTTTCTCAAATTCCTAGTGTTTGTTTAAAGCCTGGTTCCTGAAGTAAACTCCTGAATTAAAATTTTCATCAGCGGTTTAGAAAACAATGAAACTGCTCAGATACTAGGGATAAAAAACAAACAAACCCTATGTAGCTTGGGAGCTCGTGGCTCATTCCAGGCTGGGAGGAGAGTACAGGTGATATACTACCCCAGACATAAACAAGAAGTGACTTGGACAAGCAAAGAGAAGGAAAAGAAGCATTGAAACTGCTGGGTGCTGGTGGCTCACACCTATAATCCTCGCTACTCAGGAAGCTGAGATCTAAGGATTATGGTTTGAAGCCATCCAGGGTAGACAAATCTGACAAAGCCTTATATTCAGTCCACTAAGCCTCCGACCTTCACAGACACAAAATTGGGGGTTGGTTAATGTCAGGATGGCAAAAGGTATATAGAAGTAGATTTAACCTCTTATTTCCTTTCCCTTTCCTCCTTGCCTCCCTCCCTCCTTTCCTGCTACCTGCCTGATGACCTCCTTGTTTTCTGATACTGAATAAGCAACCTGTTCACTTTGTCATCAGAGGACTCTGCCATAGTGCACCCTTGTGTGTCCGCACATTTGGTTTATCAGCTGTGGCCAGGAGTTTGGGGTCTTCAAGTAAAGAGCTTGACAACATAGCCTTGCCCCTGAGCTAGGGCTGTAGTTGAGGAAAGTTGGTATCAGAAACCATGTGGTTGGCAGATTTACTGCTTGGAGCTATTTGAACTCATGCCCATGTTTTTTGGCAATGGAACATCCAGAATTTTTGATACATCATGGAGTTTTCCAAACCAGATGCATGTGTATAAGAAATAAGTTCTATTTAAGGTCTAGACTAGTGTTTCTATTGTCAGTCTAAGACATGACATAAATGAATGAAATTTTTCAGAAGATAGAGTTTACTGTTTTGGAAGATACTAGTACCATCCATCAAGGCACCTGCTGACATATAACACCCTTATTTACCTCATTAATCAAAAGGAACAGAAGTTTGCTAATTAGCATGATATAAATATTCATATGGATTTTTCCCCCTTTTAAACTAGGGCTATTAGAGCTGGTTAGGCTCTAGACATTACAGTAAGCAGAGAATAAAGGGAGAATGTTCCAGGTACACTAGGATTGTATGCAGCAGAAATCACCCAAGTTGCATGGGGCCTCAGGTCCTAGAAAAGATGTGTTGTCCGATCATAGTCACAAAAGTCTGTCTTCACAGAAAAATAACCAGATGTGTGACAGACCCAAAGAAGACAAGAAAGAAAGCTGGGCACCGGTGGCTCACGCCTGTAATCCTAGCTATCCAGGAGGCTGAGATCTGAGGATTGCAGGCAAGGAAAGTCCATGACACTCTTATCTCCAAGTAACTACCAGGAAACCAGAAGTGGCTCTGTGGGCTCAAGTAGTAGAGCGCTAGCCTTGAGCTGAAGAGCTGAGGGACAGCGCCCAGGCCCAGAGTTCAAGCCCCACGACTGAAAAAAAAAAAAAAAAAAAAAAGGAAGAAGAAGACAAGAAAGATAAGGAAAGGAAAAGAGAAACCCTCTAAGCACAAGCAGTGTCTTTAGCATCTGTGGACCAGAGGTTGGAATGTTGGCTGCCGGGGCTGAGGTAGAGCAGCCTGAGCATGAGCCATGGCTGGATTGCTCTTCCCATCTGGACCAGCTCAGCTCCTGTTCATCTTCAGAACTTGGATCCCGAGCCTTTCCTTCCCACCCTAATCACTCTGTGTTGAGACTAGGCGAGGGCTCTTACTCTCCCAGCCTATCATGCTTCCCTTTATAATCCAGTCCCATTTATGACTTTGTCTGCTTTGTTTATGGTTTCCAAAGGGCACTGTCTATATATATATATAAAATTTAATGAATAACTGGTGATGAGAGTGGCAATGTGGATGATGGTTGAAGTCTTTGGCAGAAATAAGCAATGGATTGGTAGTGCTTATAACTTTCTGAAGTGTGGGATGTAGAATTCAGAAAAATGAGTCCTAGATTCCCTGACTGAGGAGAATAAGAAAAACAGGTGTTATATAATTCAGAGGCACGTGGACTTCAGCACCACAGTCCCTTGGGAGAATTTGTTATTCTGCAAGTTTTGCCCAGGCTGTTGAGTAATCTGGAGGCCGTCCATTGTACATAGTTGATTTGTGCCAACCAAAGGCATTCCTGTGTCCCATGTCAAATTGCTTAAAAAAGCAGAAGTACGTAGTGCAGTTTGGAAATAGGCATAATCAAATCACTAAGATAACTACATTTATCTGGCTCATTGAAGTGGTACATTCCTGTAATCCCAGAATTTGGGAAGGATTGTAAGTCTGATCTACATAGTGAATTCCAGGCCAGCTTGGGCTACATATTGAGACCCTGTCTCTAGATAATATATATATATATATATATATATATATATATTATTATTATTATTTTTTTTGTTTTGGTTGGTTGTGGGGCTTGAACTCTGGGTCTGGGCACTGTCCTGTGCTCTTCAGCTCAAGGCTAGCACTCTACCACTTTGAGCCACAGTGCCACTTCCAGTTTTCTGGTGGTTAATTGGAGATAAGAGTCTCATGGACTTTCCTGCATCGGCTGGCTTTGAACCGAGATCCTCAGATCTCAGCCTCCTGAATAGCTAGGATTACAGGCGTGAGCCACCGGCGCCCAGCTCTGTTTGTAGTTTTTATTTGCTCTTTCTATGTATCAAATATACTCCTCCAACAAGAGTTGTTGCTATATGAGTTTCTCTTCAATTATATTAATATCTTAGCATTTTTATGAAAATGTGTTTCTCGACTCCATTCTTTCTGACCAGAAATGGATCATTTGGTCCAATAATGCCTACTTTTATTTTCTTTGTTTTCCAGCATGTCTTCAAACTGGAACAAGAAGAATATATGAAAGAACAAATCCCGTGGACACTTATAGATTTTTATGATAATCAGCCTTGTATTAATCTAATAGAATCTAAGCTGGGTATTCTAGACTTGCTGGATGAGGAATGCAAGGTGAGATGGCTTTCTAGAGTACCTGGAGCATCAAGAGAGAGAGCCAAGGTCAGAAGGTAGTGGGTTCAAGCAGAGTTGTTAGTTTACCATGATATGTACAATGACGTGCCACATGAAGTGCCATTGTGGCAACCTCTGACCATCATCCTTTCATTCTGAAAGGTCACTATACCCCTCAAGGATTCTAGTAATAAGCCATACTGGGACAATTTCTCTTCTTGTTTCAGATAATTATCAATTTTGTAATAATTGATTTGAGATATGTGCTTGCTACCACTTTTTAAAAAATATGTTGGTTTTTAGTTTGCTTATATTTAATACATTTTTTAGGGGCAGAGTGTAGTGAAGAAATGGAAGACAATTGGGCACTAGTGGCTCATGCCTGTAATCTCAGCTGCTGAAGAGGTTGAGATCTGAGGACCATGGCTCAAAGCCAGCCCAGGCAGGAAAGTCTTTGAGACACTTTATCTTCCAGTAACCAGCAAAAAGCTAGAAGTAGATTTGTACTTCAAGTGGCAGAGCACTAGCCTTGAGCAAAAAAGCTTAAAAACCAGAATCCAAGCCCTCAGTCCAAGCCACAGTACGGTACAGACAGACAAATAGAGAAACGAATGGCAGAGACACAGAGAAACAGATGGACAGACAGACAGACAGACAGAATTAGCAAACTATTAAGTAAAGGCCAAAAAATGCTCTCTTGGCAGCCAATGAAGAAAAAGGGTCTCCGTGTTCAGTATTTTCTTCTTTCCTTCTTTTTCCTCTCCATGTAGATGCCCAAAGGTACAGATGACACTTGGGCCCAGAAATTGTATAACACACACTTGAACAAATGTGCCCTCTTTGAAAAGCCCCGTTTGTCAAACAAAGCTTTCATCATCCAACATTTTGCTGACAAAGTAAGGAAACTGTATCTATTTTCTTTCGTAATACTTAAGTGGGGAGAAAATTTAATAGTGAAGAAATATTTTTCCTTACTCATACTTGATTTTTTTAAAGTCTTGTAGAAAATCAATTGTTTTCTTTCTTTAACCTAAGCTAAGTTATATGCCTCATAAATGTGAGATTACAATCTCTTGTCTGCAATTTTGAAATCTAGAAAATTCTGAAAACTGTCTTTCCATAGCTTACTTAGCAGCTCAACTAGATTTCTGACCTGAAATGAACATGAAAGTATCTATTGTCTTTATTCCAGTTAAGGTGGATATTTACAAGTATCCATGAAGAAATATTATTATATTATACATAGATATTATATATAATATAGACCAATGCCTTAGACTATTCTGGGGGTATTAAAATGTTATGGGTACATATTGCATCTCTAAATGTGTGAAGAATTCTGAGTTCCAAAGCATAGCTAGTCCTTTGGGTTTCAGGATAGAGATAATAGATCTATGATACCTTCTGTGATCTATTCATTATGTCTCTACTAGCAAGGCATGGTGACATACTGCCTTACAAATTTTACAGTTTACTTAGCAAATCAGATGATGAAATTATATATATACACAAAAACTGTGTGTGTGTGTGTGTGTGTGTGTGTGTGTGTGTGTGTGTGTGTGTGTGTGTGTGTGTGTGTG
>NW_012267227.1:10435151-10440438 GCF_000151885.1 Dipodomys ordii
GCACCACTTCCGGCTTTTTTCTTTTTGCTTATGTGGTGCTGAGGAATCGAACCCAGGGCCTCATGCATGCAAGGCAAGCACTCTACCACTGAGCCACATTCTCAGCCCAGTAAAATGCCTTAAAGCTAATGGAAACCAGGCAGCAGTAACTCAAGCATGTAATCCTAGCTACTCAAAGAGACAGATCTGACTATCCCAGTTTGCAGTCAACCCAGCGCAGAAAACTCTTCAGGACACATCTCCATTTAACCAGCAAAAAGCTAGAGCTAGAGGTGTGGCTCAAACGGTAGAACCCTCTGTTTTGGCTTAGAATTTGGATCACATAGGTAAGGTGAATCATAGCATGCAGGTGGACTGTTTGGCTCTGCTTAGATGCAGAAGTCAATAAATATTTAAATAATTCTACTTTGGAGGGGGAATGTGTTTGAATTTGGATTTTTAAACACGTGCATGAAGTTGTTTATTTTTTAAGAACCATTCAAGGCCAGAGATAACTGTTAGGAACTTAACTTGAATATGAATACCCAATGATTTTTATTGTTTTGTTTTTGAACTTTGATTTCATGTGTGTTTCTTTCTGCCTTATTATTCAAATTGGTGTTTTTCCCCTTCAGCCCCTTATTAGGATATGCAGCCTGATGTAATGCTTAAAGCCTGGGTCAGTCAGAGGGCATGTCCACATCTCCATTTCCTTGAAATATTAAAATACAAACAAGCAAATAATAGCAGCCTATAACCCATAATCAAGTTTTGGCCCTCAGAAAATAATTCCAGGGAGAATAATCGTGAAAAGTAACTCAAACTACAGTTTCTCTAGAATTCTATTTGCCCCACTGGCGGAGGGTCAGAAATCTGGCTCCCTTAATTTGTTGTGTGTAGCCCAAGTTTTAGGTTAATAGATTCACCCCTTTACTGCTTTCTGCTTTTAGATAGATTGTTTCTCTTTTTTATTTCATTTATGGAGTCTTTATTTCTGAAGAAAATACAATTTTTTTTCTTTCTAATATAGGACAAGGACAAATACCAGTTTGGTAAGACAAAGATCTTTTTCCGGGCTGGTCAAGTGGCCTATCTAGAAAAGCTCAGGGCAGACAAACTGAGGGCTGCCTGTATCCGGATCCAGAAAACCATCCGAGGGTGGCTGCTAAGGAAGAAGTACCTGCGGATGCAGAGGGCTGCCATTACTGTGCAGAGATATGTGCGGGGTTATCAGGCTCGATGGTAGGTATAAAGTTCAGCCAACTCGGGCCTTCAGACCTTTGTTTCATACTTGCCTGTGGAGCTGGATGAAGTCATGTGTTAAGTCATGCTGTGGAGCAAGTCTGTAATCCTATCTACTTAGGAATCTGAGATCTGAGGGTCTTGGTTCAAAGCCAGCCCAGGCAGGAAAGTCTATGAGCCTCATCTCTCCAATTAGCCAGAAAAATGCTGGAAAAAAAGCTGTGGCTCAAGTGGTAGAGCATACCAGTTTTGAGCAAAAAAGCCAAATGAGAGGATGGGGCCCTGAATTCAAACCTAGTAGCAGCACCAAGAAAAAAAGAAGTCATATGTTAATTAGAATGGTCATGCATAGGAACTAGTTAATAATGACTCCATTTAGGGAGCAATTAACATTTTAAAGTCTTAAAAAGAATTAGATATACTTGAGTGTGCTTGTATGTTAAGACAATGTTAATTTAGATGTGCAAAATAGACATGAATTATAGACAAAGACCATTTACTCAAATACTCAGGAAGAAGATGGGAATTAACCGTGGCTAGATCTAAGCTAGCTCCTAATCTGCATATATGGGATTAATGCATTCATCAGTCTGCTATGCAGAGAATAGAATGACATAGGGCAGACTGAAGAGCTTACTCCTAGAAAGCATGATCTCTTGTTAACTTCCCTCTCTCCAGCAACAAGGGACCTCCTACTTTCCAGAATTAGCCGAGCTTCAGATGAGATCATGAAAGCAAAAATACATCGAGAAACTATAGATATAAGTAAATATGAATGTTGCTTTTTGGTGCCCATTGTTACATTAAGGCAACTGCTCATTATGCATAAGACATTGACACCAAGTGTTGCTTTTTTCTGATTACTGACAATGCACTGCTCCTTTCTTCAACCAGCTATGCTAAGTTTCTGCGCAGAACCAAGGCAGCCACCATCATTCAGAAGAACTGGCGCATGTACGTGGTCCGCAAGAAGTACAAGATTAGACGTGCTGCCACTATTGTCCTTCAGTCATATTTGCGAGGCTACTTGGCCAGGAACCGCTATCACAAGGTGAGATGTTATTTTCTTTTTATTTATAATTTTTTTATTGAGATTAAGTGATTACATAAATTTCACAGTGTTGTGAGATCATGATACTTAGTTAAAGTCACAAACACATTTTAACCTTCACAAGGCAAATTGTCATTATTATGGTGTATAATATTTGTGAATTCTATGAGCTTTGACAATCCAACTATTTCTTCTACATCAGGTCATATGTACATTTCTTTCCTTTTGCTTCGTGAATGCTGTTCCTCTTTCCCTCTCATTCCCTCCTTGCCCTTGAGTTGCTTAGTTCGTTTTTATCAATATCCAGTGCAGCTGATGGGTCCCTCTGTTGTATATTTTCCCCTGTTTCCTTCTGATTCTGTGTCTTCCTCCTAGCTTCCCTCAGATGTGCACATATATATACCATATATGTGGTCGAGAACATGGAGTCATTTAGTAATGATACGACAAAATGAGTGGCGGTCCTTTGTCTCTCGAGTTCTATTTACTTTGTCATATCTCTTTGCATTTTGGATTTAACATCCACATATCAGGGAGACCATGTGCCATTTGCCTCTCTGATCTTGGCTTTCCTTGCTCAAAATGATTTGTTCTAGTTCTATCCATTTCCCTGCAAATGCCATTATTTTGTCCTTTCTAATGGCTGCATGATATTCCATTGTATATAGGTACCACAATTTTTGGATCCATTCATCTGTAGTGAGGCATCTAGGTTTTTTCCATATCTTGGCTATTGTGAACAGTGCTACAATGAACATGGAGGTGCATGTATCCTTGTATCCTGGTTCCTGTTGCTCAGGATAGATGCCTAGGAGTAGTATGGTTGGGTCATAGGGAAGGTCTATATTTAGCTTTCTTTCTTTTTTTTTTTTTTTTGGTCCGGTCGTGGGGCCTGAACTCTGGGCCTGGGCACTGTCCCTCAGCTCTTCAGCTCAAGGCTAGTGCTCTACCACTTGAGCCACAGCGCCACTTCCGGCTTTTTTCTTTTTGCTTATGTGGTGCTGAGGAATCGAACCCAGGGCCTCGAGCATGCAAGGCAAGCGCTCTACCACTGAGCCACCTTCCCAGCCCCTATATTTAGCTTTCTGAGGTACCTCCAGACTGCTTTCCAAAGTGGTTTTTTAGTATACATTCCCACCAATAATGCAATAGGGTTCCTCTTTCTCTGCATCTCAGCCAGCATTTGTCATTGGCTTAATTTAGGATGTAGGCCATTCTGACTGGGGTAAGGTGGTATCTCAGGGTTGTTTTTATTTCCATTTCCTTTACAGCCAGGGATGATGAACATTTCCTTATGTTTCTTTGCCATTTTTATCTCTTCTTCTGAGAAGTCTCTCTTTAGCTTCCTTGCCCATTTAATGATTGGTTTGTTAGATTTGGGAGGGATTGGTTTCTTGAGTTCCCTGTATATAATGGATATTAGGCCCTGCTGGTAAACATTTTTTTTTTCCCAATTAGTTGGTTGTCTTTCTAGTTTGGTAGCTATGTCTTTAGCTGTGCAGGGTGAGATGTTATTTTCAACCCCATTTCTTCATTTTACTAACAATCAAATTCTGCATCCATACACAGACCAAGGGGGCTGCTATGGACATAAGAACCAGAGGGAGATGGCCAACCATTGAAATGTATTTTAAAGCGTTAAGTAATTACATGCATTTACTCAGACATATCCAAGGAAGATTTCTCTCTCCTTTCTCTTCTTGTCCGGATAATTTGAAAAAAGAAGAAACGTGAATGTGTTAAAAAAAAAAAAAAACCATGCAGACTTGGTTGTTTTAAGCAACAGTAATTGTTTATCTCACTTTTCTGGAGGCCACAAGTTCAAAAATCATTATCTCTGGTCCAGCAGTAGATGCCACACTTTCCACTAAAGCTGCAGTACAGAGTCCAGTCCTTGCCTCTTCCAGCTGAGGATGCCAGCATTCCCTGGGCTTGTGGCCACATCCCACCTCTGCTCCGTCTCCACATCATCTTCTCAGCATATCTGACTTTTCATGTTTGCTTCTTATGTAAATTCTGATACTATTTAGGTCCTACCTTGAGAATTCAGAATGATTTCCCCATCTCAAGATTCTTAGCATGGTTACATTTCCAAGTACCTGTTTTGTTTTTTGTTTTTTTTGTTTTCCAAATGAAATGAACAATTATAGGTTTGAGAGACTGACTTGGAACTTAGTATGTAGCTCAGGCTAGTCTCAAACTCATGATTCTTCTAAGAGTGTTGCGATTACAGTCACAAATGACGATGCCCAGCTTTTTTATGTTATATCTGGCTCCTTGGCTTAATAAACATGGGTTGGTAGTCTGGTCCAGGCTCTTACCTTGTTTGTCCTTTCTGCAGATTCTCCGTGAGCACAAAGCAGTCATCATTCAGAAGTGGGTCCGGGGCTGGCTGGCCCGCACACACTACAGGAGGACTTTGGAAGCTATCATCTACCTTCAGTGCTGCTTCCGGCGGATGATGGCCAAGCGTGAGTTAAAGAAACTCAAAATTGAGGCTCGCTCCGTGGAGCGCTACAAGAAGCTCCACATCGGCATGGAGAACAAGATCATGCAGCTGCAGCGTAAGGTGGATGAGCAGGTAGGTTTACACAGGAGCCCCAAGAATGGACATTTTAGTGTGGTCTCTCTTGATCTGCTGCTTTAGTCTCACTACAAAGTAAAAAAATGACAGGAGTGAGCATAGAAATGAGGACAAGCTTATGGTCATTTGGGATTATCATCATTTGTAGTCATCCTTCAGATTACAGTCCCAAGGAAGAAGGCAGGAATTTGTTTTTGAGAACATCTTAATCCTAACCCAAACCCCATCTGTGTGTTTGTATTTGTGTGTGTGCCAGTCCTGCGCTTGAACTCAGGACCTTGCACTCTCACTGCTTTTTCATTCAAGGCTGGTACTCTACTGCTTGAGCCACACCTCCACTGCTGGCTTGCTTTCTTTTCTTTCTTTCTCTCTCTCTTTCTTTCTTTCTTTCTCCTTTCTCTCTTTCTTTTCTTTTCTTTCTGTTTTTTTTT
>NW_012267227.1:10441276-10477396 GCF_000151885.1 Dipodomys ordii
CCTCCCTGCCCAGTCCCAATCCTTCTCCCCCCCCCCGGAACCGACGTTGTAAAGCTCATTTTGGACATGACAACTTGTACTTCTCATTGTTGCAACAGGTCCACCTGTATCCTTAAACAACTGTTTTCATATTGTATTTTATATTTGCACTTCATAATTTTTTAGTACAGGGCTGGGAAGGTGAATCAGTGGTAGAGCGTTTGCCTTGCATGCATGAGGCCCTGGGTTTGATTCCTCAGCACCACATAAGCAGAAAAAAAACCCAGAAGTGGCGCTGTGGCTCCAGTGGAAGAGTGCTAACCTTGGGCTGAAGAGCTGAGGGACAGTGCCCAGGCCCAAAGTTCAGGCCCCACAACTGGACCCCCCCAAAAAAAAATTTAGAATTTTTTAGTACATTTTTTATTGTGAAAATATCATACAGAGGGGTTACAATTACATGAGCAAGGTAATAAGTACATTTCTTTTTTTTCTCATTCTTGGATTTTATTTTTACTATATCATAAATATTCTGCTATATTAGTTATATGAGACTTCTTTTTTTTAATTTAATTTAATTTTATTTGTGAACATACTGTACAGAGGGGTTACAATTACATGGGCAGGATAATGCGTACATTTCTTACCAAGCATTGCATCCTCCTCCTTTGTTTACCCTTCACATCCCTTCCCAGCCTCCCCCCTCTGAGACTTCTTTTTTTTTTAATTGTGAAAATACCGTACAGAGGGGTTAGAATTACATGGAAAAGGATAAATGCATTTCTTATCAAGCAGTGTTGCCTCCTCCTTTGTTTTTCCCCTACCATCCCTGCCCTCCCATCTCCACGACCATACTCCCCTCTTCTCCTCCCCTGCATTTTATAATTTATAGGACTCTTTTACCCTTATCATTGCTTTTCAAAAGGTAAAATTTTTTTTATGGGTTATTTAGCACAGAAGCGGGAAGAAGTCTGAGCTATAATCTGTTTGCAGAGATAAGATTTGATTGCTTGGCAATAGTTCCTAAATAATATTTTAGCACATGCAAATTACATAAAGGTAATTAAGAGCATGTAAACAATAGGATAGAAAAGGTAGGGGTTAGAATGAAATAATACTTGTTAGGAAGGTTTTCTGAATGAGACAAATTTTGAGATACATAGAGATGTATAAAAACTAGTGATTTTTCTAAAACCACTTTATCATTTTTATGTATCATTTAGCTAGTACATAAGATTTTTTTGTTTTGTTTTGCTTTAAAGGTACAGGGGTTTGAATTTAGAGCTTTAGGCTTGCTCACATGACACTCTACCACTTGAGCCATGCCTGCAACCCTGTTTTTGGCTTTTTTTTCAGTCATGAGGATTAAACTCAGGGTCTGGGCACTGTCCTTGAGCTTTTTTTTTTTTTTTTGGTTGGTGTGGGGCTTGAACTTGGGGTTGGATGCTGTCCCTGAGTACTTCTGCTCAAGGCTAGCACTCTACCACTGAGGCACAGCGCCACTTCCAGTTTTCTAATGGTTAATTGGAGATAAGAGTCTCACGGGCTTTCCTGCCCATGCTGGCTTTGAATCTCAATCCTCAGATCTCAGTCTCCTGGGTAGCTAGGTGAGAGCCAGCAGCACTCAGTCTTACATGGTTTCTAATAGCACCCTGATCCATTTTCAAGACCAAGTATACATTCCCCTGTTTATACATTAAGAGTCACAAAATCGGGCTGGGAATGTGGCTTAGTGGTAGAGTGCTTGCCTAGCATGCATCAAGTCCTGGGTTCGATTCCTCAGTACCACATAAACAGAAAAGTCTGGAAGTGGCTCTGTGGCTTAAGTGGTAGCCTTAGTGGCTGAGTGGAAGCTTAGGGAGAGTACCCAGGCCCAGATTTCAAGCCTCAGGGCTGGCAAAAAAAAAAAAAATAGAGTCACAAAACTAAGAATTGACTATTTAATTCAATTTGTGATTTATGAGAAAATCACATGCATGTTGCATATCATGTAAGACAGTTGTGTTGCGCTTTCTTCTAGTTATGTCACTAGAAGGTATTGGTTGTGTTATAAATGTTGAGCAGGTGGTAACTAATGTCCATCTCCATCTACTCCTTATGCAAAGGAAATGTGCAATCAAGGAGTATTGTGATGGTTTCAGTATTGCAAGGTTAGGTCCTGCATCAGTGTTATGATAGATAACAAGAGTCTGATTAGTAAGCTGGTTTGTTTTCATTATTTTATTGTTCCTTCTGTGTTTGTTTAAAGAATAAAGACTACAAATGCCTAATGGAGAAACTGACCAGTCTGGAAGGCGCATACAGCTCTGAGACTGAGAAACTACGAAGTGACTTAGAACGTCTTCAGCTAAGTGAGGAGGAGGCTAAGGTTGCCACTGGACGGGTCCTGAGTCTACAGGAAGAAATTGCCAAGCTCCGGAAAGACCTGGAACAAACCCAGTCAGAGAAAAAATCCATTGAAGAACGAGCAGATAGATATAAACAAGAAACTGAGCAGGTAGGAATTGAAGGCCATATTCTCTTCTATTCCTTGCACAAGTAAATATGCTGTCATCTTGATGTGGTATATATATATAGCTCAACATTCATTTTAATCGAAAATGTAGGGGCTGGGAAGGTGGCTCAGTGGTAGAGCGCTTGTCTTGCATGCATGAGGCCCTGGGTTTGATTCCTCAGCACCACATAAGCAAAAAGAAAAAAAGCCAGAAGTGGCGCTGTGGCTCAAGTGGTAGGGCGCTAGCCTTGAGCTGAAGAGCTGAGGGACAGTGCCCAGGCCCAGAGTTCAGGCCCCATGACCGGACCCCAAAAAAAAAAGAAAAGAAAATACAAATATGAGTCAGTTCTCCCCCATGAAACAAAATACCTGGGTTGAATAGGAAAAGAGGTTTACTTAGCCCAGAACATGGTGCCAGCATCAGGAGAGGGCCTGGTGAGGTGTCTTAACATGGCAGAGGCATCACTGGCACAACAGAACCAGGGTCCCCGAGAAAGATCACTACTTCCACAAAGTCACACCCTCAATAACCCATTCATCCATTAATAGGTTATTCCATTGAAGACAGTGGAGTCCTCATGCCCCAGTCACAGGTAATCCGTGGATGTGGTGATTGAGTTTCCAACACATGAAATTTAGGGGTATATTTAAACCCTGTTTTAAATACAGTCTTTTACTAGCCCTGGCTGGCCTCAAATTCACAATCCTCCTACTGTAGCCTCCCAAGTGTCCTTTTCATAAGTAGAAAACCTACCACTGTTAGGAAGCAAATCAGACAAGGAGCCACTAGTTCCTGAGGGTGGGAATCCTTATGGAAACCTTCAGTCACATGTGTGAAGTCCAGACACAGACACAGAGAGAGAAAGAGAGAGAGAGAGAGAGAGAGCAGATAGAGCCACCCTCAGACATCTTCCATTTCTGCTAATTTGTTGTAACTAATATTAACACTATTAAAGACTAGAGCACTGGAGATGCTCAAGTAGTGGGGAGATCATTTCCAAAAGTACCTCAGCAGAAAACTTACTGGAAAATAGTCATCAATTTTGAGAGATTCCACTGAGATCACCATCTTTAACAAAGCCAGGTTTGACTGTGTCTGCTATTACTCCTCGCCAGAATCCTGGTTGGCTTTTTCTTTACTGACTTCTTTCTTTCTTTCTTTTCCTTTCTTTCTTTCTTTCTTTTTTTCTTCCTTCCTTTCTTTCTTTCTTTCTTTCTTTCTTTTTTGGGTCTGGTGGTGGGCCCTGAACTCTGGGCTTGGGCACTGTCCCTCAGCTCTTCAGCTCAAGGCTAGCACTCTACCACTTGAGCCACAGCGCCACTTCCAGCTTTTTCCCCCCCTGCTTATGTGGTGCTGAGGAATTGAACCCAGGGCCTCAGGCATGCAAGGCAAGCGCTCTACCACTGAGCCACCTTCCCAGCCCTGACTTATTTCTTTCTATGGCTTGAACTCAGGGCCTCATGCTCCCACTTTTTCTGTTCCACGCTGGCGTTCTACCACTTGAGCCATGCCTCCTATACTTATACCTTCTATACTTGTACTATCTTTAATGCCTCCACCCCAGCTTTGTGTTGGTTAACTGAGGATGGAGTGTCATGGACTTTTCTGCCTGGGCTGGCTTGGCACCTGAATCCTCAAGATTTTAAGCGTTCTGAATAGCTAGGATTACAGGCATAAGCCACTGTGGGGCTGAGCTTATTTTAACTATTTTCAGTGGGCAGTTCCTGGCAGAAAGCATATTGACATTGTTTTATTTTTGTTTTGTTTTGTTTTGCCAGTCCTGGGTCTGAACTCAAGGCCTGAGCACTGTCCCTGAGCTACTTTTGTTAAAGGCTAGCATTCTACCACTTGAGCCAGAGCACCACTTCTGGCTTTTTCTGTGTATGTAGTACTGAGGAATTGAACCCAAGGCTTGATGCATGCTAGGCAAGCACTCTACCACTAAGCCACCTTCCCAACCACATGGACATTGTTATAAGGCCAGTACTTCTGAAAAACATGGGATGAAAGGACTAGTCCTTGAATAGTCTTCAAAGGGGATGAAAAAGAAATTTTCTTTTTCAAAATAAGTTAGAAGGAGCTGGGAAAGTGGCTTAGTGGTTGAGTGCTTGCCTAGCATGCATGAAGCCCTGGTTTTGATTACTCAGTGTCACATAAACAGAAAAGGCCAGAAGTGGTGCTGTGGCTTAGTGGTAGAATGCTAGCCTTTAGCAAAAGTAGCTCAGGGACAGTGCCCAAGCCCTGAGTTCAAGCTGCATAAAAAAAAATAAGTTCGAGGGAGCATCAGAAGGTCTTCAATAAACTTCCCCAAAATAACTTCATGTCCTTTTTAACCCCCTTACTCTCCCTACTTGGATTGTGGGTGCACATGAGCTTTGTTTTGGTGTCGAAATAGTTTCATGGTGTTAAGAACAAATGGTGAATTGTAGAACGGCCACCCTCACCATCCTTGTCCTCCAGGGGTTTCTAGTCCAACAGAGCAGCCAGAAAAGTAAATCATTTATAGGAGCTAGAAAGAGGCATCTACAGGGTCTCATAGCCAGAGAAAAGACAGGTGTGATGGTGGTTTTTCCTAGAAGGCCATGTGGAGAGAGTCGTCTTGAGTCAGCTTTTCTGGATGGCTAGACTTATCTAGGCATGTCTTGTAAGGCAGACGTGAGGGCTGTATGGTCTCTACATCTCATTTGTCTGTTTTCTTTTTATAGCTGGTGTCGAACCTGAAGGAAGAAAATAGTTTGCTGAAGCAGGAGAAAGAGGTCCTCAATCACCGCATCGTGGAACAGGCGAAGGAGATGACAGGTAAGGCTGGCGGGGCCGGCCTACTGCATGCCACCCACCACCCTCATCAGCCTGTGAGCAGATACAGGGCTCCCTGAGCTTAAATATTTTCAAAAGTGGAGGCTATTGTCAAATACATTTCCCATACTTACAAGTAATAAGAGCCCAAACATTTTGGTTGAATTTGTTGGTGAACTAATAAAACCTGATCTCTCATGTATGTACTCTCAGTTAATGTCATATGTAATCTTTTTTTTTTTTTTTCTGGGCACTGTCCCTGAGCTTCTAAGAAGCTCAAGGCTAGCACTCTGCCATTTGAGCCACAGCTCCACTTCCAGCTTTTTCTGTTTGTGTGGTACTGAGGAATCAAACTCAGGGCTTCATGCATGCTAGACAAGCACTCTACCACTAAGTCACCTTCCCAGACATGTAATCTTTTTTTTTAATTTAAATTTTATTGTAGGGCTGGGAAGTTGGCTCAGTGGTAGAGCGCTTGCCTTGCATGCCTGAGGCCCTGGGTTCAATTCCTCAGCACCACATAAGCAAAAAGAAAAAAGCCGGAAGTGGCGCTATGGCTTAAGTGGTAGGGCACTAGCCTTGAGCTGAAGAGCTGAGGGACAGTGCTCAGGCCCAGAGTTCAGACCCCACAACCGGACCAAAAAAAAATTTAAAAAAATTTAAAAAAAAATTAAATTTTATTGTAAAGGTGATATAAAAGTATTGTAAAGGGCTTACATACATAATCTTGCTAAAAAATTAATTTGTTCTGCATACATGATTTATAAGTTATGACTTACAGTGTTCCTGTTGGTTTAGTAAGAATTCTTAAGCTCTAATGTAGCAGAGATATGTGTTTCTTTTGTTGTTGTTGTTGATTGTGGGGCTTGAACTCTGGGCCTGCGCACTGTCCCTCAGCTCTTCAGCTCAAGGCAGGCAGTCTACCACTTGAGCCTCAGCGCCACTTCCAGTTTTCTGAGTGGTTTATTGGAGATAAGAGTCTCACCAACTTTTCCTGCCTGGGCTGGCTTTGAGATCCTCAGATCTCAGCCTCCTGTGTAGCTAGGATTACAGGTGTGAGCTACCGGTACCCAGCTGGAACGTAGTTTTATAGAGTATTTTAGAGAGAAACAATTCATTGCTTGTTTTGTTCATTCATTCATTCATTCATTCGTGACCCATGAAAGCAGCACTGGGGAAGCACTGTGGTAGGCCTGGCAGTATCAGTTGTGACCTGGCACTTGCCTCATGGAACTATAGAGCACAGAAATGTTGAAGCAGGCAGGGAAAATGAAGATGAATCCACAAAGTAAGGGTCAAGAGTGTGATGGTGGAAGCATAATGTTACAAGTCACCGGTTGGCTCATGGAGTTAAAACATAGAGCCGACGTGCGTCTTTTTAATTTGTACCACCTGCCACTAAAAATGAATCTGGGAGACCACATCCTAGCCTAGAGCAATCCAAACACTGGGACTGGAGAAGACAGAATGGTAGGGGACTGGGAGAAGGGGCTTAGATGGAAAAGTTCGGGTTCCCCAAGCATGAGAGCTGGCCAAGATAGATGATAGCAGAGATGACAAAGCATGTATCTGGTTAGCAGAGGAAGAAGAGGCTGGGAACCCCATGTTCTCAATGATATGATGCAGCCAGGAGGCAGAAGAAAACAGGCAAGCTCTGTTAGAGTAGAGGAGCTGTGTTTCTTGAAACTTGCCATTCTTTTGAGAAATGTCTCTGCCTTGTTCTGTGAGTGTGCCACTGTTGGAGCTTGCTCTCTGGCTTAGCTTTGGGGCTCCAGGCTCCCAGTCTACCACTTGGAGCCACAGCTCCACTTTCAGCATTTTGGTAGTTAGTTGTAGGTAAGGGCCTTGTGGATGTGTCTGCCTGGCTTTGAACTGCGATCTTCAGATCTCAGACTCTTGATTAGGATTATAAACATGAGCCACCAGCACCCGGCTGTCTCTGACTTCTCCTTTGGGGGTCACATTTTGCTTTCTCTGCATTCACTGGATATTCTAGTACTGGTGCTAAAAGTGAACCCCATGAACAGAACTGGAAGATTTTGGGGAGCCATCTTCTGGAAAACCATCTTTGTTCTGGAAATCTTCTTCTTTCTTTGTTTCTTTCAGAAACTATGGAGAAGAAGTTAGTAGAAGAAACAAAACAACTGGAACTTGATCTAAATGATGAGAGGCTGAGGTATCAGAACCTTCTGAATGAGTTCAGTCGCCTGGAAGAACGATACGATGACCTCAAGGAAGAGATGACCTTGATGGTGGTGAGCCCAGCACTACTTGGTGGGGGGAGGCCAGAGGAAAGGTTTAGGGTCTCACTACATAGCCCAAACTGGATGTGAATTCACAGTCCTCCAGCTTTCTCCTTTTGAGTGGGATTACAGGTGTATGTTAGCACACTTTGTTTTTGCTTTTTTTTTTTTTTTTGCTTTGAGAGGCAAGATTTTAGGTATGTGCAAAAGTAAATAGAATAATAGCATGATCTCCATATTCCACATTATCACCCAGTTTCAGAATGGTCAACAAATAATAACAATAATAATAACAATGACAACAGCAACAAAATAAGCAGGTGCTAGTGGTTCAGAGCCTGTAATCCTTAGCTACTCAGGAAGCTGCTCCTTTGATGGAGCATGGTATGAAGCCAGCCCAGGCAGAAATGTCTGTGAGACTTACCTCCAATTAGCAAAAAGCCAGAGGTAGAGCAATGGCTCAAATGGTAGAGCACTAGCCTTGAGTACAAAAGTTCAGGGATGGGCTAGGAAGGTGGCTCAGTGGTAGAGCGCTTGCCTTGCATGCCTGAGGCTCTGGGTTCAATTCCTCAGCACCACATAAGCAAAAAGAAAAAAGCTGGAAGTGACGCTGTGGCTCAAGTGGTAGAGTGCTAGCCTTGAGCTGAAGAGTTGAGGGACAGCGCCCAGGCCCAGAGTTCAGGCCTCACGACCGGACTGCTCCCCCCCCCAAAAAAAAAAAGAGAACACAAGCTCAGGGATAGTGCCTAGGCCCTGAGTTGAAGTCCCAGGACCAGGCGGGGAAAAATAATGTAATCCCAGAAATGCAACTTTTATTTCTCAGTAGTTCAGTAAAGTCAAATACTTTGAAGGCTGGGTTATATGACAGCATAAAGTCAATCCAGTAGGATTTTGTTTTCTATATGGAATGGCTTAATGGAAACTTTGCATATGAAGCAAATATTTAATATAAATGAGTATTTCTTCCAGTGGGTTCTTCTATAATTTCCAAGATAAACTCCTATAAAAAGAAATTTGACTTTTCTGTAATAGTTTATCTTATCCCTTTCAAAGACTCTTCTGTACTTTATTCGGAGTAGCTCTTGCTCTCCCGGGTCACCCAGTGCTCCTATCAGGAGCTGAGTCCCCAGGCTTTTTTGTCCCCCGCACGTATCAGCCGCGAGGGTGATCTAATGGTAGGAAGGGCCAGAATGCCCTGAAATCACCTCCTATGGAAAGAAGGTAATTTGGTATCTGTGGAGTAAGAGTTGTTGTTGTTGTTTTAATTTCATATTTTACTTCTGTCAGAATCTGCTTGTCAGAGTTCTTTAAAATGTAACCCAAAAGGAATTATTCTCACCCTGCAGATGAGTCTAAAGGAGATTACAAATGCTGGTTATTGGAGGCTTATTTGGAGATTTGTTTCAAACCTCACCAATCTTCCTTAATTGATAAATGATCAAGAGAAATTCAATGTTGGTCATAATTCTAACAAGGGGTCTGCCTTCCTCGGTCTCCTTGCTGCATTTGGTCCCTTTGAAACCTTTCCTCCTAGTTTGGCGCTGGTGGTTCATGCCTGTAATCCCAGCTACTCAGGAGGCTGAGATATGAGGATGTGGCTCAAAGACAACCTGGGCAGGAAAATCTGTGAGACTTTTATATCTAATTAACTAGCAAAAATCCAGAAGTAGAGTCATGGCTCAAGTAGTAGAGCATAATCCTTGAGTAAAAAGGCTAAGAGATAGTGGCCCTGAGTTCAAGCCCCAGCACTCCCCAGTGCTCATGGAAAAGAGAGAGAAAAAGAGGGGAAAGAGGGAAGTGGAAGAAAGAAAAGGGAAGGGAACAGAAACCTTTTTCCTTTGTTTCTGTCTTTTTTGGCTTTCTCTAGAATCCTTTTCCTCTCATTCAGCATCATGTTCTCCACAGTTCCATTCTTCACTCTCTTTACTAGATAACTATGCCAACTTTTCTGCTTCCTTTGTGTTTCAGTTCCAGTTAGAGCTAAGGTCTATATCCCATTGGGAATGTTAATAAGTACATGGCATCTGAGTTCAGATGGCTATGCTAAGCAGTCAGCCAAGCTAAACCTATACTTTTTTTCCTACAGAATTTCATTGGTTCTGTAGTAAATAGCGTGAGCCTTGTAACTCACAGAAAATGAAATGAGAAACGTATGTGTCATGGTTATATCTCTCTCTGAGCATATTCCAGAGTTATCTGAGAGTTTCTAGTGGGATCACCTGTCTAGAAAGAGCCCTTCTGTGGTGACCATCCTCCCACCAGTTAATCCGGCTCCCTCTCCAGCTCAGCAAGTCTTGCTTGCTGTCTGACTTGCCACTGTATCTGTCACCTGTGACTCCCTCTGTTGCCTATGGGGTCAGAGTATGGCCCACCAGCTCTCACATTCTAGTTCCAGATTTGATTATCGTCTTTGGCCAGTCTCAGGAGACTGAGATGCAAGGATCACCTTTCAAAGCTAGCCAGAGTAGACAAATCTGAGGCTCTTATCTCCACTTAATCAGCAAAAAGCTGTAAGTGGAGGTGTGTCTCAAGTAGTAGAATGTCAACCTTGAGAGAAAAAGCTAAATAAGAATGAAATAACCAGGTGCTACTCAGGAGGCTGAGCTCTGAGGATCACGGTTCAAAGCCAGCCCAGGCAGGAAAGTCCGAGAGACTCTTATCTCCAATTAACCACCAGAAAACCCGAAGTGGCACTGTGGCTCAAGTGTAGAGCGCTTACCTTAAGCTGAAGAGCTCAAGGACAGTACCCTGACCCAGAATTCAAGTCCCACTGCTGACCAAAAAAAAAAAAAAAAATGAAATAGGTCCTGAGTTGAAGCTCTAGAATTTCCCCCACTCCCAAAAAAATTAAGAAGATGAAAACAGTAGTATTTCTTCCATTCATATCTTAAGGTGTTCATTGTGTAATGATAAACATACATGGGCTAAATAAGGGCTTTTTTTTGGGCCAGTTCTGGGGCTTGAACTCAGGTCCTGGGCACTGTCCCTGAGCTTCTTTTGCTCAAGGCTAGCAGTCTACCACTTGAGCCACAGTGCCACTTCTGGCTTTTTCTATGTATGTGGTACTAAGGAATTGAACCCAGGGCTTTATTCATGCTAGGTAACTACTCTACCACTAAGCCACATTTCCAGTTCTGGAGCTTGAATCCAGTGCCTCATGAATATTAGGCAAATACTTTACTACTGAGCTAATTCCCAGCCTTTACCCATTTTAATATGCTAATTTTAAAGATCTTTGTCCTAGTGTGTATCCACCTCTTTTTCTTAATAATACAACCACTTTATTAAATAAACACCATCTAATACAATAGTACATCTAATACAGTAGTAACAGATACCCTTTGTTTTTTTTTATTGTGAAAAAACTGTACAGAGATTACAATTACATGGGCAAGTACATACTCTTAAATAGAGTAAATCTACTTGCATTTATGTCTGATAATTCTCCATATCACTGTGCATCTACCTCTGGATGGTTCTAGAGGTTCTAAAGTCTTATTTGGGTCTTTTACCATTACTGGGGCTTGAACTTAGGACCTTATTCTCTTGTTCAAGGATAGTGTGCTCTACCACTTGAGCCACACTTCTGCTTCCTGCTTTTTGCCAGTTAATTGAAGATAAGAAGATTACATACACTTCTGCTTGGACTGGCTTCAATCGCATATCCTCAGATCTCAGACTCCTGAGTAGTTAGGATTCCAGGCATGAGCCACTGGCATGCAGCTCATGGAAGATTTTTCATTTGGATTGGTTTTGTTCTTGTCAAGCAGACACACTCCTTGGTAGGAATTGGGTCATTGATAGTGTAGAACCCTAGGTCTCTGGGCTGTCAGTACATGTTAGTGAGTGGGAATGAGACCAAGTCCAAACGAGTACAATCTTAATTATGCCTCGTTTCATTATGTTGTGTTCATTATACCCAGATTATTTGCTTTGCAGAATGTGCCTAAGCCTGGACACAAGAGAACAGACTCTACCCACAGCAGCAACGAGTCCGAGTATACCTTTAGCTCTGAAATGGCAGAAATGGAAGACATCCCATCAAGAGCAGAGGTATATTTTACATATCTTCCCTGTTACGGGGAGGATGGCACCATGATGTTGTCTACAGGGAACATTTTCTATAAGGGACTTACAGGTGCTTAATTAGCCATGCATATGCATATGTAGATGTAGATGTATTGCACATATCAATCTTTCATTTACTTTGCTGCTGGGCATTGAACCCAGGGCCTTCTGCATGGTAAGCACCTGCTATACCACACTGGTGGATACCCCCTATACCCACATTTTCGTTTCTAATTTTTTTTGTTTTTATCTTTGTTTGTTTTTGTTTCTGGGTGTTTGTTTGTTTGTTTGTTTTTGCTAGTCTTGGGGTTTGAACTCAGGGGCAGGGCACTGTCCCTGAGCTTCTTTTGCTCAAGGCTATAACTTGAGCCACAGTGCCACTTCCAGCCTTTTCTGTTTATATGGTACTGAGGATTCGAACCCAGGGTTTCATGCATGCTAGGCAAGCAATCTACTACTGAGCCACATTCCTAGCCCATGTTTCTAATGTTTTGATAGTGATAGTTTCCTTCAGAATTCCATTTTCTACATTAGCACATCCTTTGTACAAAAAATATAAGCTATGAGGAATCCATTTCAAGCTGAGATAAACTATTTGAAAAGTAAGACCTTAGCCTAGAACTGGTAGCTCATGCCTGTAATCCTATTTTACTACTGTAAAGCTACTCAGATCTGAGGATCCTTGTTTTGAAACCAGCCTGCGGTGAAAAGTCTGTAAGATTCTTATCCTCAATTAAGCAGCAAAATGCCACACTAGAGGAGTGGATCAAGTGGTAGATCATCACCTATAAGCTAAAGTTTATTTCTTTAAAGCATAGGACTTGGAAGTTGGCTCAGTGGTAGAGCGCTTGCCTTGCATGCCTGAGGCCCAGGGTTCGATTCCTCAGTACCACATAAGCAAAAAGAAAAAAGCCGGAAGTGGCGCTGTGGCTCAAGTGGTAGAGTGCTCCCCTTGAGCTGAAGAGCTGAGGGACAGTGCCCAGGCCCAGAGTTCAGGCCCCATGACTGGACCCCCCCCAAAAAAAAAGCATAGCAGTCATTTTTTTAAGGCAAGTTATTATATATTGTTGGAAATATAAATTTCCCCAATTTAAAAGACTTAGAAATGTTTAGATATGGGGCTGGGAATGTGACTTAGTGGTAGAGACCTTGCCTACATGCATGATGACCTGGGTTCAAGTACCACATAAACAAAAATAAAAGAAATAAATTAAAAGAGAAAAAATATTAAAAAAGAAATGTTCAGATATTTATGTACTAAGATGTTTATTTTTAATGACAAAACATTATTTAAATAACAAAAAATTAGAAATAGCCTCAATGCCAGTCAGTAAGGTAATAGCTAAGCAATTGATGATATAGCTATCTATACCATTAAACAAACATAAATTTTTTTTTGGGGGGGTCTGGTTGTGGGGCCTGAACTCTGGGCCTGGGTGCCGTCCCTCAGCTCTTCAGCTCAAGGCTAGCACTCTACCACTGAGCCATCTTCCCAGCCCCAGACATAAATTTGTAAAGACCCTACTTAGAAGAACAAGCTGAGCATGGTGGTGACTACCTGTAATGCTACTACTTGGAGAACAGGGGCCACAGGGTGGTCAGAAACTGGCCTTGGCAAAAGCATGGAGCCCTATCTTTAAAAATAGACATAAAGCCAGGTGCTGGTGGCTCACGCCTGTAATCCTAGCTACTCAGGACGCTGAGATCTGAGGAGGTAGTTCAAAGCCAGCCCAGGCAAGAAACTTTCTGAGATTCTTATTTCCAATAAACCACTCAGAAATCCAGAAGTGGCTCTGTGGCACAGGTGGTAGAGCGCTCACCTTGAGCTGAATTGCTGAGGGACAGCGCCCAGGCCCAGAGTTCAGGCCCCATGACTGACCAAAAAAACAAACCAAAAAACTAGCCATAATAAAGAAAAAGCAAGGGCTGGGAAGGTGGTTCCGTGGTAGAGCGCTTGCCTTGCATGCTTGAGGCCCTGAGTTCGATTTCTCAGCACCACATAAGCAGGAAAAAAAGCTGGAAGTGGCGCTGTGGCTCAAGTGGTAGAGTGCTAGCCTTGAGCTGAAGACCTGAGGGACAGCGCCCAGGCCCAGAGTTCAGGCCCCACGACCGGACCCAAAAAAAAAAAGAAAAAGAAAAAGGGTGATATAGCCCTTGCCTAGCAATTGCAAGCTCTTGAGGTACAAACAGACCAACATATAAACACAGCATATTCTATTTCCCTCAATATCATGTGAGACACTGTTGCTAATACAGTACAGGGCACTGTTAATCTTTTCAGTTGTTGCCAATCTGATAAGGAAGAAGTAGTACTTTGTTTATTGCATTTCTCCACTTGTTACCTAGCTTGAGCCTGCTGGTTGTGCGTATTGTTTGGATATGTATTTCTCTCTTGTCAGCTGGACTAATTTTCTGTTAAGCCAGTCATTGGCTCCTCTTGACTGTCCTGTGACTTCTGTGGTCCAGGAGCCGAGCGAGAAGAAAGTACCTCTGGACATGTCCTTGTTCCTCAAGCTACAGAAGAGAGTCACAGAGCTGGAGCAGGAGAAGCAGGTGATGCAGGACGAATTAGACCGCAGAGAGGAGCAGGTGCTGCGCAGCAAGGCCAAGGTGAGAGTGAGGCACCTAGCCCCAGTCCCTGGCAGGCCAAGGTGAGCAGGTGCCCTGACCCCAGCCCCAGGCAGGACCAGAGCTGCTGGGGCCAGGGCCCTTTCTGAAACCTTTCCTTCTCTTATTTCTTTGTGGGCAGTCCAGTATTTTGCTGTTTAACTGAAAATGGACTCTTAAAACTTTTTTGCTTGGGCTGGCTTTGAACCTTGGTCCTCCAGATCTCAGCCTCCTGGGCTGCTAGGATTACTGGCACCCAGTTTCTTCACTGGTTTCTGAAGAACAAATAAACATTGCAAGAATAAAAACATGCCAACTTATATGTAAAGTTTTTACTTCTCCCTCCCTTCCCCCCCAGGAAGAAGAAAGACCACAACTTAGAGGTGCAGAACTGGAATATGAGTCCCTCAAGGTAAAGGGAATTTTCTAGCTGACTTTAAATACTTTTTTGCACAAGAGACCTTCCCAGAATCTGGTGGTTGTTTTTTTTTTTTCTCCCTCAGAGAATACCCTTAGCTCTGAGCCCTGGCTTATGCCTCTTCATGTGTTACTTCTAGCCCATGTAGATTCTTTTTATAAATTCTATTTCTTCTTTTTTTATTTTTAAGCATTCATTAGTTATGTACGGGGTGATTTCATTAAGACCTTTGTACTCATATATATAATGTATTCTAATCAATCTTACCCCGTCTATCACATTCCCTTCTCCCTTACCCCCTTGCTACAATAATTGCAGCAGGTTTTTTTCTTTTTTTGGGGGGGGGTCCGGTCGTGGGGCCTGAACTCTGAGCCTGGGCGCTGTTCCTCAGCTCTTCAGCTCAAGGCTAGCGCTCTACCACTTGAGCCACAGCACCACTTCCAGCTTTTTTTTTTCTTTCCACTTATGTGGTGCTGAGGAATCGAACCCAGGGCCTAATGCATGCAAAGCAAGGCACTCTACCACTGAGCCACCTTCCCAGCCCCAGTTGCAGCAGGTTTTACTGTTTTATAGTCATACAGGCAAATAATACTTTGACCATAATCATCCTCTTTCACCCTGCTTGTTATCCCTCCCCCTCCTAGAGAGGACTGGGGCGGGGGGTACTGCCATTTCAATCTACAATCCTGAAGAACATAGGCTGAATAGTGCCTGCCTGGTTCAAGTGCTCCTTGTGTCACAGGAAAACCTGATTGGGGCTGAGGGTGTTGTAGACCTGAGACACAGGGGTAACCATATGCTCTCCAGACTGTCTCCTGCCTCATGTACACAGGAACAAATAAAGACACTGCTGTATGCCAGTGCCAGGGCTGGTACACAGGGCCTTGTGCTCTCACTTGGCTTTTTCACTCAAGGCTGGTGTTCTCTCATTTGAGCCATACCTCTACTTCCCAGCAATATGTATTTTTTAAATTTTTATTATTTATTCATTTACTTACTTATTTTTGTTAGTCATGGGCCTTGAACTCAGGGCCTGGGTGCTGTCCCTGAACTCTTTTGCTCAAGGCTAGTACTGTACCACTTTGAGCCACAGCCTTACTTCTGGTTTTCTGTTGGAGATAAGAGTCTCACAGACTTTCCTCCCCAGGCTGGCTTTGAACCGTGATCCTTAGATTTCAGCCTTTTGAGTAGCGTTGAGCTACTGGCATCTGGCAATATGTATTAAAATTTCAGAAGTCAGGTTTTGAGTATACTGCTTCTTAGGCAAGCAATATGTATTTTAACAAGAATTCCAGGTGATTCTGATATACATTGAAGTTTGAAAACACTGATGCTAAGGCATCAAACTAAAGACATTTGTATGTTTTCTGTTATACAGATGAACTATCCAACTCTGATTACAATTGGTAAGAGATGGAGAATAGTGGAAGCATTCATTTTTACAGTAGAGTACATTTTTACAGTAGAGTACAAGCCCCAAAGATTGTCTCTGGGATCTTTAGACAGTTCCAATTTCATCTGGTCCTGTGGTCTGTGCTAAATAAAGCCCCAAGGAAGCCAGGTACCAGTGGCTCACGCCTGCAATCCTAGCTACTAAAAGAGGCTGAGATTTGAGGACCAAGGTTCAAAGTCAGCCCAGGCAGAAAAGTACATGAGATTCTTTTTTTTGGTCCAGTCGCAGGGCCTGAACTCTGGGCCTGGGCGCTGTCCCTCAGCTATTCAGCTCAAGGCAAGCACTCTACCTAGAGCCACAGCGCCACTTCCGGCCTTTTTCTTTTTGCTTATGTGGTGCTGAGGAATTGAACCCAGGGCCTCAGGCATGCAAGGCAAGCACTCTACCACTGAGCCACTTTCCCAGCCCCTACATGAGATTCTTATCTCCAGTGAACCACAAAAAAGCCAGAAATGGAGCTGTGGCTCAAGTGGTAGAATGCTAGCCTGGAGCAGAAAAGCTCAGGGACATTGCTCTGTTCCTGAGTTCAAGCCCCAGGACTGCCCCCCTAAAAAAAAAAAAAGATTTCAGGGTCCACCCACTGGAACTATTCATTCGAAGTATCTTATTCTGCTTCAGAGTTGGAATTATTTTCTATTTCCCTGCAAATAAATCGTGAGTCTCTTAGACTACTTCCACCCTTTTGACACTCATCAATCTCTCTCAGCCTGGAGACACACCTGGAGCATTCCAGAATACACTTGCCTGTGGAATTTAGGTTGATGATTCAAACTACCATTAGCTTTGCTCAGTTCCACTGGATGCCTTGCCTCCCTAACTTACTTAGCAGCCTTCCCAGAAGGTTCTGGAAGCCATTCACTGGGGGAGCTTTAATGTCCATTTCAATCAGAATTCTCTACCAGCCCGCCTGGGGCAAGTTGAGTTTTCCAATGTATCATCTGTCAAGAAGGACAGCAGTGAACTTGGCTTTATCTCCTCCTTCAGCGTCAAGAACTCGAGTCAGAAAACAAGAAACTGAAAAATGAGCTCAATGAGTTACGCAAAGCCCTCAGTGAGAAAAGCGCTCCGGAGGTGACGGCGCCTGGAGCTCCTGCCTACCGCGTCCTCATGGAGCAGTTGACCTCGGTGAGTGAGGAGCTGGATGTCCGCAAGGAGGAGGTCCTCATCCTGCGGTCTCAGCTGGTCAGCCAGAAAGAGGCCATCCAGCCCAAGGTAAGTGCCAGCATACACGGCTGGAGTCTGGGAGAAGCCTGCCACTTCTTAACCTTTGCCTGTAATTCAGAATGAAGCAAACTTATTAAGCAATCATAGAAACAAAAAAAACCCCAACAAATGGAATCCCAATTGACCTTCAAAGTTTCATCTGTTACTCACAGACAAAGAATTTTTTTTTTTTTTTCTGATTCTGGGGCTTGAACTCTGTGCCTAGCTATCCCTGGGCTAAGGCTAGTGCTCTACCACTGGAGCCACATCACCTTTTCCAGCTTTTTCTGTGATTAATTGGCGATAACAGTCTCACAGTCTTTCCTGCTGGGGCTGACTTCAAGCCTCAGTCCTCAGCTCTTAGCCTCCTGAGTTGCTAGTATTACAGGCATGAGCCACCAGCGCCTGGCTACAAGACATAAAATTAATCTTTGTTGGACCACAAATACTTGGTATGAATGTGTCATTACCAGGGTTTGAACTCAGGGCCTGGGTGCCATCCTTTAGCTTTTTTACTCAAGGCTAGCACTCTACCACTGGAGCCATAGCTCCATTTCTAGTTTTTTGGTGATTAATTGGATATAAGAGTACCATGGACTTTGCCATCCAAGCTGGCTTTGAACCTTGATCCTTAGATCTCAGCCTCCTGACTAGCTAGGATTACAGGTATGAACTACCAGCACCCAGATTCTCAGTACTTTTTGGTGATAGTGGAGAATGAATTTAGGGCTTTGCACTTGCTAGGACAGGTGCTCTACTATTTTTCCCTCTCCCACACCTTACCCTCCTAGAGAGCAACCCCCTTTTATGTTCATGTCTGATGTGGCTGGGCCTGGGGAAAGAAGGCTGCATGCTTGCTGGGGTTCATTCCAAAATCAAGATTCTCTTCTGATGATTCCCATGTGAAAAACTGATAGTCTTTTGTTTTTTTAAGTTTACAAGCAACAATTGTATATACTTGCAGAGTACATGGCGATAATCTCACAAGGACATGTAGTAAAAGTTGAAAGTATGAGAAAAATGAAATGTGCAACATAAAAACCCTGTAGCTTTCAGAGCTTAGAGCTCTGATATCAAATGTACTCACCCAGCCCACACAACCTATGAGACAGCTGATCTACCTCTGATGGGCCGCCCTGTCTGACCCAGGTCCCTGTTCACCCAGCACCAGCCTACACAGGGCAACTGCCTTAGTCTCGCCTAGGAAAGATGCCCACAACACTGATGTTCTAACACCCCAGCAACACCCATGAACCAGAGGCTGATTCTCACCCTATAGCTTGGTCTGCTCCACCTGGACAGATGCCCCCTAGTGGACATTACTTAAATGCTCAAGGACCTAGGACAAAAATCTCACCCAGGTATATCAATAACAGGGCTGTTCTCTTCAAAATATTCTGCAGAAATGGGCTCTGGTGGCTCATGCCTGTATCCTAATTACTCAGGAGGTTGAGCTCTGAGGTTCACGGGTTCGAAGACGGCCCAGTCAGGAAGGTTTGAGAGACTCTTGTCTCCAATAAACCACTAGAAAACTGGAAGTGGTGCTGTAGTTCAAGTGGTAGAGTACTAGCCTTGAGCAAAAGAGCTCAAGGACAACACCCAAGCCCCGCAACCACCACCAACAACAACAACATGTGTGTGTATGTATTCATTCTTCAGAGAGAATGAGGGAACAGATGATACTATACAGAAGGAAATGTACTCATTACCTGACTCATGTAATTTTAATCCCTCTGTACATAATAATAGCAATAAAGTAAATTAATAAAACCTTTAAAAATTAATAAAAAATTAAAATCAAAGCAACTTGAGAGAATTTTAAACAAGAGCTGCCATTATATATATATATATATATATAGAGAGAGAGAGAGAGAGAGAGAGAGAGGTTCACCTGACACTTTCGTGAATGTTAATTTATTTACAGAATTCATTTTAGGACAAGTAATTCATAGTTCTTTTAAAATTAGCTTTTTTTCTGCTATAATGAGAACCATTGATGCAATTTAATCACAGAACTAAAAATTTTTTTCCTTTTTTTTTTTGTGCCTGCCAACTTGTGATTTTTCAGGATGACAAGGTAATGGTAAGATTTTTTTCCCCCAATGTTTAATAACACTTACAGTTAGTCCTAACATTTTGCAGATCTTCCTCACTATAGGTAATGGATGGTTTATGAACACTAAGGCTATTCTGACATTTGCACGTTAATTTCCCATTTGCCCTGGGAACCAGCTTTCAGTCTGGTTTCTAGACTGGTCTCTGTGAGTTCTAACCTAGTGTCAGCTCTGTAACTCATGACAGCAGTTTTGGTAGAACCGACTCAGTCCAGGAAAGGAAACGCTTGGCATACACTCAGATGTTCACACACTTCAAGCTCTTGTTCTTTTATTTTCTTTTTCTTTCTTTCTTTTTTTGTGCCAGTACTGGCACATGAACTCTGGGCCTTGGACTCTTGCTTAGCTTTTTTACTCATAGCTATTGCTCTACCACTTGAGCCATGCTTCTTTTTTGGGGGGAGGGAGGTAGTTCTGGGGCTTTAACTCAGGGCCTGGCCACTGTCCCTGAGCTGCTTTTGCTCAATGCTAGCACTCTACCCCTTGAGCCACAGGGCCACTTCCAATTTTTTATGTGTATGTGGTACTAAAGAATCGAACCCAGGGCTTCATGCATGCTAGACAAGCACTCTACCACTAAGCCACTTTCCCATCCCAAGCCATGCTTCTTGTTCCAACTTTTTGCTGGATAATTGGAGATAAGAGACTTGAGGATTTGTCCACCTGAGCTGGCTTCAATAAGCAATTCTCAGATCTCAACCTCTTGAGTAGTTAAGATTACTGGTATGAACCACTGACACCCAGCAAAGCTCTTGTATCTAACAGCTGTAGGTTTGTGGGAACAGCAAGGAAGGGGAGGAGCCTGAGCAGCTGAGCCACTTAGATCCAGGAGTTCAGGGAGTAAAAGTCTCTCCTGCTGAGGCTGCAGCATCCACTTCCCCTATACCTTGTTCTCAGCCACTGAGGAACAGATACAACTGGACTTATCTGAAACTAGTTTCTAAGAGCATGGTATTTGAAACATATTCTACTAAGTCCATCGAGCAAATGTTAAATAAAGAATCCGACAAATCCTATTTAGATAAATTGAACAGGCCATTGTGTTCTGAAGTATATTATTATTAAGAAGATACAGAAAGAACAGTATGCCTCATCTCTTCCTGTCCTGCTTTGGCAAAGTAGAAAGCAACTGAATAAGGATTTTAAAACTATGTTCCTGCTGGGTACTAGTGGCTTATGTTTGTAATCCTAGCTACTCAAGAGGCTGAAATCTGAGGATCATGGCTTGAAGACAGTCCAGGAAGGAAAGTCCATAAGACTCTTTATTTCCAATTAACCACCAAAAAAGCCAAAAGTGGAGCTGTGGCTCAAGTAGTAGAGTGCCAGCCTTAAACAAAAAAGAAAAGCAAGAGAGTGATCCAAGTTCAAATCCCAGTATTGGCACAAACAATATATAGATGATTGGATGGATGGATGGATGGATGGATGGGATGGATGGATAGATACATAGGATAGATATTATGTTCCATGTCAGGTTAGACCAAATAGAAAAAGGAAATTAAAATGTTGATAAAATATCCCTTTTATATGAAAAAAAATTGGTAATGTACCTGTCTAATGTTTCTTTCCAATTCATGTACATATATGTATGTATATAGATTTACATACATACTATGCTGAGTTGCGCTAGAGAAGAGAATTAAAAGGAGCAGATGGAAGATATTTAAAAAGAGCTCCCTCCTTCCCACTTAGATATATCTTAAGATGAGATGAGAAAAAAAACCTTGAATTTTATGAAGCATCACATCTGAACATTACCTACTTTGTACTGAGTTTTTAATGGGGGAAAAAAATGAAGTTAGTGCCAAGTTTTCGGATATTTTATTTGGTGTTTCTTTCCTTTGAACTGGTCAGAAAGTAATTGATTGTTTTTGCACATTCCATTGAGTGGTTGCCTAGCTATTTTTCTGTTGTTGTATAGACTGTTACGCTGTGTGTGTGTACATGCACACACACATTGTTTCCATATGTCAAATGCACAGTGCCCACCAGTGATTGTATTGGCAGGGCAGTGGTACTACAGATCTGGTCACCTTTAAATGAAGTATAGTGTTAAGGCATTTTCCAGCTGTGGTTGCATGGGGCTGAGTTGATGCTCAGTTGTGACACAGGTAGGGTGAAGTACATAAGCACCCCCGAACTGGAGGAAAACAGAATATGTTGGCCACACCTTTGTCAGTTGAGTCTTAATGTGGGAATGTGTCATTTCTTCCAGAATACAATGACAGATGCCACAATACTTTTGGAAGATGTACAAAAAATGAAAGATAAAGGCGAAATAGCACAAGCATACATTGGTTTGAAAGAAACAAACAGGTAAGTTGATTCTTCTTTGCTTCATTTTAGCTTAACTGTATTAATCTTGAGTCTCCAAGTCAGCCAGCCTCCTTGTGGACCAGAAGTCAACATGACCATTCATTGATCAGAGAGCAACTTCAGAGAGAATCCAAGACTTCCCATGTACTCCCTGTTAAAATCCATTATAAACAGGCCCGTTGAGGAACATGGATCAGTAGGAGCGGGATGAATGAAGATGAATATGATTGAAGTTCTCTTTTTTTTTGGGGGGGGGGTCTGGTCGTGGGGCCTGAACTCTGGGCCTGGGTGCTGTCCCTCAGCTCTTCAGCTCAAGGCTAGCGCCCTACCACTTGAGCCACAGCGCCACTTCTGGTTTTTTTCTTTTTGCTTATGTGGTGCTGAGGAATCGAACCCAGGGCCTCAGGCATGCAAGGCAAGCGCTCTACCACTGAGCCACCTTCCCAGCCCCGGTTGAAGTTCTTTATATGCATATATGAGAGTAGGATCACAAAACTATTGAAAGCATTCTAAGACGTTGAGAAGGGGGTGACCCACCATGCTCAGCCACAGGTATCAAATCAAGAGTACTTTTGTAAATTAAAGCCAAGAAAATCTGGGTGCTGGTGGCTCACTCTATAATCCTAGCTACTCAGAAGACTGAGATCTAAGGATCAAGGTTCAAAGCCAGCCCCAATAGACAAATCCAAACCAGCAAAAAGCTGAAAGTGGAAATATGGCTTCAGTGGTAGAGCATCACCTTTGAACAGAAAAGCTTAAGGAACGGCAGTACCTACGCCTTGAGTACAAGCCACAGTACTGGCACAAAAAAGAAAAAAAGAAGGAAAAGAAAGAGTAATAGAGGAGGTGAGGTTGATGGGGCACACTGGATAATGTATGGGAATGTCACAGTGAACCCCCCTTGTACACTGTACAATAAAAATCATCGTGGCAAAACTCCCATTGATAATGGTAGGTAGTATTATTGATAAGAGGTGTCTGGAAGCTTATTGCATGAGGGAAAGATACTTTCATGTATTCAGGGCCTTAGCCCTCAAGTGCTGCCTTGAGAAGGCCAGTTGTGCAGTTGGACAGTCTTAGGTGGGCCCTTCATAATCTGATTGCTACCCCCCATGACTGTTGGAAGGTCTGTAGGGAAATGTCAGCTTTCAGTAAGGGGAACTTGGTCAAGAAGAGAAATGATGAGGTATACAGAATTTCTTCAGTGTTGGCCTTAAACTTAGGGCCTTAAACTTTGGCTGACAGACTGGTGCTCAACCACCTGAGCAACGCCTCCAGACCCTAAGCTAAAAAGATTAGCATGACTTTAAGGATGGGAGAATAAGACTTTTATCTGGAGTTCTGCTTTCCCATTACCTTACTTCTCAAAAGAATATTAGTACTACTGAATTCTGAAGACTATTACTAGGTGTTTTTGTTTGTTTGTTTTTTGGCTGGAAGATTTGAACTCAGTGTCTGAGTACTGTTCCAGAGCTCTTTTGCTCAAGGCTAATGCTCTACCACTTTGAAACATAGTGCCACTTCTGGTTTTCTGGTGGTTGATTGGGGATAAGAGTCTCATGGATTTTCTTACCTGGGCTTGCTTTAAACTGTGATCTTCAGATCTCAGTTTCTGAAGTAGCTAGAATTATAGGCATGAGCCACTGGCACCCAGCTTGCTAAGTGATTTTGAAGTGACCTAGCCAGGGATGACAGCAGAGAAAGCCAATTCTGGTGATACCTATTATCAATGTTTGGTCCAGATTTCCTGGTATCTAGTGTCAGGATGGGCACACTCAAGTAAGTGATCACCAACTAAAGATATTTGCCATGTAAACAGTGAAATAAGTCTTACTTCCTTTTTTAGTCACTGATGGGAAATACACAAGCATTTGGTTAAATGGAAATTTTAACTTATAAATGTAAATTTAAAACATGGGTATATCTAAGAGTACATTACCATAGAAAGAGCAATATGGTAGAGTGCTCGCCTTGAGCTGAATAGCTGAAGGACAGCGCCCAGGCCCAGAGTTCAAGCCCCACGACTGACAAAAAAAATAAAAAAATAAAACAAAATAAAATAAAAGGAGTAGATTTATTTGTTTGTTTAATGCTGGTATTGGGGCTTGAACTGAGGGCTTTCGTTTGGCCTTTTTGCTACAAATTGGTGCTTTTCTACTTGAACCACAGCCCTTATTTCTAGCTGTTTTGGTAGTTATTTAGAAATAAGATTCTCCTGGCTTTGGGGCCCCCCCCAAACTCTACCCTCAGATCTCAGTCTTCTGAGTAGCTAGGATTGTATCAGTACCAGGTTAAAATTGTTTTTAAGTGGGAAGTTTGATTTGATTAAGCTCAAGCAAATTCCTATCCAGAAAACCTAAAACTTGCTTTTGAAATAGATGGCCAAGATTGTCACATAAAGTGGGAGCTGGAATTTTCCTTCTATATGTGTCATAGCTTCCCATCTATGAATCATGGATCATTCAGCCACCTGAAGGAAATCTTGGAAACAGAATCTCTTTCTTTTTGTTGACATTGATTTTTTTTTTTTTTCAGGAAAAGTAGCTCTAGGTTCTTGATTATTCGGCTCTATGTTCTGCTCGTTGCAGTGTTACATGTCCTTTTTAAAAAAAAAAAAAAAAGTCACCAAAAGTAGTTTTTTTGTGTGGTTTTTGTCATAAGGTTACTAATGAAAACAAACTTGTCCCCTTGATAAATATTAAAATAGCATGCACACTTCCTGTCATCCTTACCTCATTTGCATCCTGTGTCCCTTTGTGTTTTGCATTGTGTTCCTTTGCATGGAAGATCATCTGCTATGGATTGCCATGAGTTGAATGAGGATGGAGAGCTGTGGCTGGCTTATGAAGGGTTAAAACAAGCCAACAGGTTATATTTGTCTCCTCAAAATGGACTGTTACTAATTTGTTTCTTTTCTTACTAACAGTAATCTCTTGACTTTAACTCCCATGTTTTTTATGTATTGATTTTCTCCATGGTAAATTACTTTCAGTATAACAACAGAGAACATTCAGTCCAGATACTCAGTGTGCACACACAGACACACACACATAGAGGTGCTGTAAAAGCTAAACTTTAGCTGGCCACCAGTGGCTCATGCCTGTAATCCCAGCCACTCAGGAAGCTGAGATCTGAAGATTGCATTTGAAGGCAGCCCTGACAGGGCTGTGTGAAACTCATATCTCCAGTTACCCAGCAAAAAGCTGGGAGTGGAGCTGTGGCTTGAGTGGCAAAGTGCAGCTTGATCAAAGAGAAAAGAACACCCAGGCACTGAGTTCAAGACCCAGTAGGTATACCAAAAACACACAAAACATCAAGAGGGTTTCATGCTTTGCTTCAGTTCAGAATACCTACCCAAACTCAGCAGCACACTAAATTTGTCCATGGAAAAGAACACAGAATTTTTTTAAAAAGCATCTTTGCAACATACATACTCATTATGTGTATCTTAAAAATCTTATAAAAATTCCATTTTAGTGAGTGCATTTAAACAATTTTTGCACTGTTCAAGGGGCTTCTGCTTATTCTGCTTTGCTTGTTCTAACAGTAAACCATTGCCATTAACTTTGTGGTGTTAATGATTGAAATCCTTTTGAGATACTGCAATTATTAAAATACTTTTAGTTTGTTATTCTTTATTGGCAGAGTCACCAATGAGTTTTACCCAGGCAGTGGTAATGGAGACAATTAGAATAAATGAATGTCTTTTTTTTTTAATGTTGGTTAATTCCTTTTTTATCTTTTTTGTGCTGATACTAGGGCTTGAACCCAAGGCTCGAGCACTCTCTTAAGGCTGATGCTCTACCACTTGAGCCACAGCCCCACACTTCCATTTTTTTGCTGGTTAATTGGAGATAAGTCTCCTGGATTTATCTGCAATCCTTAGATCTCAGCCTCTTGAGTAGCTAGGATTACAGCAGCCTGGCCATGTTGGTTAATTTTTAACCATGGCTGTTTTGAGTTTGGTGAAGGAGTGGAAAAGAGGGTACATGGTGAAGGGGGACATGCTGACCAGTGCCTGTGCTGTCTGTGCCAGCTCTGCTCCATGTACTCAGTTGGCTGCCAGTTTCCTCAGAGATCTACTGAGCATGTCAGATCCTCTTAATACTAAAGTTCCAAAGCCCTGTCTTGTTAGGATTCTGTTACTTATATGTAGAAAGACAAGATGCTAATATGTATATATTTTTTCAATTGTCACTGGGAATTAGGGTAAATGTATTTGAAAGTAGCACTCCAGCCTTTCTACCCTAAAGCAGAGATTTAAAAATTATATATGCGAGACCATGGCTATACCTGGAATGAGTAGCTGTATCCCTAAAGGCATATTTGGTTAGATTAACAGTTTGCATTCTTATCCTTTATAATTCCAACTTAGCTTGTGGTGATAATTCTGTTGGGTTTGGCCAACTTAAATACTACTTTATGAATATAGTAAGCCAACATTAAAGCTACATCTTTCATTTCTTTTTATTTTTTTAAGTTTTGGTGCTGGGGATTGAACCTGGGACCTTGTGCATGCTAGGCCAGCCCTCTACAGCTTGAGCCACGTCCCCAGCCCTTTTATGTTGTTTTTAAAATAGGGATCTCAAGCTGAGTTTGCTGGGGCTGGGTTGTTTCCCATCTCTGCCTCCTGAGTGTGTCTAGGATTGCAGAGATGTAGCACCATGTCCTGCTCTAATTGATTTTTAATACATATTTTTTAACGTAAAGATACTATACAGAGGGGTTACAGTTACATGAGCAAGGTAATGAGTCCATTTCCTATTGAGCATTGTTACCCTCTCCTCTGCTTTTTTTTTTTTTAACTAATCATTTCCTCACATTTTTTCCAAAAAGTTAAAACTCCTGTGTTTCTGAAGATGAGCTTTAATCGGTTCAGAAGGACACAGGTATGTGAGTGCATATCGCCCTGGTTTGAGTTTTTTTGACTTGAATCAAGTCAGATGCTGACACACACATGCTGCAAGTTGCTCTTCCTCTGGGAAGTGAGCCTGTGACCTCAGGCCCCCCAGGCCGGGGCTCTGTGTGTCATCTCCCCCTCTGCTGGTGTGGCTTCCACAGGCTCTTGGAATCACAACTGCAATCACAGAAGAGGAGCCATGAGAACGAGGCCGAGGCCCTCCGAGGGGAGATCCAGAGCCTAAAGGAGGAGAACAATCGGCAGCAGCAGCTGCTGGCCCAGAACCTGCAGCTGCCCCCGGAGGCCCGCATCGAGGCCAGCCTGCAGCATGAGATCACCCGGCTGACCAACGAGAACCTGGTAAGGACAGGGGCGGGACTTCCTGCTCCGCCAGCATGCTGGATGGTCTGCTTTCCTTTTTGTCCAACATCCCAGTTGGGAAAAACACCCTGCCTTACACTTGTTATCCCTTATTTTGCAGCAGTGAGAAGGGCATGTTCAAAGGTTGTCTTTCACAGAAGGTTCCTGGGGGGTGGAGGGAGGTCTGATGTTCTGGACCCTGAGCTGGTAGTGCTCTGTCACTGGAGCCACAGCTCTACTTTTGACTTTTTGGTGGTTAATTGGAGAGAAGAGTCTCACAGGCTTTTCTGCTCAGGCAGGTTTCAAACCACCATCTTCAGATCTCAACCTCTTGAGTAGCTAGGATGACAGACAGTTGTGAGCATCTGGCACTCTGCTAGTTAAGGTTTTTTTTTTAATAACCTATAATACAAATGTTTGCATCTTCTCTAAAGACTTAACAATCTGAATCATCCCTCCATTGTTCCAGTAATGATCATTCACATTGCAAATACTTTTCTAGTGTCATTTATTCAACCCAAAGTTATAAGTCTCCTGTCCCCCCCACTCTGCTGGCTGTGAAACCCCGGGGTAGAAATGGGAGGTGGGAAGGGAGAGGTGGTATTTGGACTCTTTCCAAAGTGCCTGAAATCTCTTAATTTGTCGGGGGAAATCGTCTGAATCATAAAATACTCTTAAAATGTCATTGTATAGTACTCTTGAGTTATATCATGGCTTATATTCAACTAACAATGCTTTCATAGCTAAGAATAAATCTACCGAGTAACTGAATAATTTTGAATAATATTGATTGATGAGTGTGCAAATTCTGTGTTTTATCATTGGTTTTGTTAAAATAACTAAGTGAGCCCATGAAATTGAGATGCCTCTGGGCTATCAGATTCTTGGGATTTGTTCACTAAGTTGATCAAGTGTTTTCTTTGCACTGTGTCTTCAGCATTCATTTTCTTGGCAATTTTTCATAGCTAACATAAAAATAAACTAAGCCCCCATATTCTAAGCTGGGAAAGGTCTAGTTAATGAGTCTGAGTTCAGAAAACCCTCTTTGCAGATCAGCTTTTTTCCTGCCCTTATATTGACTACAGATTCCAAAGAACGATGTCATATTCAAGTTCACAAAATATTTCATTTCAGTTTTTCAAACTCATTGTAGTTTCTTAGTTTGAATTGTAAAATTCAAATTCATTTGCTTATTAATTGCCAGCACTGGCGCTTGAACTCAGGGCTGTCCCATCGCTTTTTTTGCTCAAACCTAGTGCTCTACCACTTGAGCCCCAGCTCCACTTCTAACTTTTTGGTGGTTAATTGGAGATAGAGTCTCATGGACTTTTCCTGCTCAGGCTGGCTTTGAACTGTGACCCTCAAATCTCAGCTTCTTGGATAACGAGGATTATAGGCATGAGCCAATGGCACCTGGCCTGTGGCATGCAATTCTTGAGGAAGCCCTTGAGCAGAATGTGAAAGCAGCAGTTGATTTGGGCTGTTTTTCGGAAAGTGTGCCTTGCATAACATCCACCACCCACCTGCCGCCAACACCAATACAAAAATGGTTTTTCTCCCTCATGAAGTGAAGAGGATTCACAAGCCTCCTCCACATGGCCTTTGGGGAAGGAAGGAAAGAAGGAAGGGACAGGGCTTCTCACCAGCCCCCCTGTACCTTCAAATGAGAGGCCCTGGCAGGGCTGTATTGCTCACTCCCTACCCTTGTGGCTGTGGCTGGCTACAGAGCATGTCACTGAAAGAGAAGCAAGAAGTCTGAGCCTTGGCTGGATGACATGGCCCACTGCTGGTGGCCTGCTGAGCAGCAGTGTCTTTGTCAGCCAACCTGTCTTTTTTGTGCGGGTGCTGGGGCTTGAATTTAGGGCCTGAGCACTGTCCTTCAGCTTTTCCATTCAAGGCTGGTACTCTTATCACTTGAGCTATAGTTCTACTTCTTATCTTTTTGGCCAGTTAATTTGGAGATAAGAGACTCAAGGATTTTTCTGCCCAGGCTGGCTTTGAACTGTGATCCTCAGATCTCAGTCTCTTGAGTAACTTGATTATAAGCATAAACCACCAGTGCCCAGCACCTCCTGTCTTTATCATGCAAAAAAAAAATCACTTACGTATATAGTTCAGATCATTTATATTACAGTAATGAGAGTGCTGGCAGATGAAGAATTCAGGTTTATTATTTGTGTTTTCAAATATTTTTTTAAATTGATTCTGCTGAGAGGTGGCCTTTCCTCCAAGACCCAAGAAAAAAACAAATATCCATTGTGCCTGTTTTTTCAGTATTTTGAGGAATTATATGCAGATGACCCTAAGAAGTATCAATCCTATCGGATTTCACTTTACAAACGGATGATTGTATGTAAAATCACAGTGCTTTCTCCTTGTCTCCCTCGCTCTTTTCAGCCCTCTATAATTGAACAGCCACTGCTGTCTGCCCCTACCCAGAAAAATCTCCTGAAAACCTTGCACACAGCCTGTTTCTCCCCACAGCTGTCTCTCCGCCAGTGGTGTCACCTCTCAGTGTCCTGCGTCCATTGCCATGTTTGGTTTGTTTTTAACACTGGGCTTACAGCATGATGGAAGCAAAATGTGTTTGCAAAGATCAAAATTCAAGAAGCATAACTCTGAACACTTGGAAATGTTAGCAACTATTTCCTTCAAAACATGGGTCTGGTATCTATATACACTTGTCTAAAGTGGACAGTGAATAAATTTGTGTTTCCTGTGTGTGCGGGTGTGTGTATGTATGTATGGGTGTGTGTATGCATGGGTGTGCTGCGGTGACAGTTCAGCTTTTCTCTCATGGCTGGTGCTCTACCACTTGAACCATGCCTCCATTTCTGCTTTTGCTGGTTAATTGGAGATGCATTCCTGTAAACTTTGCTGCCCAGGTTAGCTTTAAACTTGGATCATTAGATCTTAGTCCCCTGAGTAGCCAGGACTATACAGGGTGAGCCACAGGTTCCTGGTACAAATTTGTATCTGTAAATGCTTTTCCCTTTCGGATGACAACTATAAACATAACTGACTCATTTCCTTCCAAAGCTTTCCAAAACTACTCTTGTCTACTTTCCTTTTAATTCCTGAGTTTCCAGCTGTACCTGTCATTTGAGAAAGTGAATAATCATAGAGCTTTTGTTTTTTTTACCCTCCCCTTAACTAGACTGTTGCTTCCTTGCATGACGTGTTCATGGATGCCCACTTACACTGCTACCTGCCCCTTTGTCCTAGGTCAGCTACATCTTTCTTTATATCACTCTGATTATTTTTTTTTAGCTTATATCTTTTTGGGGGGGCATCCTGGGGCTTCAGCTCAGGGCCTGGGTGCTATCCCTGAACTTCTTTATGCTCAAGACTAGCACCCTACCACTGGAGCCATAGTGCCACTTCTGGCTTTTTCTGTATATGTGGTACTGAGGAATCAAACCCAAGGCTTCATGCATGCTAGGCATGCACTCTACCACTAAGCCACATTCCTAGCCCTTAGCTTACATCTTAATTTTCCAAACTTCTTACTTTGCCTAGATTTCAAGGCTTATTTTAGAATCTGTTAAGGTAAGGTCTAAAAAGAGACCATGGCTTCACACATACAGAACATCAGTCTCCACACCAAACTGCAGCCATCCTTAAAACATCCACCTTTTGGGGCTGGGAAGTTGGCTCAGTGGTAGAGCGCTTGCCTTGCATGCCTGAGGCCCTGGGTTCGATTCCTCAGCACCATATAAGCAAAAAAAAAAAAAAAAAAGCCGGAAGTGGCGCTGTGGCTCAAGTGGTAGAGTGCTAGCCTTGAGCTGAAGAGCTGAGGGACAGCACTCAGGCCCAGAGTTCAGGCCCCACAACTGGACAAAAAAAAAAAACCAACCTTTTAAAAAATTTTTTATACAAATACTGGGGCTGGAACTCAGGGCCTGGGTACAGTCACTTAGATTTTTCAGAGCTCAAGGCTAGTGCTCTACCATTTGAGCCACCACTCTACTTCCAAGTTTTCAGTGATTAGAGATAAGAGCCCCACAGACTTTTCTTCCCAGTCCTCAGATCTAAGCCTCCTGAGTTAGTAGGGTAGCAGGCGTGAGCCCTCAGCACCTGTCTAAATCTTCCCACTGTTTTGTGTTTTGTACATTGTACCTTTCCCCCTTCACTGGGATGACAGTGCATTTGTAAGCATTCGGTCATTTTTCTCCCACATCAAGTCCAATGGAAAAGACCCACAGCAAACCTGCCTTCCATCACGCTGTAAAGCCTTTTATGGCATTGCCTATTTTAGCATTTGGCTTTTACCACAGCTGCACTTTCCACACCTGCCAGTTTTAGCCAGGTGGTGGCTCCACCAATGAGCTATTCTAGAGCTTTTCTATAAAACTAACAGTGCTGTTCTGTGGTTTGTGTCTCCCTCACTGTATTTTAAAAGACTTATTTTGATCTTTCTGTTCTATTTTTCATCTTGATCTTTAGGATTTGATGGAACAGCTTGAAAAACAGGATAAGACTGTCCGGAAACTAAAAAAACAACTGAAAGTATTTGCCAAGAAAATTGGTGAACTAGAAGGTATTTAAACATATTTATTACAATTGCAATATCTTGGTTTTATAGCACTTTCCAGTGTCCTAATAGAGGTTCCCATGTGAGTATTAGGATACCAACAAAAACATCTGGAATTTGAACTCAGGGCCTTTTACTCTAATTTAGCCTTTTCACTCAAGGCTAGTGTTGAACCACAGTTCTACTTTGGCTTTTTGCTAACGAATTGGCTTTTCTGCCTTGGCTGACTTGGAACCACAGTTTTTAGCCTCAGCCTCTTGAGAAGCTAGGGTTATAGGTGTGAACCTCCAGAGCTCAGCTAATCCTGTATTTTTAACCAAAAAGTTACGTTGTCATGTTTTCAGATGTTACTAATTCTAGGCCATTCTCACTCAGAAACCAAACTTATTGATTAAACTGTCCTGGCAAGTTTTACAGCATGTAAGTAACATTTGAGAAATCAATTCATAGATTCAACAAAAGAAAAGGCATAGTAATTCTTATGAAACATAATGAATTAAGTGATTCTTATCTAAAGGAGAAAAGGAAATCAATTCTTTAGGCTAGGATGCCTGAGAAGGGGCAATGTTCTTGTCCCACTCTCCAATCAGGGGATAAAAGTCACAAGCTCGGGGCTGAGAAGGTGGCTCAGTGGTAGAGCGCTTGCCTTGCATGCATGAGGCCCTGGGTTCGATTCCTCAGCACCACATAAGCAGAAAAAGCTGGAAGTGGTGTTGTGGCTCAAGTGGTAGAGCGCTAGCCTTGAGCTGAAGAGCTGAGGGACAGCGCCCAGGCCCAGAGTCCAGGCACCATGACTGGCAAAAAAAAAAAAAAAAAGTCACAAGCTCTCCTTAGACCTGTCTTCCTTCCCAAGTCCTCGCATCATACAGAAAACAATATGGCAACTTTGTAGAACAAAACACTTTCTAAAAAACTCAAAGTTTATTTATGTTTTTCTCTAACTATACAGCAACACATGTAAATCTTTGTTTTAACATTAGCATGTCTTTTGCTTCTTCCTGTAGGCTGCATTTAAATAAGGAAACTTTTTTTAACCGAAAACTGTTTTTTAAAAAAAAAAAGCCGACATATTTTTTTTTTACATGTAGCTAAATGGAGAATATTCTAAAATTTTATCTGCTTTGTGCTATGTCTTATTCTAGGAGTACATTATACGTGTTTCATAATCAAGAAAGTTAGACATAAGAGTATTCTAGAAATTATTTGTCTTTGTAAAAAAAAATTTTTAAAAGACTCCGAAACTATAAGTGACTTACCCAAAGTCTTGCTAGTTATATCTAACTGGTAGGATTAGAACTCCAGCTTTTTGTAGCTGATTTCTCTCCTTTGGATCAGAATTTCCACCACAGTTTCTCTACTAGTGGGAACTTATCTCTCTCAATGAAACCAGAGGTCCAGAGCTTCCTGGTGACAAAGGGGGAAAAAAAAAACCCACAAAATTTTAGGACATCCTCTTAATTTCCTCTACTTTTCCCAGACCAAAAAAGAATGTTTAGAATATTTTCCTTTCAATTTTATAAAGAATCTAGAAGATGAAGATCTCAATCTGTTTGTGCTACTCTAACTACGTACCTCAGCCTGGAGGTATGTCATTAGCAATAGAAATTCATTTCTCATACTTGAAGAGGATAGAAGTTCAAGTTCAAGGTACCCACATGTTCAGGGTCTGGTGAAGGCCTGGTTTCAGCTTCCTAGCTAGTAGTGCCTTATCTCTGCCTCTTCCAAGGGAGTGAAGTCTGTGTGTTCACATGGCTATAGAGGGATAGGAAGGGTAAAAGGCTAAACTAGTTCCCTCAACCTCATTATAAGGTAGTTTGGAACTCTCACGCTAGCCATCTGGTGGTCCCACAAGTTCTGTTACATGGGGACTAAGTCTCAACAAACACTCAAACTATAGCAACTACCATGGTCTCTTGGGCGTTAGAAAATTGGAGTAGTGTTCTGGTCTATGTCTTTCGGGTTTTATATTTTCCTGATGTTACATAAAAGTGAGCATTTTATTTTAGTCAGTAGATAATTTTGTTAAATAAATCAACATGTTGAGCGGATTTCTTATATTTCTGGGTCTTTATAAAGACCTAAGTCTGTATTCAAAACTCAGAGGCAAGAAAAAAAGTTTAATGAGAGGTTGGTAAATTCTGTCTGACATTTTTCATACAGAACCAGAAATATCCTGGTTTGTGATTTTATACAAGGAAAGTGAAGCTTTCTTTTAAAACATGAGCTTTCAGGCTGGGATGTAGCTCAGTAGCAAGTTACTTACCTAGCAAGTGCAATGTCCTGGGTTTGATCCCAGTACCAAAAAAGAAAAAATATTTTTTTTTAAATACAGTTAAAAAAAAAAAAACAACACCTTATTCCGTGTGCTAGTGGCTCATGTCTATAATCCTAGCTACTAAGGAGGCTAAGATCTGCGGATTGGGGTACAAAGCCAGCCTGGTCAGGGAAGTCCATGAGACTCCAATTAACCACCAGAAAACCAGAAATGGAGCTGTGTCTCAAAGTGGTAGAGTACTAGCCTTGAGCACAAAAGCTCAGGGACAGCACCCAGGTCCTGAGTTCAAGCCCCACAGCTAACAACAAAAACAAAAACAACAAAAAGCAAACTCAAGCTTTCCTAGTAAAAATGTTCACGATATCTCATAAAATCTGAGTATATGTGAGTATATATATGTTTCACACTTTAACATCTGTAGACTCAAAATGTAGCTTTATATCTGTTGATGCTGTATAGTTTAATTGACACTGTTAATTTTTCAGTGTTAATATCAAATGGTATATCATAATAAATGACATCTTAGATTTTTTTGAATTATGTAATTTAAAACATCACTGGTGGCTCACACCTGTAATCCTAGCTACTCAGGAGACTGAGATCTGAGGATTGAAGTTTAAAGCCAGCCCAGGCAGAAAAGTCCTATTAATTTACTTATTAATTTATTAATCAAAGAAAAAGCTAGAAGTGGTGCTGTATGATAGAGTGCTAGCCTTGAACAAAAAGAGCTTAGGGCCAGCGTCCTGGCCCAGAGTTCAAGGCTCAAGACCAGAAAAAAAAATCTTGTGGGTTACATGAAGCCCAACTATGTACACTTATTGATAAATGCAATATGTAGAATTTGTTCCCACCCCGTTTTCCCCTTTGGAATTGTCTCATGGCTCTAAGTGATTAGTAGACATTGATGGCAGGGATTTTTTGTTGTCATGTGTTTGCTTGGGGTTTTTCTGGTAGTACCAAGGCTTCAACTCAGGGCTTTGAGTTCTCTCTCTTGCTCATGGCTGGTGCTTTACCCTTTGAGTCATACCTACAGTCTGGCATTTTGTGCTGGTTGATTGGTAATGGAGTCTCTCAGATGTATCTGCTGTGGCTGGCTTCAAAATGTGATCCTCTAAATCTCAGCCTTCTGACTTGCTAGAATTATAGGCAGGAGCCACCGGTGCCTGGCTTTTTAATTTTTTTTTTTACATGTAGCAACATTCCACGAGCAGCCACAGCTCTGGGGGTCCTGGAGCCATAGCACTTGATGATGAGAGATGGCCATAGCCCTCATCTGTTCCTTCCCAGTCTGATCATCTGATCACTCTTTAGATGTCTGATAGTCCCACTGTGTGACACTGTCTTAGGAGGTGGCAATGTGTCACCTGGCTCCATGCCACATAAGCCAAGAGCACTGGAAGTTATCGGTGTTCTCTGTAATAACCTCTTTTCTGGAAATAGTTTCTCAGCACTAACAAAGGAAGTGTCCCAAAGCAGCAGTAAATGTTCTAGTTTTGCATCTGCTGCACATGGTGTTTGACAGTCTCAGAACTCAATCTGCGCTTCAATGGACTTTATAACAGCGCCCCCTTCTGGTGGGTGAGGGGTAAAACCTGCTTACTAGCTTGAGTCTCCAAACCCATTTGGTAACTCACATAACTCCTCTTCCTTTTCATTTGTTTCTCATCAATTCACAAGTCTCAATTCTTAGGTGAAATTGCAGGTTGATTTATATCACTAATATAATTCTTTTTCACCTTCTGCCCTTACAGTAGTGATAATTTTCTTTTTTCTTTTATTTTGTACTCAGGCTTGAATTCAGGGGCTAGCCACTGTCCCTTGCTTTTATGCCCAAGGCTGGTACTCTACCACTCAAGCCACAGCTCCACTTCCAGCATTTTGCTGGTTCATTGGAGATTAGAGTCTCACAGACTTTCCTGCCTGGGCTGGTTACAAATCATGATTCTCAGATTCCAGCCTCTTGAGTAGCTAGTATTACTGGCATGAGCCACCAGCACGTGGCTAACATAGATCATTTTTAATACAAAAAGGTTTTTGTACTTAATGATTACAATCTCCTCATAGTTCCTTTACCATTCTATTAAAAACAAAGACCCATAATATTTGTGAATATGTTTTAAATAAAAATGTTTCATTTATTTGGGATTTCTTGGGAAAAGTATAGCTGGGTATCCGTGACTCACGACTATAATCCTAGCTACTCAGAAGGCTGAGATCACGGTTTAAAGCCAGCCGGGCAAGAAAGTCTATGAGATTCTTACATCCAATTAACCACCAGAAAACCAGAAGTGGTGCTGTGGCTCAAGTGGTAGAGTGCTAGTCTTGAGCTGAAGAGCTGAGGGACAGCACCCAGGCCCAAATT
>NW_012267227.1:10478381-10505891 GCF_000151885.1 Dipodomys ordii
CGGCTTTTTTTCTTTTTGCTTATGTGGTGCTGAGGAATCGAACCCAGGGCCTCAGGCATGCAAGGCAAGCGCTCTACCACTGAGCCACCTTCCCAGCCTCTATGGCCAGTTTCTGTTGTTGCAGAGTTCCCTTAGAATGATCAGAGCTTGGAACCCTGTCCATCATTTCTCTCTGGAAAACATCTTCCTCTCCTTTGTTTCTCGTGCAGTGGGCCAGATGGAAAATATATCACCTGGGCAGATCATCGATGAGCCCATTCGTCCAGTCAACATTCCCAGGAAGGAAAAGGATTTCCAAGGAATGCTGGAGTACAAGAAGGAGGACGAGCAGAAGCTGGTTAAGAACCTGATTCTCGGCAAGTATTCTCTATATGGAATGAAATACTTTTCTGGTCTGTGTGTCCATGGTGGGAAAAACTTAGTCACTCAAGTGTCTTCCTTTTTTTTTTTTTCCTTTTTAAAAATTTGTTTTCATTTTTGAGAAGAGGATCTTACTATATTGACCAGGCTAGTCTTCAACCACGAGGCTAACATTATCCATCCCTCTCTGCCATAGACTATAGGTCTGTGCTACCATGCTCGCCTAGCATTGCTTCAGTCATCATTATGTACTGTGCATTAGTGTGTGGTAACATCCTTTAAGGACAGCGAATGGGGGAAAGTTGAGGGAGGGGATACTGTTTGTTGTCTTTTTGAAACAGGGTCTTACTAGGTAATAATCCAAGCTCACCTTGAATTTATAATCTTCTTGACTCTGCTTCCTGCGTGCTGGGATTAAAGGCTTGGGGCCAGTAAGCCTTGTTGTGGTAGTTACTGGGTTTGGATTTTTTTATTGCTGGTTTAATTTCTATTTTTATAACAATCACTGTGCCTCTGAACCATGCTGCTCACTCACCCAGAAAGATTTTGAAAAAGACAACAATTGTTGAAAAGACAAGTAGAAACCAAACCCTAGAAAGAGCAGCCTGGCCTGGCCTTATCAAGGACTTTTCTAGAAACCTTTCAAAAGGACTCTAACATATAACCACCACTCTAGACCATTAAGGTTCCTACTTTCTGATTTCTGCCTTTCCTTCTTTCCTTAGAAAGGTTTATGATGAATGGTGAACAATAGTCGATAATAGGGAAGAAAGAAAGGAGTTATGGGAGAAATTCCAGTGAATGAAGGGATGGATGGGACAAGTGGGCATAAGGAAGATCATAGCGGGACCTGCGGTGGAGGGGGTTGGGGGGACTGCTGGCTTCCTGAGACTTTTCCTGGGTGATAAATGAGGAGAGGTGCAAACACGTGAAAGCTGCAAGCCAAAAGCCTCTCCTCAGCCTCTGCACGCCTTTCCTCCCCCCAGGTGCTAGATGACAGTATCGTGATGGGCAATTACGCCTAATTTAACATGCCTCGGTTCATGGCATTAAACTCTGTGCTGGGTACGGAACAGACATGCTGCAGGTTCAACGTGATCTTTATTTAGCAAGAACAAAAGAGGAAAGGCGGACATATCGCTTTGGACAGAGGGCAAAGAAGCAAGGGAACTAGTTGCACTGATAGCTGAGGAAAGAACAGAGAGGCAGAAAAACAGTGCATGCAGGGGTCCTGGGTAGGAGCATGCCAGGTATGTTCAGCCAACTACGAGAAGACCCATTAGAACCAAGAGAGCTGAGGCTAGGGGAGATCACATAAAACATGGTAAGGACTTCTTAGTCTAGAGTTGAATGTTATAGATGAGGGAGGGAGAGGCTGCTTGAAGGAATCTCAGGACAAAACCATGTTGTTTGTGTATTTATTTGATTGCTTATTTTTGTTGTCAATCCTGGGGCTTGAACTCAAGGGTAACGCTCTACCACTTAAGCCACAGCTCCACTTCTGGTATTCTGGTAGTTCATTGGAGATAAGAATCTCACAGACTTTCCTAACCAGACTAGCTTTGAGCCACAATCTTTCTATCTCAGCTTCCTCAGTAGCTAGGATTACAGATGTGAGCCACTAGCGCATAACTACAAATTTTAATTTTCTATACGTTATGTAGAACCAGCACCCTGTATCCTCCACCAGAGAAGCTGTTAAAATACCCTTTCTTCCATGATTTACTGTGAATGACTGAGCGGCTAGGTGACAACTGTGCCTTTCTGTCTTACAAAGCCTTGTCTTTCCTTTGCTTTTACAGAACTGAAGCCACGTGGTGTAGCAGTCAACTTGATCCCAGGGCTGCCAGCGTATATCTTGTTCATGTGTGTGCGACACGCCGACTACCTGAACGATGATCAGAAAGTGAGGTCATTGCTCACATCAACAATCAACAGCATCAAAAAAGTGTTGAAGGTCAGTTCCACAGTCTGTAGAGAGGGCCTCATTATTCCCTAGACTTGAGCAAACTTGCTAGTACTATGTGTATATATATGTGTGTGTGTGTGTGTGTGTGTGTGTGTTTATATGATGTTGATGTTTAAAATGGCTGCTAAGCTCAATAATACATGGCTCATTCATATAAAAAGGGTTTTTGTTTTTTTTTCTAGCTAGTCATTGGTGGCACACACTTGTAATCCTAGCCACTCTCAGGATCAAGAGTTTGATGCTAGGGCTGGGAAGGTGGCTCAATGGCAGAGCGCTTGCCTTGCATGCCTGAGGCCCTGGGTTCGATTCCTCAGCACCACATAAGCAAAAAGAAAAAAGCCAGAAGTGGCGCTGTGGCTCAAGTGGTAGAGCGCTAGCCTTGAGCTGAAGAGCTGAGGGACAGCGCCCAGGCCCAGAGTTCAGGCCCCACGACCGAACCAAAAAAAAAAAAAAAAAAAAGAGTTTGATGCTAGCCCAGGCAGAAAACTCCATAAGATTCTTATTGTCTGGGAGCTGGGGCTGGGAAGGTGGCTCAGTGGTAAAGCGCTTGCCTTGCATGCGATTCCTCAGCACCCATAAGCAAAAAAAAAAAAGATTCTTATTGTCCATGAAAAATTGTTCAGTTCAGCTTTTTGCTGAACTGAAGGAGTGGCTCAAGTGGTACAGTGCCAGGTGAGTGAGTGCAAGTCTAGCATTCAAGCCCCGGTACTGCCACGTTTTCTTCCAACTGAAATTGTTGCTTAGATGACATGGTCCAGTACTTTGATTGAATTCCCAAATTAAAAAAAAAAAGCACTCTGAAGATCTCAAAAGAAAAACAACAAAAAACACACTTCCAATTTTTTTCTTGTTATTCTCCAAGTCGTCTCATCATTTTTCCTGTTCCCAGAAATGCTGTTTCCATGTGAGCAGCAACACTCAGGTGCTCATGGGAAAAGAGCACTCAGAAAAGCCAGCAGCATTACATAACTGAGCAGAAAGCTCCCCACAGCACAGGAGTCACCAAGTCCCCCTGTCCCATCTTCCCCAGGCTCCAGGAAAAACAGCCAACAGCTAACATCATACTTAGTTTTAACTCATTGTCTGCCGTTGGTATTTGACCTTCTGATGATCTATTCTGAACAACATTTTGTTTTTGCCAGTCCTGGGGCTTGACCTCAGGGCCTGGGCACTGTCCTTCTGGGCACTGAGCTTCTTTTGCCCAAGGCTAGCACTCTACCATTTGAGCCACAGCACCACTTCTGGCCTTTCTGTGTATGCCGTACTGAGGAATTGAACCCAGGGCTTAATGCATGCTAGGCAAGCACGCTACCACTAAGCCACATTCCTGATGATCTATTCTGAATGAGAATATATACAGTAAAGATGAGTGCATAGTTAACATGCCCAGTGGACTCTCTCAAATCCAAATGTCTTTTTATGAACCTAAAAAACTATATAATAAAATATACATAACATAAACTTCACCGTTTGAGCCTTTTTATAAAGTGTGGAGTTGCATGCATTAAGTATTTTGCCGTGTTACACAGCCATCACCACCTCCACCTGCAGACCTATCTCCCCCTCCCCACCTGACACTCTGCACCCCGAAGCCCTCTACCCCCTGTCATGAACTTCTAACACATGCCAAGTCTCAATGTCTGCTGGACAGTTTCCTGTGTAGTTACTTTCCACTATGATTACTCAAGGGAGGGTTGGGTTTGTTTTTTTGCTTGTTTGTTTGTTTGTTTTCTGGTTGTGGGGCTTGAACTAGGGGCTTGGGCTCTGTCCCTGCGCTCACTCTACAGCTCAAGGTGAGCACTCTACTGCTTGAGCCATGGCACCACTTCTGGTTTTCTAGTGGTTTACTGGAGATAAGAGTCTCTTGGAATTTCCTGCCTGGGCTGGCTTTGAACCGTGATCCTCAGATCTCAGTCTCCTGTGTAGCTAGGATTACAGGTATGAGCCACTGGTGCCTGGCTACTTGTTTTGGTTTTTGAGATAGGGTCTCACTAGACGAGACTGGGCTAGAATTCACAATCATCCTGCCTCAGCCTCCTGAGCACTAGCATTATAGTTATACTTCACAATATCCAACTCATAAATATCTTTTATTTTGAAGTAATATTGTCTCATGTTAATGGGGCTCCATGTGGAAAGAAAACACATTTGTCCTCAGCCCTGAGAAACACTCCCCATGCCTCAGGCACAGCTGTCCCTCCCCTCCCACTGTGGCCCATTCTGATAAAGAGCCAGGTTCCCCCACACACACCCAGAGCAATCCCCACCCCTGCCCTACCCACATGCCCAGTACAGGAGCGCCACCCACCACCCACCTCTGGCTCCCAGCTCAGAAATGTTATGTTGTGGATATTTTAAATCCAAGCTGGGTTTCAGTGATTCAAATTCTTTGTCCTGTTGTTTATTACAAAATGTATAATTCTATTTATGCTTTTAACTTTTTCTACATAAAGGGGCAATTTAGTGTGGGAAAATGGGTAAACTTTAATATCTCTGTGTCTGTCTCTCTGTGTCTGTGTCTGTTTCTCTCTGTCTCTTCTCTCTCCCACATCTCTTTCTTTCTCTTCTCTTTCTCTTTCCCTTTCTCTCTTGCTGCATGTGTCTCTCTCTGTCTCTGTCTCTGTCTGTCTGTCTGTCTCTCTTTCTGTTTCTCTCTTTTTCTCCTCTCCTCTTCTTTCTTATTTGAATTCAGGGCTACCACTTGGGGCCATGATCCCAGACATTTTTTTTTTTTTTTTTGCTGGTGCTGAGGCTTGAACTCAGGGCCTGGGTGCTGTCCCTGAGCCTCTTTGTGTTTAAGGTTTGTTGTTTTCCACCCTCCCCACCCCCCAGGTTGTTATTTCTCTAAGGAAAAAGCAAATTTAGACATTTTCTCTTTTTCAGAAAAGAGGTGATGATTTTGAAACTGTCTCCTTCTGGCTCTCTAACACATGCCGGTTTCTGCACTGTTTGAAGCAGTACAGTGGAGAAGAGGTGAGAAGCCTTGATTATAAAAGTGGCAAGCTGTCCTTTCTCTGGTCTTTATGTGGAAAATTAGTAAATCAAAAAAATGTGTGACCATGTGTTGATTTTACAGCCCAAGTTCAGAGTCAGTAACAGCCTGGAAAGTCAGGTCTTTGGCATTGGTTATCTACAAGCAAATAAATGAGTAACTAGTTTCTTCCCTCTTAGATTTTCATATATTATGAAAAAACAGAGCAAAAATAAAATACACATCAGTCAATGAATACTTATCAGAAGTGAAAATTTGTGTCAATATCAAAATGGTCTGTCTAGAACTAATATTAGACTATTGAACCTTTGCAGAAATTAATCAGTTTTGACTCACCACTGTATATTAAAAATGATCCAACTTAAGATATAATCATGTGTTCAAAAATTTGGATTACTTTTGTCTGTAGTGATGTTGTGTTCATTGGTTGTTTGATAGACTTCAGCACTTTAAGCCATGTAAACTATTACTATTAAGTAAGGGCTGCTTAATATATATCTGACAGCATTTATTATATATTGTTATTTAATTTTCACAACATCTTCAGAAAGTATGAATAAATCCCAGTTTATAGAAACTGAAGTTCAGGGGGTGGGAATGTGGCTTAGTGGTTGCCTAGTATGTATGAAACCCTGGATTCGATTCCTCAGCACCACATACACAGAAAAAGCCAGAAGTGGTGCTATGGCTCAAGTGGTAGAGTGCTAGCCTTGAGTAAAAAAGAAGCTTAATGACAGTGCTTAGACCCTGAGTTCAAGCCCCAGGACTGGCCAAAGAAAAAAGAAAAGAAACTGAAGTTCAGTGGGGCTCATCAATTTGTCCAACTCTTCTCAGCCTTTCTCGGTTTACGATCTCAACAAGCCTGGGGTCCTTACTCACTGGCCTCCATGCCTCCCTATCCTTTCTGGAGAGACTTGGCAGAGAAGCTGCTCAGCAGTTTCTGACACAGAGGTGTCAGATGGTTCTCTAACCATCCTGACAAAGGTGGAGAAATAAGAGAGTAAGCTCCATCAGCACCTGCGTTAGGCCTGGTCCTTAGGATAGGACACAAGGAGGAAGCAAGTCGTTGTTTTTACCGGGAATCTGTCAATGCAAAATGACTGCAAAAAAGTAACTGCCTGTCCATTGAAATGCCACCAGAAGATCCTGTCCTAAGCTCTGACTGAAAGTCATGCTGTGGATCTCATGTTTAGTTACCAGTATATAGAGGCTGGTCTATTCAACATCATGCCTGCCCCTCTGGGTACAATGCTTATTAATAGGACTGTGCTGAATGGGCCGACATTAAGAGAGTAGTACTTGAGATCATTGTGTTGGCAGGAAACCCACTCTTTCATGAATTAAACACTCATTGTTTTTCTTAAGTTAAAGTCTCCTAATTTGTTTTATCAGCATTGTGATGGGAAAGGCTTAGCTCTAGGTTGCTTAGGTATGTGTATGAAGTGAAAACTAGTAAGAAGTGCTAAACTAAACTAATTTTTTTAAATAAAAGAGCAAATAAGAAGTGCTAATGTAAATTAATAAGATAAGGGAGGAAAAGAAACAAGTAAAACGCATTAATAAGAATGTATTTTTGGGGCTGGGAAGGTGGCTCAGTGGCAGAGCGCTTGCCTTGCATATCTGAGGCCCTGGGTTCGATTCCTCAGCACCCATAAGCAAAAAGAAAAAAGCTGGAAGTGGTGCTGTGGCTCAAGTGGTAAGTGCTAGCCTTGAGCTGAAGAGCTGAAGGACAGCCTTCAGGCCCCACGACCGGACCCAAAAAAAAAAAAAAAAAAGAATGTATTTTTTTAACACAAAAAAAGGAAAAAAAAAAGCAAGTAAATAGAAAAGGGACATGATAGAAGCTAACACACACCAGCACGTGGGAATGATTTTCATGTCACTGACTGGGCAGGGTGGGGTGGGATGAAGATGGATCCTGGGTGGGAAAGAAAAGGAACATGAAGATGCTCCAGAAAGCTGGAGTTTGTCAAACCAGATAGAAATGACCCCTGACTTCCTGTTTCATTTATCTTCGCTTTTTGACTTCAGGGCTTCATGAAGCATAACACATCTCGCCAGAATGAGCACTGCCTCACCAATTTTGACCTGGCTGAGTATCGGCAAGTGCTGAGTGACTTGGCCATTCAGATTTACCAACAGCTGGTGCGGGTGTTAGAAAACATCCTTCAGCCAATGATCGGTAAGGCTAGAGTGTTGGTGAACTCCATAGCCTATCTCATGTACCCATCCATGAATGAATGGACTGTGGAAATGTCCTGGGGTATATTTTCATAGAATATAAAATAGTAAGATACAGGCTGAAAATCAACTGAGTAACCTCTGAATCCGAACCATGGTACCTGAAATGCAACAGAAATCACTGCTTCTGTACTCTGGAAAGAGTAGCATCGGGTTCCAATAATTAATGCTTCTCTCTTAAGATCAGATTATGTCTAATACCCTGCAACAGACATTATTCCTGGCCCAATTTTCAAAAACACGTTAAACTTTAAACTAGCGCACTACTCCCCAGTGCTTCCCAGGGGCCCATCTAAAACCCCAAAGTCTGGAGAGGGCTTGTACACTACCTCACAGTCTATGGTGAGAAGGCTGGGAAGCGCCATGCCAACAAGAACAAGTGTGTCTCAGACATTCCCTGCTGAAAATATTACAGCCCATCTGACTGAAGGTAGTGACTTCTCATTGGCTGAGTAGCTGAGGTGTCTGTTTGCAGTTTTTTGTTGTTGTTGTTGGTCATGGGGCCTGAACTCTGGGCCTGGGCACTGTCCCTCACCTCTTCAGCTCAAGGCTAGAGTTCTACCACTTGAGCCACGGCACCACTTCCGGCTTTTTCTGCTTATGTGGTGCTGAGGAATTGAACCCAGGGTCTCATGCATGCGAGGCAAACACTCTACTACTGAGCCAACTTCCCAGCCCGTGTGTTTGTATTTAGGTAGCTTCAGCTAGGTGTGTGATTGGTTGCTTGGCCCTCTCTATGTGTGCTTACTCAGGTGTTCATTCATATTTTACACTAGCTCTATAACTATGGAATGTGTAGCATGAGTAAATAGCAATTAGGGACCTTGTATGAATTGCAGGCTGCTAATTTTGATGGTGGGAAATGGTCATTTTTTTCAAGTTACCAGACATCATTATCTTCAGGCAAATTATCAGCAGTTTTGTAAAGCTACTCCAGCTTCCCATGTTTTCCACATTGCTACTTCTTCGCTTCCTCTAGTTTTCAATTTTTCATAGGCTCACAGTTGACCAGCTGGAAGCATAAAAAACTAAGAAGCCATTCGAGATGGCTATGATTTGTCCACTTGTCCCCTAAAGGCCATGAATTGAAAGCAATCCATCATCCAAAGCATAGGAGGTATCACAGAAGCAAAGGGCAGCTTCAGCCCATCTTCCTTCTTCTTTGGTCTGTTTTTATTAGCTGAACAAGAAGCTGACCACTGAACTGCCTCCATCTCAGTTACTTAAGAGCAACATTAACCAAAGTTTGGGAATCAACATGAGATCTGTAAGAGTTGAGTTTAGTTCAAGGAGATATTAAGGAGAACCGGACTTGTTCCTTGCTTCTGAAGGGCTCTAGGCAGGAAATGAACATCTCAGAAGGGTTCTTTTCTTTTCGTGTGTGTGCTGGTACGAGGGCTTGAACTCAGGCCCTGGGCACTGTCACTTACCTTTTTCACATAAGGCTGGCTGGTTCTTTAACGCTTCAGCCGGTGTTCTCCACTTCCAGCACTTTGGTGGTTAATTGGAGATACGAGTCTCACATACTTTCCTTCCCAGGCTGGTTTCAAACCACAATCCTCAGATCTGTCTCCTCAGTAACCAAGATTGTACCCAGCTCAGAAGCTTTCTAAGGGAAGCTGAGCATACTCCCCTGGGAAACTGAGGCAAGCCCAAAATCTAACTGCTGTGGGAAACCTAAAATAATGAAGGTTTCCAATCCCACACCTCTATGTGTGTGTGTGTGTGTGTGTCTGTGTGTGTGTGTGTGTGTACACTTGTGCATGCACATGAGCGCCTGTGGGGTATGTGTACACATATCTGTGTACCAGAGACATTTTCCTCTAAATCTTTTCTGACACTTGAAATTCTCCTGCAGTGTCCGGCATGCTGGAGCATGAGACGATTCAGGGTGTGTCCGGGGTGAAGCCCACAGGACTCAGGAAGCGAACCTCCAGCATTGCTGATGAAGGCACATACACACTGGACTCCATACTCCGACAGCTCAACTCCTTCCACTCAGTCATGTGTCAGCACGGTATGGACCCAGAACTTATCAAGCAGGTGGCCAAGCAAATGTTCTACATCGTGGGGGCCGTCACCCTGAACAACCTCCTCCTGCGCAAAGACATGTGCTCCTGGAGTAAAGGCATGCAGATCAGGTGAGCCGGGACAGCCTGTGGTCTCTGCCCACCTAGCCTGCCAGGTGGTGCCTCCATATTGGTGCCCAGCAGCAAGGGAAGAGCTGTTTGTGGAGCCGCTTCCCCTTGCCTGGCTGTCACACTGCTGGTGGGTGGGGCCTGTCAACAGATCCTTCCCACTGTGACTGGAAGCATCACTCCCCTGCAAAGCCAACTTGTTCGAAGGAATGGAGAGATAATATAACCCTACAGAACATAGCTACTTCCTCTCCTATCATGTATTTTTCCATCACGCAATAAGAACTATTTAAATTATAATGAAGAAACTGGTGCCTGATTGCTTTTAGAAATGTACTTTGGCAGAGCAAGGTGCTAGCGACTCATCAGACTGAGATGTGAAGATTGTGGTTCAAAACCAATCTGGACAGGTTATTGAGACACTTAGCTCCAGTTGACCACCAAAAACCCAGACGTAGAGATGTGGCTCAAGTGGTAGAACATCAGCCTTTAGTAAACTAGCTAAGGGAGAGAGCACCCAGGCCCTGACTCAGTACTGGAACCAAAAAAAAAGAAAGCTTGAGTATGGTGCATCTGATAGGGAATCTGGTTGGGAGTTTGCCTTAAGGAAGAGAGAGTACATGAGAATTATTGACTCTCACCCAGCAAAAGGAAGCTATCTTGTAAGAGAGTCAGGAAAGCAATTTCTGGTCAAACATCTAGTGATGACAGAACTACATTATATATTCTATTGCATTAGCAAGTTTCGTAACTTTTCCTGTGCTGACTCTGTTCCATTTTCTGTTTGAGACAATTATCTTCTCTTGTCATTTAAATCTTACATAATAATGATTCTAAACCTCGTGATGATAATGCTAAATTTTAAAGCACAGCTGATTAGATGTAAGAAAATTGAACAGAAATATTGCCTGTCACTTTAATTGACAAAGCCACACACACACAATTAAAGACATTTATGACAGCATTCAGTAAATTTAAATTTTCTCTCTTGTTCTCTCTTCTCTCTCTTTCCCCTTCGGTGTAGGTACAACGTCAGTCAACTGGAGGAATGGTTACGTGACAAGAATCTGATGAACAGCGGGGCCAAAGAGACCCTAGAGCCTCTCATTCAGGCTGCTCAGCTTCTGCAAGTGAAGAAGAAAACAGATGATGATGCAGAAGCCATCTGCTCCATGTGTAATGCTCTAACCACTGCCCAGGTACAGCAGCTTCCTGGGCAGGGAGGGAGGAAAATGGCAGTCAGACCTCCCCTAGACAAGTACATTGCTGCCTTCGCCTCTGTGCTGACTTCATCCAGACAGAGAAGGTGTATGTCCAGATAGATGTGGAAGGAAGGAGGGATCTCTAGTCACCCTTAAGCCAATACCAAGTGTCTATATACAATAGTCTGCAAAACTGTTCCAGACACTGGGATACAATCCAGAACAAAACGCCCTATCCTCATGGAGCTTAGACTCCATAAAATTATCTATGATATTGTCATAGTCTTTGGTAAGTAAAATGGTTCCTGAGATTTCTTTCCTGTTTTTTGTTTTGTTTTGTTTTGCTTTTGGTGTCAGTCCTGGGGCTTGAACTCAGGGCCTTGGTACTTTCCTTGAGTTTTTTTGTTCAAGGCGTAGCACTCTCCACTTAGGCCGCAACTCTACTTCTGCCTTTTTTTTTTTTTTTAAATGTAATTGAAGATAAGAGTCTCACAGACTTTTCTGCCGAGGCTGGGTTTGAACCAAGATCCTCAGATAGGAGCCTTTTGCATAGCTAGAATTAGAGGCATGAGTCACCAAAGCCCAGCTCAGTGTGTTTTCTAGTATATCAAAAAAAACAAACAAACAAAAAAAAACCTTGAATCATTTCATGTCTTCCAGATTGTCAAAGTGTTGAATTTGTACACTCCAGTTAATGAGTTTGAAGAAAGAGTGTCTGTATCATTCATTCGTACTATACAGGTAAGAGCGTTTTTTTCCTTTTGATTCAACAACCACCTTCTAAGTGGAACTTTCACAATGTTATTGATAATATAGTTTTCTTTCATTATATTGTCTTCCATCAAGATAGGTGCTCTGCTACTCTTTTGATCATTGTATTTTTTTTTTGGATAATAGTTTACTGATCAAATTAATGAAGAGATTTTAAAACAGAAATGAACATGTTTCATGAGGGAAAAAAGTGGTAGAAAGAATTGGTAGGAATTTTGGTAGCCAAAAGAAAAACCTTTGTAGATTCAAAGCACTGATGCCTGTTTATCTTTTTGCTCCATCTTCTCAGGTGCGTTTGCGAGACAGGAAGGACTCTCCTCAACTGCTCATGGATGCTAAGCACATCTTTCCTGTCACCTTTCCTTTTAACCCATCTTCCCTTGCCCTAGAAACTATCCAGATTCCCGCCAGCCTGGGCTTGGGCTTCATCGCACGGGTCTGAAAGCAATGTCCAGGCAGACAGTGACAAGACATTTCTTAATGTCTGGACTTGAACCATTTCTTTTTTTTGTTTCCCCAGTGAGCTACTGAAAAAAAAAATACATTTTTAAAGAGAAGTACTGATTATCTCTCAAATGAGGAGTTATTTAACTGGAAGTCTCCCTAGAATGCTTCTGTCACTTGAAAGAAAAGAGGCTTTTTTTGTATGTGTGCTGTGTTCTCATTAAGCATCCCTCATCCTCGTTCAGTTTACCGAGTTTACTGCATCTGAATGAGGGAAGGAAGACAAGGAGGGGGGAAAAATAATGGGTCACCAGTTGCCAGCATGAATTTTCCACTGCATTTAAGTGGTATGACCTATGTAAATTCCACACACATATATATATATATATATGAACTGTTACTAGGAAGGTACCAACCCCAACCTCCTCTGAGCTGAACAGAAGAACTAAAAGGAAGTTGCCATTGAGTACATATCATTAGCAGTTTAGCAATCATGTTCGATCTGGTTGAACTGGATCCAAAAAAATCAACTGGCAATCTGTGGACTCAGTCAAGTAACTTGTGATAGACCGGTAGTGGAAGAATGATGGTTTGCTATAGCATAGATGTCCGTCCACTTGTACTGTAGCTTACAGAGCATCTTAACTGGCTGCTACTTATTAACATGTAAATGGTCTTTCTATGGAGCACTATAACAATAAGCTTCTTTTATCGACTCTGTTTACAATTCAGTGAGATTGGTTTTGACTGGATTATATGCAAATATCTATACACTCAGCTGCACAAGTAGCCGTCACTGGACACGTGTGACAAAATGCTTGACACTTAGGGGTAGGATTAGACAAAGTGGCCGTTGTTGACGTCATTATTTATTCAACGTGTTACACCGTTCATTGTCCCTGCGTGGATGTGGCATCAGGATACCGGTGTTCTGTAAAGTGACTTACCTTTTTGTTTCCAGACTTTGATTCCCGCAGTGCATATATCCAGCCTTGCCGGGTTTTCTTTCTGCCTCTTCATTTACTAAGAAATGAATCTCAGTCGCTGTCTAGAAAGGATTGTCAGATTATTCATGATTCAGGTCTCGAAACTTTGATTATCCTATTAATTATGCAAAAGAAGGTATATAAGAAATATTTAGTTAAAATTCAGGTTTTTGAGGCTTTACAACTTCTAGAAATGTTCTCAGATGCCACTAGATATTTTAATTTAAAAAAAAAACATCATGTTAGAAATACCTTAGGAAGAGTTATATAAGAAATAGAATATTGTGGAATTTTACAGAGGATTTGGATCAGTAAGACCCAGATTCTGTAAGTCTCATTCTGAAATTCTAATTAAATCTATTCATTTTTTTTCTAGAAAACTTGTACAAGAAATCTTTCAGGTTGTGCAAAACCTTAGCTTTCAGTAGATACTGATTTTAATTATAATAATAGACATATAATTTAACTCATAGATGGTTTATCAAAATATGACATATCTTCTTAAAATATGTGCAATATTATTTATAGAAGTCAAACAGGTTCAAATCAGTGATAAATGTTGTTATTAAAAGAGGAATACTGTCTGTTAACTTATTTGAGCCTCAGTTTCCTTGTTTACAAAATGAGAGTTGAACAACTGATTCTTTTTTTTTTTTTCTTTTTTTTTAAATGCTGGTACTAAGGCTTGAATCCAGGGCCTGAGCACTGTCCCTTAGCTTTTTCGCTCAAGGCTGGTGCTCCACCACTTGAGCCACACCTCTAACTTTCAGCGTGTGTGTGTGTGTGTGTGTGTGTGTGTGTGTGTGTGTGTGTGTGTGTGTGTGTGTGTGGTTAATTGGAGATTTCCTTGTCTAAGCTGGCTTCAGTCAAATCCTCAGCCTCCTCAGTAGCTAGGAATACAAGCATGAGCAACCAGTGTCCAGCTTGAACCACTGATTCCTAAGGTCTATCCTAAGGTCTGAAATTTTCTCCTTTCAACTCTTGGCTCCTAGAGAAGAGTCCTCACTATTCTATCCTTTGTTGGGAAGACCAGTGTGGAAAGCATATCAGTTCATTTTATTACCTAATAGAATGTAAAATCACACATTTATGTTACCACCTTTCTTCAATATATGCACATGCTTTTAGAAAGTCTTACTATACCTGTGTTATTTGAAAATGAATCAGTTTAAGTAATTTTTCTTACATCTTGTACTGATTTATTGTTTTGGTGGAGTTTTTTGTTTTTCTCCAGTGCTGGGGATCAAACCCAGGACTTCATGCTAGGCAAATAAATGCTCTACCTACCTGCACTATACCCCTAGCCATATGTTTCATTGTAATACATTTCATTATGTACAGGATCAACCCAAAACACTAATAGTCTAATTCTCTCGGTTGTCCCTGGTGATCAGTGTGGCTTCCAAGAGTAGTTAATGCTTAAAACCATTTCATTAGTACTCAATATCCCCGAGTCTGTGTCCACAGGACATGGACAGGATGTTGCTAATAAATCCAGGGTGTAGGCTGACCACTGCAGTCCTGGCTAGCATATCCCACACACACCCTGGAAATTGTGCAGTCTTCAGGGTCACACCACAGTACCCACTGTCTTACTCTGGACACATGTCCAAAAGTTTCTGTGTTCTGGAACCTTCTCTCCTTCCTTCTATCTTTCTGTTCTGGAGAGAACTGGAGCCATGTTCAGTACCCTGGCCAGAGCTCTCAACCCTCCTCCTCCCCTCACCCCTCGTTCTCCTTGTTCCAGTGATAGTGCCACACAGTTCCTGCAACCCCAGGGTTCCTGCTTTGAGGCCTCCCCAGAACCCTAGGATAGAGATCTGGATGAACGTCTCTGGTTTGCTCTTGCAAGAACATCTTTCCACCAGGGAGCCTCAGGCCGCCTGGTAAATGAATCTGGAAGCTATTCTGTTGAAGTTAGACCAATATTCTGCCAAGCGAGTATCCTGTGGGCTAGTTTGAGGATTTGTCTTCTTTCCCTCTCTCTCTTGCTCTCTCACCGTCTGATTCCCTCAACCTAATCTTGTACCTGTCTCCTGTTGGCTTGCCTGTGTAGTGTGTGCACTGAAGATCATGGAGGGAAGGTAGATGGCCTCGGTTTCCAGTTGCCCCATTGGCTGCCTGGGGGCTTGCCTTCCAGCCAGTCTTTGCAAAGTCCCTGCTGCTCTCAGTTCTCCTCAGTACATTCTTCAACTTTTATCACTAATTGGATTGTTCGTAATTCTCTATGACATACACTGGGAATTCACAAGAAGAGGTCTTGGAAGCAGTTGTTCTTTTTCTCTGTTTCTTGTTCCAGGGCTTGAACTTGAACCAGGGCCTCTTGCTCTGACTTGTCTTGCTTGCTTTTAGCTGGTACTCTACCACTTGAGCCACACCTCCAGTTAGGCATTTTTGCTAGTTAGTTGGAGATCAGATCTCTCAGACTTTTCTGCCTCAGCTGGCTTCAAACCATGATCTTCATAATCTCAGCCTCCTGAGTACCTAGGATTATAGGCTTGAGCCACCAGGGCCAACTCCAACAGTTCTTTGATAACCCTCTTCCAATAGTCTCTACCCATTCGCCTTCACCACAGGCTCAACTCTTATTCTAGGAATGCAAAATGAAAAGGCCAAAGGAATTTTCCTTCCCTCTGTTTTTCTTAGGCCAAGCCTTCAATCTTCCTTAGAGCAGATCTTCCCCTAAGAGGGAATAACTCTAGAATCAAAGCTACAAAGTGACTTTTGGAAGTTTTGAAAATCTCCCATGTACCTGACCCAACTTTGTGGTTCAGGAGTACAGAAATTTCCAAAGCCATCTTATCTGATGGGAGAAGGGGGCTTCCTGGCCGTGTTGCTGGTTTTCTTTACTATTCTGCCATTTCAATGGATAAATTGAGATGGACTCTTTATCGGGGAGTAATTATGTATAATGTAGATCAAGCCTTTAGGAACATAATCCCAGAGGCTGTGAAAAATACTTTTGAGTTTCAGTGTCATTATTGGGGTGAGAAATTGCTTTTCTGATAAACCTAGGGAAAAGGGGACCAGCCACCATCCTGAGAAGTTGTCCTAGGATGCTTTCTCTCTTCCTCTCCCCCCTTTCTCTTCCTACCTCTTTTCCTCCCTCCCTTTCTCTCTCTTCCTCCCTTTCTCTGTGTCTCTGTCTCTTGTCTGTCTGTCTCTCTCAGTGTCTCTGACTGTCTTTCTGTCTGTCTGTCTGTCTCTCTCTCTCTCTGTCTCTCTCTCTCTCTCTCTCACACACACACACACACAAAGTTACCAATTTCACAGTGTTCCTTGGAGGTCAATCAAAGGTCCCCTGGGCAATGCTGTCTACTTGGGATAAATCAGAGAGCCAAATTTAGTGACGATGGCAGTACTGCAGAGCCAGTTCCTGTGCCTGGATGTGCTTCACACTGGCACCCGTCCTGTGTTACCTCATGTCCTCCTCACAGCAGCCTGGCCAGAACATAGAGCAGCTCCTTGAGGCAGTGACAGGGATTTGCCTCCAGCACTTGTGTCTCAAGTGGAGCAGTAGCAGGTGTGGACAGGGGACTAAACGTTGGACAAGTCCTGAGGTTCTGTTCTGTCTCTGGTGCCATGGGTGTCCTGGACCACTAGGAGGTGCTCTTTTACCAGAGTTGGCATTTGGTACATAGGACTAAACAAGTGGACTCGGTTCAAGTTGCCCAGTGCCAGGGGGATTTTCTGTACTGTTTGTTACCCGCTGTAACTAGGTTTGACTTTAATGGTGAATCAGACAGCCTGGGAGGCTGTTCAGAACTCTGGGTTTAGGAATTGACTTGTTAGTTGTGTTCTTGATGAACCTGAGAGACAGGAAGCAGTGGCAGCCTCTGGAGTGCAGAGGCAGGTCGCTCTCCACATGCCCTTCAGGGTCCCTGTTAGAGCCACCAGTGAGCTGCAAAGTCTGCAGCCACCAGAATCCCCAGTGTGAGTCCTTCACCCTGAGCCCAGGACAGCAGGCTGTCTGAGGGCTGTTCACCAGGCAGGCCATATACAAGTCAGTGTATGCCTGGAGCTAGGAGATGTGGTGTGTGCATGCGCATTAGAGAGGCTCTGGTATTGGAGTTGCCCATGTTCATGGAAGTGCATTGTTAACTGTTCTCAGGCTGTGCTGTGAGGGCCGCCTTAACCCTTTTGCTCCCTTCCCTCCTAGAGCTGCCTTAAGGTCACCAGACTTGTCCTCTCTAAGGGATCTATTGCTCTGTTTTCTCAAGGTTTTGTGAAGATTTAGATTGAGTGTGGCTTCCAACTATGAATTCCTTTCTCCTCTTCCTACATCATCTCCTCTCCTCCTCCTCCCCCCCCAACTGTTGCTTTCTCCTTCCTTTGCTTTCTGTCATTTCCAAACAGATTTGGATTCTGGACAGCAACAGTCTCTTAGAGTCCACTGGCTCTGTTGACTTGGAGAAGTTCTGGGTTAGTATGTCTGGGTAACAAGTAAGGACATGAGTGTATCTAGAAGTATGGAAATGAGTTAGTGTTCATAATGCTTGAATGTCTTGTTTTTCACTAATTTCTTCTCAATAAAAGTAAAAGGTACAACTCTAAATCTTTCCCTTTAAAAGCCATTTAAGAATGTTATGTTACAATATAAAAAGTTGATAGAAGAAAGTAACTATAAATTCTAAACCATGGAACTACCCTAAATTTAACAAATCAACTTGGAATTACAGTAGATTTCTCAATAGGTCATGAACTAAAAAAGCACTATTTTAAATACTTTCAAAATGCATTTTTTACATTTTCATTTTATAATTTGGTCCAGCTAAATATGTTAGTTTAACTTCATGGGCATTATTAGATTCAGAGTGCTTGAAAATGACTAACATTTCTTAGTGTTGTAATATTACTGGAAATATTTGAAAGAAAATGTTTTGTTTTTAAAGTTGAAACATGCAGAAAATGTTTTGTTTTTAAAGTTGAAACATAATTTTATGCTGGTAGGTCGGTACATTTTCATGCATTCTGTGGAGCCAATGGTTTCAATTATTTTATTGTTTCTATGTGTAATAAAAATTATAGCCTACACTTTAGCCTCTCTTAATCACTGGTGTCAGTATTTTTTCCATCGATTGATGGCTTCTCCCCCCCTCCTCATTTAAATGTGGATATGTATTGTGATTTATGATACCTAGTTATGTATTTTTGTGGGATTCTGGAATTTGACTTTTTTGTATCTTTGAGAAATTGAAATTGTTCTAATGATCTTGCACAGAAATGAGCTCATGACATTTAACATTGTATTTTGATTATTAACTATTTACTTGCTATGAAACAGACATCCCTTTGAACTAGATTGAAATTGGACATTAGAATTGGGCATTGCAGTTTTTTTTCCCAAAAAAATCTTTTTCATTGTTGGATCTGGAGAAAGGATTCTTTGACTCTCCCAGGAAAACATGCTATATTTAAATCTCTGAACCACTCTGAGGTGAAATACTCATCCATTGGAAAGGAAGCAGAAATTCTGAGACGTGAGAGGAATTACCAACAAACTCTAGTTTTAAACCACCCATTCAAGCATATCTCCTATGAACATTTGTTAGAATGTAAGTAATTCACCTCATATCAACAAAAGCCTTTGGAACATGGGGTTTCACTAGGTATCACTTAATGCTAAAATGAAAACCAAAACAATATCAGAATGACATTTTCTGCGCTAAATTTATAGCTGCCTAACGTTATGCTTAGTATGTCTGTCATTAGTGCTGTATTCTCCTAGCTATTATTGAGCATTGTTCAAATAAAAATATGACTATAAAGGAGTTTGTCAGTGTCTTGCAAATAAATCACATTTTAAAACAATTGTTTTTTCTGAAGACTGGTGGCGAACCAAAATATAACCTTTTCACGCAATATTATCCTAAGCAGTCCCAACAATTTAAAAGTTGGCAAGTTCCCCCTCTATATTGGAAAGCACAATGGGATACCTTGCTAGAAGTTGGATGGATGGTAATTGAAGGACAGGATACTGGCTGGAAGAACCCATGAAAACCCTGAGTTGATTCAACTTGTAGAAGTGAGAGCCACAAGGCAAAAATGTGAGCAAGCGCTCCAAGGTTATGCTTGGCACAGATGAGAAAAACGGGAACTATTCAAATATTAGCAAGGCACCAGGGACTCACACCTGTAATCCTAGCTATTCAGGAGGCTCAGGATCTGAGGATTGGGGTTCGAAGCCAACCCCCGCGAAAAAGTCGGTGGGACTTCTCAACCACAAAAAGCTGCAAGTGGAAGGTGCAGTTCAAGAGGTAGAACACCAGCCTTGAACACACAAGCTAAGGGACCGCCCCAGACCTTGAATTCAAACCCAAGTTACTGGCACAGTAAAAATTTTAAAAAAGAATGAATAAAAATGGAGAGTGGCCATGTAACTGTAACCCCTCTGTACAGTATCATATATATAATATATATAACGTCATATATAAATAACATTTATATATAAGTGTGTGTGTGTATATATATATATATAAATGGAGAGTGGCTAGACATAATGGTTCCCGTGGGTTTTCAGTGTAGTGGTTATATGCCCAGAACCGCAATGCAATCTTCCCCTCCCTTTCCCGCCCCCCACCCCTTACAGGTATACATTCCAGAACACCTGCGGCTTACCTGGGAGCTAGCCCGTGCGGCCTGCAGCCCTCTGAGGGCGGGCGTGGCTCCCGCCAGGTAGACCAGCTTTAGCGCTCGGCCTCGGCCAATGACAGCGCGGCCTTCCAGCCGCCTGAGCCAATCAGGTGTCTCCGTCCCCCGCCCCTCGCCGCGGGCGCTGGGAAAAGTGCGCGTCGGCTCCACACAAAGTTCTGGGCTTGGGAGCCGGGCGGGCGGCGGCGGCAGCGGCGGGCGGCGACCCGGCGAGCACCGGACCGATTCTGCGGTCCGCGGGCTCCGCGTCCTTGGCCCATGGCGGTGGCCGAGCTGTACACACAGGTAAGGGGGTCCCCCCGGCCCGAGGAGGGCGCGTGGGTGAGGGGACGCTGGCTCCGCGCCACGCTGACGGGACCGGTGCCCGGGCCGCTCCCGGACACCTGGCGCGGGACTGGGGGCGACGCCCGGGGCTCGGCCACCCGGGGAGGAAGGCCGGGGCGCGGCTGCCGCCTGGGGGGGCTCCTCCAGGCCCAGAGGTCCTGCGTGCGCTCAGGTGGCCCCAATCCCCCGGGCCTGACACACTTGGGCCTTCCCACCTCAACCACACCACACGACATCCACCACCACCACCACACCAAACTCATCACCACCACCAGACCCTTCGCCGCCACCACCACCCAGACCCCCCTCCCACCGGCCCCCCCCCCCCCCCCACCACCAGACCCTTCTCTCCACCATTCTCTCCCGCCCCCCTCCCACCGGCCCCCCTCCCCCCATCACAACCACACCCACTGCTGCTACAGCCAGACCTGCCTGTCACCACCACAGCCATCACCACCATTACCACGGCACCTGCTGCCACCACCAGACAGACCACTACTGCACTTGCCACTACTACCATCAGCCACACCACCACCATACCCCCAACACCCACAGGGTCTGTAATCTACCCAATCCTCATGCGCCCCTAGAAAAAAAAAACTGGGCCCTGGTATAAATCATTGTTTTCTAGAACATGAAGTCCTGGAGATTCTGGTCAAGTTCCTGGGTCGAGTTTCCTGGGATGACAGAGGCAGAGCGTGCAGCTGCCAGGGCCTCACACCCCTCCCTGGAGGTTGAGGGCCCCTCAGGAGCCAAGAGGGATACTGACTTTGTGTGGTGTCTCTGACAGGAGGACACCCCTGAGCGAGTGTTCCTCTGAAGCCTAGAGTTCCAGCCCTGACGTAGGATGGGGTGCTCTCCCCACCCGGCTCCCTGTAAGATGAGCTTGGTGTGACTGGGGTAATGTGTGTGGAAGTGTTGGTGCTTTTGGCAAAATAATTGGAGGGAGATTGTCATAAAAGCCCTTACACCCATATGTCGAAAACTTGCTGTCTCCCAATTTATGTGGGGAAGACTAGAATCCATTCATTTTTCCCTCACACATACCTGATCTCTTAATAATTATAATTATAATGTATATATTATTATTGTACTGGGGTTTAAACTCAGGGCTTCACTCTTGTTAAGCAGGTGCTCTACCACTCTAACCTCACCAGCCTAATTTTATAAATTTTCAAAGTCCTTTTAGCTACAGTCCACTGTAAAAGATTGCTATAAAACTCTTCAATGGCTTAAGCAAACTTTTTCTTCTATTTTGCTTGACTAATAATATTATAAATGCAATCCAAAGAGAACAGAGTTTTCTCTCTAATGCATTAAAAATCTCAGCTAGAATCCTAACACTGTCCAGTGTTTGAATTGCTCTTTGTTTATGCCAATTCTAGGGCTTGAACTAGGGCCACCTCCTCTCATTTGGCTTTTTTGCTCAAGGCTAGAGCTTTAGCACTTGGGCCACAGCTCCACTTCTAGATTTTTGGTTGTTAACTAGAGGTAAAAGTTCTTTTTGATTTGTCTGCCTGGGTTGGCTTCAAACCAAGATCTTCAGAGCTAAGGTTCATCAGTACCTAGGATTAGAGGGGGAAACTGCCCTCTTTTTGCTCTAGAATATTTTTTGCCAACAGTGCTTCTCAAATCCTCACATTACTATTATTAGAAGAAAATTCCTGAACAAAACTATCCTTCATGCTGGGTATGGTAGTACACACCTGTAATCCCAGCTACTTGGGAGGTGAAGATAAGAGGATCCCAGTCCAAAGCCTGCCTGGGCAAAAGGTAACCAGACTCTATTGGCAGACAGAGGAAGAAAAGAAAAAAAGAAATGGGTCTGGGAGCCAATGGCGCATACCTGTAATCCTACTGCTCAGGAGACTGAGATCTGAGGATTGTGGTTCAAATCCAGCCTAGGCAGGAAAGTCCTTGAGACTTATCTTCAATTAAGCACCAAAAAAAGTCAAAAGTAGAGTTGTGGCTCAAGTGGTAGAGTACTAGCCTTGAGCAACAAAGCTCAAGGAAGGGACAGGACCCAGGCTTTGAGTTTAAGCCCCAGGATTGGCACACAAACCCCCCAAAAAATAATAAATTGCAGGAGGTGTGGCTCAAGTGGTGGAGCTCTTGTCTAACACAAGGCCCTGAGTACAATCCCCAGTACCATCCAAAACAAAACAAACTATTCCTTGAAGTTACTATTTGTAGACAGATAAAACTGTCAATGATTAACCTATTTTTAAAGAACAACTTTTTTTTTCCCCCTGAAGCAAAATGTACAGGTGTGAGCTCCTCTGTCTTCAAGAGCCTCAAACCTCAAATATTTATTAAATACTGAGTCCCAAGCCCAACATAGGAAAGCTAAGGTGGTAGAGTTACACGGAGACACTCTTGGATGGAAAAGAGCATGAGAACCCCAGAGAAAGAAGACAACAAGATGGCTGACCTCTCACTATCTAGCTGACTTGTAGGCTGCCAGCACATGCGCATATCCTGAGTCAGTGTTGTGTGCCTGGCACCCTGGGCCGCACTGAGCCATCAGTGGTATGCTTTCCATACAATCAATGCATTGGAACAACCTGACACCCCACTCTGTATCCAGAGACCAACAGTGACCCTGCTTCAGGGTGACAGGTGGGCTGTTCTGGAGTCCCCACTGGCAGTTAGTTCCCCCATGGACTCAAGGGTACCACTCACCACCACCCCTTTATCTCTCTGCCCCCTGCCTGGGCCTGTCTAATTTCCCTTCCTGCATTAGTGTTGAAGACACACTGCCCACAACCCTCTCTACACTCACAGCCCTGTACTTGGGGGAAGCTCAGAGATTAAAAATCCATAGCAAGTCTACACTGGAGTTCTGTGATTGGCAAGAAGTGAGAAAAGTGCCAGGATTTCGATCCTGAGGCTTACAGGAAGCCCTTGGTGGGCCCCAGCTGAGAAGAGCAGGAGAGTGGTTGCCTATGGGCTTTAGAGGCTTTGAGAGGGAACAGCAGGATCAGGATTGAGGGAGGTGTTTAAGGAAGTCAGGTACAGCCGTGTCCTTGTGACCGGAGGAGAGAGCCGTCAGGTGACTGGTGAATTGCCAGGCCCTCCCAAGGGCCAGGATGTGGAGGGTGGAGGCAGCTGGAAAGGAGAGATGACATCATATTAGTGGCAGAGACCTGGGTGTGCCGTGGTCAGCCTTAGGGACCTCAGAAGGAGGAAATCATCCCAAGGGAAGTCTAGCTGGGGTGTTGACATATTGGGGAGCCCTTAAGATGGGGAGCCCCCAGGGGGCATTGCTAGGAGATGCTCGTTTTCTTTTTTTCCCTGCTAGTCCTGGGGCTTGAACTCAGGGCCTGGGCACTGTCCCTGAGCTCCTTTTGCTCAAGGCTAGCCACAGCGCCACTTCCTGTGTTTTCTGTGGATGTAGTACTGAGGAATCGAACCCAGGGCTTCATGCATGCCAGGCAAGCACTCTACCACTGAGCCACCTTCCAAGTCCAGGAGAAACTCTTCTCCAGGTGGCTGTGGAAGATGAACAGAGCTAGAAGGAAAAGACTCCAGCCTATGTGTGGTCAGGGTTCAAGAAACACACAGGGGTGCTGGCCTGGGGAGCCACATAAGAGAGGTTCCAAGAGGAAAGAGGGGACTTAGGATCCATGGCCAGAGCCCATTTGCTGCTGCAGGGAAGGTTTAAAATTACCCAGGTCTTTGCAGAAGCCCCTTGGCAGTGAGCCTCGGTGCTCTGAGCAGCCATTGTATAGTTTGAAATCTTGCCGAGAAAAAAGAAAGAAAACCGGTCTGGCCATTGCCTACTTGAAGCCCTCTGGAGGATCTGGTCACCTTCCAGTAACCGTGCCCAGCCGTGAGGACCCACTTCACTGTGTCCTGCCCCAGTCCCTGCCATGCCACTCATGGCCAAGTCACGCTCTGCCAGACTTCCTGTTGTTTCCCAACTGGGTTGCTTGGTCGGTCCCTTGATTGCTTGGCTCACCACTTGCTTCCCACCTTTCCCATCCATTTTAAGCAGGGCCTGACCTTCCGTCCTGGCCCCCTGTTAACTCTGTTCCCTACTGGGCAAGGAGCTTCTGGACAACAGGGCACAGCAGCAGGGACTGAAGAGGGTGTGTGTGAGTGAATCGTCCTGCTCAGAGTGAGCTATGGACATGAAATCAGTGAACATTGATGAGTTATTGTTTGTGTGTATGCCAGTACCGGAGCTTTGAACTCAGGGCCTGACCACTGTCCCTTACCTTTTTTGCTCAAGAGAATGGTACTCTACCACTTGAGCCAGCACTCCTCCCAGATTTTTTTGACGGTCATGGGGCTTGAACTCTGGGCCTGGGCGCTGTCCCTCAGCTTTTCAGCTCAACGTGAGCACTCTACCACTTGAGCCACAGCGCCACTTCCAGTTTTCTGGTGGTTCATTGGAGATAAGAGTCTCATGGACTTTTCCTGCCCAGGCTGGCTTTGAACCGTGATCCTCACATCTCAGCCTCCTGAGTAGCCAGCTTGACAGGCGTGGGCACCCAGTGTGGGCCCAGGTTTCCAACATGAGGGCCAAGAGCAGGCTCAGGTGACCACTAGAGATGGGGATTGGAACGTGGGAGACCACCCTGGAGGTGTGGCCCAGACTTCCATTGTGAGATCCAGGCTTGGGTCTCAGAGTTGCAAATGTGTGTGTGTGTGAAAGGGTGTGGATGGAACTTTCTAGAAGCAGCCTGTCATGAAGGACCTTAGGAGACAAGTGAAGAAGAGAAGACAGACACAATGTACCCCTTCCTTCCCCAATTTGGACTGGTAGACCCCTATAGACTTCTTTCCTGTCCAGAAAGGAAAACACCCTCCAGAGCCATTTCCTGGCCCCATGCCCAAAGTCCCCTTGAGACAGATGGGCAGCACGTGTGCTGGAGGCTGGGAAGTTCTGGAAAGTTCTAGGCTTCAGTGGCCCTGAGCCTTCAGCCTGGCTCCCAAGTACTCTGGGAGGACTGGCCGAGGCTGGGACAGCGTGGCCTCATCTGTTCTTGGTCCCCCGCTGTGGAAGGTTCTGCCTCACAGGAAGCTTCCACCCTGAGCCGCCCCGAGAACTGCTCCCATTATTTGTCCCAATGCTGCAGCGTCGATGGAGAAGGGAGGCCTGAATCAGCGGCCCATCCGTGGAGCTGAGTCAACTTGTGTTATTGACTTACCAGGCTTGGGCCCGGCTGCAGCGCCCTAAATGCCTGGCAGCTTGTGGAGCTCAGGTTGACCCTGAGGTCCAGCCTCGACGAACAAACGCGACCCTGAAGTCACAGGCATGGAGCCAAGTGGCATTCTGGTCCTTTGAGATTTGCGGTGTGGCGTGTGGTGAGCTCCGGCCCTCTCTGGCCTTGAGACATCAGTGAAACACAGGACACTGATTGGCCCGGGGACTTGACATGACCTCTCAGGGCTGGGGCCCAGCCGCACCCCTCCATTTCTACCCCTGTGACGTGATAGAATGCCACCATTTTGGTTGAAGTTGGCTCTCTGCATCTGGAAGGGGTCATCTTCAGGGAGCTTTTCAGCTCTGAAATGTTATCCTGGACCCTTCTATTTTAAGTATTTGAGCTTCATGGGGTTATTAATAAACTTTTTTCCCCCTTGCTGATACAGAATTTGAACTCAGGTTCTTGAGTTTGTGTCACCACTTCCTCGCTCCATACTTCCAACCTGGCTTTTTGCAAGTTCACCAGTGATGGAAGTCTTACAGATTTTTTTTTCTGCCTGAGCTGGCTTTGAACCATAGTCCTTTGGTCTCAGCCTCCTGACTAGCTAGGATGACGGGCATGAGCTACCAGTACCCAGCCTCAGTAAACTTTTTTTTTTCTTTTTGTGCAGGTCCAGAGGCTTGAATTAAGGGCCTAGGCGCTCTTTTGTGCTCAAGGCTGGTTAGTACTCTACCACTTGAGCTACAGCTCCCCTTCTGGCTTTGTTAGTGCTTAACTGGAAATAAGTCTCAGACTTTTCCAGCCTGGGCTGGCTTCAAAATGCAGCCCTCATATCTCAGCCTCTTGAATAGCTAGGATTACAGGCGTGAGCTGCTGATACCTAGTAAACATTTTTAATAGATAGAGATAGGGAGCATGCAGCCTATAGCAACCAGGATATGTGTGGGAGTGGCGGGTGCGGCTGTGTCTCAGAGTGTGTTTATATTTGGGAGGTTCTGTCCACTCCAGTATCTGTACTGAAGAATGTGTCATTGGCTGGTAAGTCTTTCTTCCGTTCACCCTCCCTCTCCCCTTTCTCATCATTCTTCCCCTCCCCCTCCCTCTCTTTTTCCCCTTGCTTTCCTTCTCTTCCTCTTCCTCATCTTCTCTCTCCTTTATTTTCTCCTTCCTTCCCTCCATTCCTCCCCCTCTCTCTGTCTCTCTCACTGTCTCAGTCAGCCAGGTACAGTTGCTCATACCTGTCATAGCTACAGAAGGCTTAGATTGGGAGGATCAAAGTTCCAAGCCAACCCAGGCAAAAAGTGCATGAGATACCACCTCTCCCCCCACAATCTTACTAGATAACACTTTCATACCAGCCACATGAGCATAAATGGAACTGCAGTTCATGCTGACTTGGGGGAGCCTTAAATAAAAAATAACCAGAGCACCAAGTACCCATGGTTTACACCTGTAAGTCTAGCTACTCATGAGGCTGAGATCTGAGGATCACGGTTCAAAGCCAGCCCGGGCAGAAAAATCCATGAGACTCTTATCTCCAACCACCAGAAAACCTGAAGTGGCACTGTGGCTCTAGTAGTAGAGCACTTACCTTGAGCTGAAGAGCTGAGGGACAGTGCCCAGGCCCAGAGTTCAAGCCCCACGACCAACAATAAATTAATAAATAATAAAGAAATAAATGCCCAGAACAAAAAGTTGTTGGCCCATGGCATATACAGACAGTAAAGAATGACCTCGTGGGTGGAAAGCAGGCCGAAGCAACCCTAATGGGGGAAACCTTCCTGTGCGCAGCCAGCGTTGAAAGGCGGGAACGAAGTCTGTCTCATCTCTCAGTACAACAGGGTTTGGATTCCGGATCCTGAAGAAGTATGGAAGTCTGCCGAGATAGCCAGGGACTACGGAGCTGGTGACAAAGTCCTGCGGCTCCTGCTGGAGGATGGCACGGTGAGAAGCCTGCGGAACTACCACCATGGAAACAATAGTGGGGTGCAGAGGGGACATGAGCAGTGCCAGCTGCGATCCGACTGCAGCCCCGGTACTGTCGCCTGGCCGTTCCCTGGCCTGGCACATTTCCTGGGGACAGGGCCGCAGTGGCTCTGTGGTGCTTGGGGTATACCCCAGGGCTTCCTGCGGCTTCTCACCCCGTGGGGGAGAGGCAGGATCAGGGCTGGCAGCCTGGGGTTCTTTACCTCAACCCTTCCGGGCACCATGTAGAACAAAGCCTGCTTTGTGCAGGGCAATGTCCCCCCCTGCCTCCACCTCTCCCCAACCCCCCC
>NW_012267227.1:10508275-10540835 GCF_000151885.1 Dipodomys ordii
AAAAAAAAAAAAAAAAAAGCCAGAAGTGGAGCTGTAGCTCAAGTATTAGAGCACTAGCATTGAGCAAAAGAAGCTCAGGGACAATAACCTAGAACCTGAGTTCAAGCCCCAAGACTGGCACACACACACACAAAAAGCTAAGCAACTTGACTAAGGTCAAGCAGGTTTAGTAAGTGAGAGAGCTGGGAGGGTTTTTTTTTTTTTCCTCCAAAGAATCTAGAGAGAAATGGGCATTTTGCTCTGATTTTTGTTACTGTAACGAAATACCTGAGACTGGGTAGTTTGTTGAGCTTACGAGTTTTCTTGGCTTATCCATCCGGAGTCTGGGAAGTCCAAAAGCTTGATGCTGGCATCTCTCAAGTGCTTCCTTCTACACCAGGTGACACAGAGCGAGCCGGTAGCTCAGACCTCTTTTCTTCTCACAAAGCCACTAATGCCATTGTAGCGGGCCTCACCCCCAGGACCTCACCAAGTCCCCACCTCCATTGCCATTAACATATGATCTTGGGCATTGAATCTGTAGCGTGTGAACTTTTGGGGGGACAGCTGCTGGCCACAGCAGTGTATGACTGTTAAGGATCTTGTGTCTGCTCTCCCCTCTTTCTGCAGGAATCATTTTGGTGGCCATGAACCCCTACAAGCAGCTGCCCATCTACGGAGACGCCATCATCCACGCCTACAGCGGGCAGAACATGGGCGATATGGATCCGCACATATTCGCAGTGGCAGAAGAGGCCTACAAGCAGATGGCCAGGTAGCGTCCTGCTAGACTGACTTCTGTTCCAGCCCTCCCAACACCTTGCATTAGTTTGACCCTCTCCTCCCCCAATAAAGGCATATATCTAAGTTAGACTCATTTAAAGTAACTGAAAGACCAGGCACAGTGGTTCATACTTATAGTCCCTGCTATTTGTGAGGCAGAGAATAGGGGGATCCAAGTTGGATGAGGCCCTATCTGCAAAACAAACTAAAGGCAAAAGGACTGGGGATATGAGTGAACATTTACCTGACAAAGGGGAGACCCCAAGTTCAATCCCCAGTATGGCAAACTAATTCTCCCCCCGCCCCAAAATCCACCATGTTAACTTTATTCATCCCTTTTGCACTTTGCAAAAGAGCTTTCCCAGTCAGTGGTCTCCTCTGGGCCCATTGTGCTACTACCATTGCCTCTACTTCATAGATGAGAAACTGAGGCACAGGACCTGGAACTGCCAGGACAATGTCACCCTAAGGACAGTGCAGCGCCGTGAACATGGTGCTTCTTTCCTGCAGAGATGGACTAGGCTGGACATTGTCCAGGTCATCAAAGATCCGGTGACATCAGCTCCCCCATCCCCAGTGTGAGACCCTATTCTTCAGGACCAAGCCAGTGCTGGCTCATCACTACAATGTTGAGAGCTCCTGGGGGGTCATTGAGCCTGGGATTTGTCTAGGGCACCTTCAACATGCCAGGCGACAGGAGAGTCCATTCTGCATGATCACATTAAAGAAGAAAAAAAAAAAAAAGATGAGATCAGAAAGTCACTGAATTTTGTAGACTAGAGAATCTGGTTTTCCCTTCTATTTTTGTCTGCATTTTCAACTCAGGGCCTTGCTGGACAGGCATGATGCCATATAAGCCTTTTTCCATTTAGTTCTTTTTTTTTTTTTCTGGATAGAGTCTTGTGCATTTTGCCCCAGGCGGGCCTCAGATCTTGGTCCTTCTCCCTCTGTCTCCTAATTAGCTGCAAAGATAAGCATGCAACACCACACTTGAATTTACTTTTCAGATGGGGGAGTTGGTCTCATTAACTTATTCTTGCCCAGCCCGGCCTGTTTGCTTACCTGTTTTGCTTTAGAAACCATCGTAACCAGTCCATTATTGTGAGTGGAGAGTCGGGTGCAGGGAAGACGGTGTCAGCCCGCTATGCCATGAGGTACTTTGCCACCGTCAGCAAATCAAGCAGCAAGGCTCACGTGGAGGACAAGGTCCTAGCATCCAATCCCATAACCGAGGTGGGTACGGCCGCAGAAGGAGAGGGCAGTGTGCTGGAGGTGGTGGTGAGTTCTGGATGGAGAGCAGAGTCTTAGATAGGCAGGCTAAGTCCCACACTCTCTGAGCCCCACAACCTACCACTTGAGCCACAGCTTCACATCTTGCTTTTTGGTGGTTAATTGGAGAGAAAAGTCTCACCGACTTTTCTGCCCCAGCTGGCTTTGACTCACAATCCTCAGCTCGCCTCCTGAGTAGTTAGGATTACAGGTGTGAGCCACTGGCACCTGGGCATAAAGGTCTTCAAAGCTTGTTATTTCAGGAAAGCCCTGTGTTTCCTAGGCTGTGGGGAATGCTAAGACCACGCGCAATGACAACAGCAGTCGGTTTGGGAAGTACACAGAAGTCAGCTTCGACAAGAGCAATCAGATCATAGGGGCCAACATGAGAACCTACCTGCTGGAGAAATCCAGAGTTGTCTTCCAAGTAAGAGCTGAGAGTTAGCCAAAGCCTCCTCCCAAGCTCCTCATTCACACCGAGATGCTATCTAGGCTACCTCCATTGTTAAGAATGGAGTTTTCCTGTCTCTCATTTGCGGTTTAGATCTGTCTTTCCTTCTCTCTCTCTCTCTCTCTCTCTCTCTCTCTCTCTCTCTCTCTCTCTCTCCCTTCCTTCCTTCCTTTCCCTTCTGTCATTCCTCTCTCTCTCTTTCTCTTCCATTTCTGTTTATTGAACAACAAAAATTGAGGACTGGGAGCATAGTTCCAGGGTTGAGCACTTGGCTGGTAGATGTAAGATATAAAGTTCAGGGCCAGAGATCCTGGCTTGCTGTAGAAAACAAAACAAAACCTTTTGGACAGTTTCCTTGGATTATGAGACAGGGGGAGAACATTTCAACTTTTCTTTTTGTGCTCTTGGAGATTGAACTCAGGGCCTAGAGTTAAGGAAAGCTCCGTCATTGGAACTATATCTTCAGGCTCTCAACTTTTTAATGCTCAAAAAAAAGTTTAGTCCATCTTTCTATAAACCCAAAGCTGAAAAACTGTCTAGACATAATAAGTACTATTACTACTATCAATAATAATAATGTATGATTGTAAAAAGTAACATTGGGAGGAAACCAATCGTTAGGGATAGAGGAAAAGGATAGGGTGACAGCAGGAAATGAACCTGCTAGGCATACAATATATACATATATAGAAACAGCATCATGAAACCCACTATAAACCCTTCAAAAGATGGAGGTAGAAGAGAGAGGTAAAAGAGTAACTAAAGGGAGTGAATTTGAACAAAGTAAACACATGTACCTATCTTAGTGAAACTCCTTTGTACGATTAATTTATGCTAATAAAAATTTAAGCTGGGAGCTAATGGCTCACGACTATAATCCTAGCTACTCAGGAGACTGAGATCTGAGGACCACAGTTCAAAGCCAGCCCAGGAAGGAAAGTCCGTAAGGTTCTTATCTCCAATTAATCACCAAAAAAGCTGGAAATGGAGCTGCTCTAATTTTTTTGCAATCTTTTTCTTTTCTGTCTCTCTTTTTTTTCTTTTTTCCTTTCTTTTTTTCCTTTGTGCTCGTCCTGGGGTTTGAACTCAGGGCCTGGATGCTGTCCCTAAGCTTTTTTGCTCAAGGTTAACGCTCTACCACTTGAGCCATAGCTCAAGTTTGCATCCAGTTTGGGGGATGGCCCTGGCTGGCTTTGAACCTTGATCCTCAGATCTCACCCACCTGAGTATCTAGGATTACAAATGATATTCATCCAGATTCGCCCCCTAGTGGAAACCTGGCCTTTTCCACTGGGCTGGAAATAATTGAGGGTCTTTTCTTTATTTTTCAGTCAGAAAATGAACGGAATTACCACATTTTCTACCAGCTGTGTGCATCTGCACAGCAGTCGGAGTTTAAACATCTTAAACTAAGTACGTGATGGATGTATGGTATGTGGCAGGGTCTCTTTTGTAAAGAGCTTTAAAATCTTCATGAATTTCTGCTTATGATTATAGCACAACATTTTTTATTCATTTATTTATTTATTTTTGTCATAGGAAGCTCCTTTGCACAAAGCTAGCGCTCTACCACTTTGAGCCACAGCTCCGCTTCTGGTTTTCTGGTAGTACCTAATTGGAGATAAGGGTCTCATGGACTTTCCTGCCCAAGCTGGCTTTAAACCAAGATCCTCAGATCTCAGCCTGTTGAGTAGCTAGGATTACAGGCGTGAGCCACCAGTACCCAGCTATAACATTTTTTTTTAATGGTGTGTCTCTGATCAAGAAAGAGAATCCTTCAGCTTCAGGGGTGGAATGGTTACCTTATGCAAGAATCCCTGGGGTGAGACCATGAATCTGGGCAGCACATACTTGCAGCCCCAGGCTTCCTCCCCCACCCCTGCCCCCTCCCATTCCCAGCATTATTGAGGATTGAACTCAGGGCCTTGCATTTGCTAGGCAAGCGTTCTACCACTCGAGCCACACCCCCCAGCCCTTCTGCCTTCCCTTCTTTCTAATTGCCATGTGTGTCCAAATTTATGTGCCATGGGCAGGACTAATAATTTTGTTTCAGGGAGTGCAGAAGAGTTTCACTACACGAGCATGGGAGGCAATACAGTCATCGAGGGTGTGAATGACAGAGCGGACATGGTAGAGACTCAGAAGACATTTGCACTCTTGGGTGAGTAATAAAATGTCCTAGCCAAAGGGGTGACCACTTAGAGACAGACAGACAGACAGACAGACAGACAGACAGAGAATGAGAAAGAGAGATAGGAGAGGGCAAGGTAAGGGAGGGGAAGGGTAATAGGGAAGGGAAGAAGAGGGGGAGAAAGGAAAGGGGTGGCCAGGAGCATGTATGTGTCTCGAAGACCCCCATGAAATTCTGATTTGAGTGTCAGGTGTGTGGGAGGAGAGGTGGTCTTGGAGATTGAACTTGGGGCCTCCGCTTGTTCTCAGTCCTTTTGCTGTAATCCTAGCTGCTCAGGAGGTAGCGTTAGCGGCCAACCTGAGCAAAAGTCATCCAGACCCTATCTCAAAAGACAACAAGCCAAGGGCCAAGCATACACATCTTATCCTAGCTACCTGGAAGTCAGCTGTAGGAGGATCATGCGCTAAGGCCAACTTAAGCAAAAGCATGAGATCCTCTATGAAAAAAAATAACTAAACCAAGAAGGACTGGGAGCAAGGCTCAAGTGGTAGAGGGCCTGCCTAGTAAGGGAAAGGCCCTGAGTTGAAACCCCAGGACCCTCAACAAAGGGGCTAGAGGAGGGGGCCGTGGTGGTCCCAGCAACAACACAGGCAGAGGTAGGGAGCCAGCCTAACAAATGTGAAGCCCTGAGTTCAAATCTGAGGAATGGCGTCAGTCAAACAACCCATCACGCACTCACTCAACCACCCAGAACAAACAAAAGCTACAACAGGTGCACGGTGGTGAGTGGGTGTGATGATCTCCTCACAGACAGGACAAATAGCAAAGAGCGGTGAGTCAGATTGTCCCCGGCTCCCCTTCAGGTCCCCTGTCCCAGCTGTTGGCACTGAGTATCTTGCAGGAGTGTCTTGGGAAGAGCCCATGTGCTTCTCTTACTGGGACAAGAAGAGGCCCTGTGTTCCTGAGTTGGGGAAAATGTCTGTTTCCAGGTTTCAAGGAGGATTTTCAGATGGATGTTTTCACCATCCTGGCCGCCATCCTGCATCTGGGCAACGTGCAGATCGCCGGGGTGGGCAGCGAGCGGTCTTCCATCAGTGTGAGTCCAGCTTGCTCTGCCTTCCTGAGGCCCCAGGCCACGCCCACTGTGGCTGACCTGCACTGGGCACTGGCGGTTGGATCTGCTGGGCAGACTGGTTTAGCAGGAACCAGGAAGAAGGGTTTTCCAAGGATTGTCTTCAAAGAGTTCAGCTTCCTCTGCTTGTAACAGTGGAGGATGGGGGGAACAGTGCATTCTCTATTTAAGAAAAAAAAATTTAAGCCAGGTGCCAGTGGCTCACACCTGTAATCCTGGCTACTCAGGAGGCTAAGACCTGAGGATCATGGTTCAAAGCCAGCCTGGGCTGGAAAGGCCGTGTGAGACTCTTACCTCCAATAAACCATTCAGAAAACCAGAAGTGACACAGTGGCTCAAGTGGTAGAGTGCTACCCTTGAGGTGAAGAGCTGAGGGACAGCGCCCAGGCCCAGAGTTCAAGCCCCATGACCGACAAAAAAAAAGTAAATAAAATTAAAAGGGTCCCTACTGGCCAATGTAGATCCTGGGAAAGCAGCATGGAGCTGAATTAGGAAGACATTCATGGCAGGAGGAAAGGGAGACACAATACACAAATGTCGGGGGGGGGGTAGCAGGTGCTGGTGATGCTGTTAGGAAGGAAAGCAATGCAGATTTGGGGGTGCAGAGTCTGGTGCCTTTTGCGCAGGGCACTCTGGGAAAGGCTTTCTTGTAAGCGGGAAGCAGCAGAGGCCTGAAGGAGACAAAGCAAGTCCTACCCATGTCAGCAGGAAGAATATTCAAAGCAGAGAGACTGGCAAAGGTGAAGCCCCTGGAACAGGAGCCACCAGCGCCAGGCCTTACCTGCTATTCTAATGAGTTCTATTCCAGTGGGGCCTGGCAGCCCTGCCCTAGCATTCCAGCTGTCCCTGGTCTCTCGGGCCAGAGCAGGGGCTCCTCTTCTCACCCTGTGGACAGCAGGTGGCTCTGACAGGGCTTGTATTTGCTTTTGAAGGAGGATGACGATCACTTGAAGGTATTCTGCGAGCTCCTGGGCCTGGCGCGTGGCAAAGTGTCTCAGTGGCTCTGCAACCGCAAGATCGTCACCAGCTCTGAGACCGTGGTGAAACCCATGACCAGAGCCCAGGCCAGCAACGCCAGGGACGCGCTGGCCAAAAAGATCTACGCGCACCTGTTCGACTTCATTGTGGAGAAAATTAACGAAGCCTTGCAGTTTTCAGGCAAGCAGCACACTTTTATTGGTGTTTTGGACATTTATGGGTAAGAGTCTCTTCAGTGAGTCCCTCTTTCCTCGTTTTGTGTCAAATGTCCTTGTTATTTTTTTTAAAAAATCATTTTCTTCTATTTCTTCTTTGGAGTTTTGCACGATGATGAAGATGGCCATCTCTGTTTTGTATGGGTCAATGTTAAGAACAGTCTCTTTGGGCTGGGAAGTGGCTCGGTGGTAGAGTGCTTGCCTCACATGTATAAGGCCCTGGCTTCGATTCCTCAGCACCACATAAGCAGAAAAAGCCATAAGTGGCACTGTGGCTCAAGTGGTAGAACACTGGCCTTGAGCTGAAGAGCTGAGGGACAGCGCCCAGGCCCCAGAGTTCAGGCCCATGGCTGGAAACATAAAAAAAGAACAGTCTCCTGACTGGGCACTGGTAGCTCATGCCTTTAATCCTAGCTAGTGAGGAATCTGAGATCTGAGGATCATGGTTCAAAGCCAGCCCAGTCAAGAAGGTCCATGAGACCCTTATCCCCAGGTACACAGCAAAAAGCTGGCTATGGAGCTGTGTCTCAAGTCGTAGAGTGCCAACTTTGAGTGAAAAAGCTAAGGAACAATGGCCCTGGCTCAGTACACACTCACACATACACACACACACACACACACACACACATATGCACACACACAGAGTCTCCTGGCCACGGTGGCTTTTATTAAAGAGCACATGGAATAAATGGGAAGTTAATAATGGCCATCATGAAAGCTCACTATGTACCAGCGCCCATGTGATCGGCCTCTGTGGATTTTCTCTCTTAATCCTCAAACAACCTGGTGACACTGCCCTCTTCAGAGAAGCCACAATGCTTGGATCCACAGCTGCTCCTTGGGTGGGACATCCCAGCCCTAAGTGAGATTCTTACCTTCTGTTTTTATTTTTGCTTTTTTGTTTATGTTCATCATGGGGCTTAAACACTGAGTCTGGTGCTGTCCCTCAGCTCTTCAGCTCAAGACGAGCACTCTACCACTTAAGCCACAGCGCCACTTCTGGTTTTCTGGTGGTTCATTGGAGATGAGTCTCACAGACTTTCCTGCCTGGGGTGGCTTCGAATTGCGATCCTCAGCTCTCAGCCTCCTGAGTAGCTAGGATTACAGGTGTGAGCCACTGGCGCCCAGCTGGCTCTCACCTTCTGTATTTTTCCTAAAGACCCCAAGACAAAATCTGCTGTGTCTTCCCCCCTTCAGTGGGGAGAGGGTCCTGGCACGCTAGCACCTGGCCTGTACTGCAGGACACAGGCTCTGTCCACCACTCTCCCTTCCTAAGTAAGGCCTTGCATGCTAATGTCTGCCATTCATTTCCCCTTCCTCCAAAAGACCCAGCACTCCAGCACCCCCCCTCCAACCCCCATCTCCCAGCTCCTGCTTGAGATAGCTACAGAGTGACAACAAGGTGGAGGCTGGGACAAGGTGGAGAGACTGAGGGCGGAGCCGCCCAAGTTCCTCTCTCAGAGCTTTTGCTTGTTGGTACCTGGCCTCCAGGACCAGGCCTGGCTTCTCAGAGGAAGGAAGGAAAGTTGTCCCCCAAAGACATCACCACACCCTGGTGACAGGGCTCACCTGCCCCTTCCCCATAGAAAGCCAGAGCTACACCCTGGGCCCTCACATGAGTCCCAGCAGTGGCCCAGGGGTGAGGTGGGGTGGGGTGGTAGAGCGCTAGGGAGACCAGTCTCTCATCTACCTGTGTCAGGTGAGATGATGCTAACAGAGAGTTACTATTTAATTTAGGTCTAATTGAATACCTACGGCTCCCCATTAATAAGAGTATGTCAACAGTTATAAAATGCCAGTGCATTGCCACATAAGCCAGGAAATGATTCTCCTTTGTCTTGTTCTAAGAATAGGCTTGAGTAGCCAGTAAACATGTAAGGAAATTTTGCAAACGTGATAGTGGGGCTAAAAACAGTCCATTTTATTGAGGTGGAAATATGTGATTAATTGCTGTTTTTCCCACGTTCTTTTCCATCTTAAAAATAATTTTGAAAAATTGCAGCCCTTTATTTGAAGAGTAGATCAATTCATCTGGATGCCAGTGGCTCACACCTGTAAATCTAGCTACACAGGAAGCTAAAATCTGAAGATTACAGTTTGACGTCAGCCCGGGGAGAGAAAGCTGAGAGATTCTTATCTCTAATTAACCAGCAAAATGCTGCAAAGTGGAACTGTGGTCCAAGTATGAGTGCCAGCTATAAGCGAAAAAAGCTAAGGGACATTGCTCAGGCCCTGAGTTCAAGCCCCTGCACTGACACTTAAACAAGACCAAGTTGTAACAAAATGTCGGTCCTTTGGCAAGTTGATTAGCCTCTCAGACTCATTTCCTGGTCAGTACACTGAGATCATAATGCTGATGTCAGAGCTGTGTGTGCATTAAATGGTAGAGCATATCGTGGCATGCCTAGTCTAATGCCTAGTTTGGGATAGACACTTGGTACATAACCAGATGTCTTCCAGGGGAGAAGCAGCAGGAGGGTAATTTATGAACTGACTGCCCAGATATTAAGGCTGGCAGCTCCGCGGTATATTTACAACCTGCAGGGAACAGAGCAAAGGTAAATGCATGCCTGTGTCCTGCTGCTTGTTTTCATCTTAACTGTGTTTAAACTCTATTTCAGTTTTGAGACCTTTGATGTGAACAGCTTTGAACAGTTCTGCATCAATTACGCTAATGAAAAGCTGCAACAGCAGTTTAACTTGGTAGGTGACTCAGTCCTCAGCCCTGCGGTGCCCAGTTACCCCTGGCTTCCCTCCCTCTTCAAATTTCCAGATTGTTAAAGGAACCGCATTTCCGGTTTCATCCGGTCTCTGCATCCCCCTTGTGGTCAGGTCTTGAAATTGCACCCTTCCATCTCGCACCCTTTCCCCTCCGCCTTGCGGAGGGGTGCCTTGCTGTGGGGTTTGAACTCAGGGCTTAGGTTCTGTCCCAGTGCTTTCCCACTTTGAGCCACAGCACCACTTCCAGTTTTCTGGTGACTCATTGGAGATAAGAGTCTCACACACTTTCCTGCCCAGGCTGGCTTTGAACTACGTTCCTCAGAGCTCAGCCTCCTGAGTTGCTAGGATTATAGGCGTGAGCCACCAGCGCCCAGCAACTTTTTTAATTTTTTTTGGCATTACTAGAGCAAGCACCCTCAATCGCCTAAGCCATGCCTCCGGAAACTAGAGAGTGCATTTTTTTTCTTTTCTTCTTTCCTTTCCCCTCTTGCTCTTCTTCTCATTCTCCTTTTTCCCTCCTTCTCTTAAGTCATCTCCCCTCCTGGGAGGGGCAGTACCTACACACATCAGCACAGAGGACTGTTCTCATCCAAGTCATGCAACCATGTGCCCCAGGAGGTTCTCCACAGGTTGAGAAGTGAACTTGCAGGCTGGGGTAGTGGTGCAGCATGCGTGTAATCCTAGCCATTCAGGAGGCAGAGACTTAAGAGGATTGCAGTTGAAAGCCCGTCTAAGCAAAAAGTTAGTAAGACTTCATCTCAACAAATAAGTGTGGCATGGTGGGTCCTCTCTGTAGTCCTGGGCACTGCAGAAGGCATAGATAGGAAGATTTGGGACTGAGATGAGGTCTAAGCAAAATAATAAAGTCAAAAGGACTGGATAGGTAGCTCCTGCCTAGCAAAGTGAGTCACTGGCAGGAAAGGAGGGAGGAAGAGAAAGACAGAGGGGAAAAAAAGAAAGAAAGGGAAGGAAGGAAGAGAGAGAGAAAGCTACCACTTCACCTCACCCTCGTGGCTTCTTCCCCTTCCTCCCCTCCATCCTCTTGGTTAAACCAGCCAAATCCTGTGTCCTGAGCCCAGCCTTCATCCTGTCCGCTGCCCTCTCCTCTCCTCTCCTCTCCAGGCCTTGTTTGGCCTCTCTCAGCCGAGTTCTCCCTGATCTCCTTTGCCTCCAGCCTTCCCTCTTCACAGCCACTCTCAGACATGGAGCTGCTCCTCCCTCCTCCCCCTTCAGTGAGTCCTCACTAGCCATGGAAAGGCCACAGGACCTGAACTCTCTAAGAAGGACCTGGGAGTCCCATGTGATCTGCCCTCCATCCCCCTCCGCCCTCCTCAGCAGTGCCCCTCTACCCCTGCATGTACCTTACACAGTGAACCTACCAGGCCACTACCTGATGTGTGTGTGTGTTGGGGAGGAGGGGAGGTGTCTTTTCCCAAGGCTTTTCTTCCTGCTCACCTTCCCCCACCCAAATGCTGCCCATTCTCCCTCATCCTTCTGGGTAAGCCGGAGCCATATGCTTGACCTTGGGGAAGGTACTTGTTACCCTTGAGGATGAGCAAGCAGTAGGCATCTTCCTGGCTTATAGCCAGCATCCCCCAATAGTGCCCCCCCACCCCAAGCCCTGCAGCCAGGCTGTACCAGGCCGAAGAGGCTGACTCAAATAATAGAGAGCCGCAGTGGCTGATGGCCAAGAGCAGGCTGGGCTCTGGGACCAGGCAGAGTGCCTGTTCTACTCTGCTGGTCACATAGGCTCAATGGTGGGACCACCACAGCTAAGTCCCCAGGGGATGTCAGCAGCACTAGACCTGGCACTTTGCAGCCTCCCGATATAAAGCAGCCCTTCCTCCACAGGTCTATAGGCCTATGTGCTCAGCTCCTTCTGGGATCTGATCTCACCTTGATACTGTTTTTATTTCCCATGTTAACTTCCGCACACCCAGCATGTCTTTAAACTCGAACAAGAAGAATATATGAAGGAAGATATCCCTTGGACTCTGATCGATTTTTATGACAATCAGCCAGTTATTGACCTGATAGAAGCGAAAATGGGCATTTTGGAGTTACTGGATGAAGAATGCTTGGTAACTTTTTAGATAATTGCTTTTAAGTGCTTTTGTCAGCTTCTAAATAGTAAAGAAGAGCATAGCAAAACAAGCCAGACACTAGTGTCACACACCTATAATCCTAGCTACTCGGGAGACTGAAGATCTGAAGATAGAGGTTGGAAGCCAGCCCAAGCAGACAAATCCAAAAGACTCGTACCTCCCATGAACCACCAGAAAGGCTAGAAGTGGAGCTGTGACTCAAATGCTAGAGTGCCAGCCTTGAGTGAAAAAAGCCAAGTGAGAACATGAGTTCAAGCCCCAGTATCAACGTCACACACACAGGAAAAATCCCACAACAGTCTTTCCAGGGAGCCATATTTGTATAACCCAGAGGCCTTAACCAACTAAACGGACATTAACTGTAAAGTAGTAACCTGTACCAGATACCTGGGTGGTGGAGACAATCTGGGGACCTTTCCACTTTCAGTGTATGTACCATTCTTGGTAACACCCAGCAAGGGGTGGGCTGGCCTCTCAGATTGTGTGCAGCCAGTGTGCAGGGGTGTATGTGTGTGTGTACGTGCGCATGGGCACTCGCTAGTATTATGGGTGTAAGCTACCGGCACCAAATCCCTAGTAATTATTCATCTGGTTCTCTTCACCTGCTGTTTGGTTTGCTTCTCTCTTCCAGTTACCACACGGGACTGATGAAAATTGGCTTCAAAAGCTGTATAATAATTTTGTCAACAAGAACTCTTTATTTGAAAAGCCTAGAATGTCAAACACATCTTTTATCATCCAGCACTTTGCTGATAAGGTATGTGACAGGGCTGCCCACCCAGGAACTGAGCCACCCTGGAGAGAGCAAGCCAGACTCCAGTCCCCCGGGGCCTGGTGTCCCCATGAAGGTGGCCCATGTGTCTGGGGGTACAGGTGCTTGGTGAGTCTCACATTAGCTTCATGACACGGGTTTTAATGGCCTTCGTGTGTGTTTATTGGTTGATTATAAGATCGTTAATCTCTTTGCTATTTTTCCTATGAAACTGTAGCAATCAAGATAGCATTATTAGCCAGGGGCTAGTGGCTCAAGCCTGTAATCCTAGCTACTCAAAGAAGTGGAGATCTGAGAATTATAGGTTGAAGCCAATCCTGTGCAGACAAGTCAGAGAGACCCTTATCTCCTATTTCAAGCAAAAAGCCAAAAATGGAACAATAGCTCAAGTGGTAGAGCATCAGCCTACAACACAAAAAGCCAAACCAGAATGCAAGGCCCTGAGTTCAAGCCATTCTTGGGGCACAAAAGATAAATAAAAATACCCAGGGGATTTACTTCATGCATTTCCCTATTTCCCTTTATACTAAGTAGTGTCTATATGCTTTGTTCCCTTACCCGTTGCTTCTAAGAAGCACATCCTAGTATTTTGTAGTTGGAAAAGAAATCTCATACCCTACCAGCTTAGGTTAGATTCTCAGTTTAGTCAGCCAAAGAGATAAAGTCCTACTGATGGGATTTGGGTCCCCAACACAGGTACCCAGCATCCCAATGGCCCTGACCCCACAAATGCTCTCTCGACCAACAGAGCTCTCTGTCTGATTTACTTTGTCTTATGGTCATGGCTCCCACAAGGGACGAATAGGGGGAGGGAGAGAGGGAGGAAAGGAAGGAAGGAAGGAAGAAAGGAAGGAAGGAAAGAAGGAAAGAAAGGAGGGAGGGAGGAAGGGAAATGAAGGGAAGGAACAAGGGAAAGGAAAGGGAAGAAGAGGGAAGCGGAGAGGAGGGGCAAGATGGAAAGAATGAAATAAATAGAAAGGAAACTTGGGTATACTATCTGCTTTGGAAATGTTCCCATTTTCTTGAACAGGTAGAGTATAAATGTGAAGGCTTTCTTGAGAAGAACAGGGACACTGTCTACGACATGCTGGTGGAAATCCTGAGAGAAAGCAAGGTTTGTGGAGCATCAGGGGGTCACCGTGTTACTCACTGCGTGATTGACACGGGTCTACATTTGTAGCGAAGACTCTCTCCACCTCCAGGAGTTGAGGCGCATAAATACAAAAAAAAAGTAATGCCAGGTGCTGGTGGCACCTAGCTTACTCAGGAGACTGAGAGCTGAGGATCACAGTTCAAAGCCAGCCTGGGCAGAAAAGCCCATGAGACTCTAATCTCCAAATGACCACTAAAAAACTGGAAGTGGAGCTGTGGCTCAAATGATAGCTTGCTGGCTTTGACTAGAAAAGGCTAAGCAAGAGCATGAGGCTGTGAGTTGTGTCTCTGCTGTCCTCTCGGTCCCCAGTTCTGCGAGAGAAGCCAGGGTCATTCCTAGCCAAGAAGATCTTCCTGTATAACTGAGCTCAGGCTACAGCTAGACACTGAGTAGCTGTGACCCTTTCTTTACTTCCCATCATTGAGGACTGTGGCTAGACACATGGGTAGACATTTGACATCGTCTCTTTTTCTTCCAGTTCCAACTGTGCGCCAACTTTTTTCAAGAAAATCCCGTTCCTTCTTCCCCCTTCGGTTCAATGATCACTGTTAGATCCGCAAAGCAGATCGTCAAGCCCAACAGCAGGCATTTCCGGACCACAGTTGGAAGCAAGGTACCGGGGAGTGAAGGGCCAGGGCAGACCAGGCCCTGGGAACCACACTGCAGTGTTATCTGGGGGTATCGGACAGAGCTGTAAACCTGCTGACCAGCCACAGGCATGGGGTGAACCCCCTCCCCACCCACCTTCTAGCTGGCAATATATGAAATTAACCTTTCTTGTCGAACAGTTTCCCCTGCTCAACTTGACTTTGCCTTGGTCTTAAGCATGAAGCGATTTCAGAACACTGCTCTCTGCTCTCCCTCTTCCCCCCTCCCACTTCCTAGTTCCGCAGCTCCCTGTCCTTACTCATGGAGACCCTCAACGCCACCACACCCCACTACGTTCGCTGCATCAAGCCAAATGATGAGAAGTTGCCTTTCGAGTAAGTAGCCCGTGTGCCCCAGAGAACAAAAACTGAAGCAAAAGCAGTTTCTGTCCTGACATTGGCCACTTTGCTAAATGAACGTCTGTAGATTTTACTCTGCTTCTGGGTTTTGGGTTTTTGGTGTATTGTTTTGTTTTTGTTTTCTTTTTCTGGTTCTGGGGCTTGAACTCAGGGCCTGGGTGCCATCCCATAGCTTCTTTTGTTTAATAGCACTCTACCATTTGAGCCACAGCACCACTTTTGACTTTTTTTTGGCAACTGGAGATAAGAATCTCACAGACTTTCCTGCCTGGCATGGCTTTGACCCACAATCCTCAGATCTCAGCTTCCTGAGTAGTTAGGATTACAGGCATGAACCACTGGTGCCTGGCTGCTTCTGGGTTTTGTTAATGATGAAAACCAAGTCTCTCTTTACATATCTTCCCACAGCTCCATATCTTCCCATGGCCCTACTGTTCTATTGTCTCCTCATCAGGGTTCTAAGGAAAGGGTGAGACCCAAAATAATGGTCTGCAACAGAGAAGATCAACCCTCTTCTTTTGTCTGATTATTGAAAGAACTCACACATGAGTGCGTGTGCGTGTGTATGTGTGTGTGTGTGTGTGTGTGTGTTGAGAGGGTCAGAAGATGTGTTGGCATCTGCGACTACAACCTGTAGAGTCACTGGACCTATAAGAGACACCTGCATACAGGGACATGAGCGGCCTGGGGACTGATGGGTGTGTCTGTGGGTCCACTGGGAGTTTTGTACAGGACATCCACATGTTCAGTGGGTGCTGGAATGAGGCTGCTTATACTCATCTTTCCCCCTGGTTGTCATTTGAAGCCAAAGGCCTCGCCCTACCCCCATCTCTGGACACCCCGCAGGTTCTTCTGAAATCTCTGCGGTGTGTCTGGCACAGGACAAGGCCTGAACCTGTTGCCTAACAACTCAAAGTCCAGGCCCCTCCATGTAAACCCAGCTCGCCACCTCTGTGGTCCCTTGGAGCCACTATGAGGAGGGTCCCAGGAACGATTTTCAGTGGGAATCTAGCGGTGGTCACTCACTGTATAACTGATCTGGATTTACTGCCCCTTTATAGTAAGGCGGTAAGGATGTTTTTACTTCACCTCCGTCACAGACCAGGAAAACATCTTGGAAAAGAGGCCAAACTCTCCAGCGCCTATGGTGTACTAGATATGTGTGTTAAATAGACTAATGACACACACACAAAAAAAAAACCCAATTGACTTCTTTAAGGTTTGACTCCAAAAGGATTGTCCAGCAGCTGCGAGCCTGTGGTGTTTTAGAAACGATTCGCATCAGTGCCCAGAGCTACCCATCCAGGTACTGACTCAGCCTTCTTCCTGCTGCGGGAGTATGCTAAGAACCAAGGGTGTGATTGCCATGTTTGCCACAAACCATTGGCTTCTGTGAAGCACACCCCAACTAGCTTCCCCCTGTCCTGTGTGAAGGTCACACAGGGTAAGAAACACACTGTTACTCTGTTTTTGCGGGTACTGGGGCTTGAACTCAGGGCCTTACACTTTTGCTCAGTTAGCACCCTATCACTTGAGCCACAGCTCCACTTCCAACTTTTGTTGGTGCTTAATTAGAGGTAAGAGTCTCATGGACTTTCCTTCCTCCACTGATCCTCAGATCTCAGCCTCCTGAGTAGCTAGGATTACAGGCATGAGCCACCAGTGTGCCATGAGTGTTAGTTAACTTTCCATCATGACAACAGACTACCTGAGATCAACTTCAGGGTGGTGGGGTACGTTTTGGCTCATGATTTTGGAAGTTTCCATCCATAGACACTTGGCTCTGTTGCTTCTGGGTCTGCACAGTGAGACAGAACGTGATAGCTCGTGCTAGAGGAATGTGGCTTTACCTCATGGTTGACAGGATACAGACAGACAGACAGAGATTGACTTCCTTCAACCAAGCTCTAATGCCATCAGATTATGACTCCATCAATGATCAACACATTGGTTAAGTCAATGTAATCCCTATGAGGATTGAAGGCTTGTACCTTCAGTGCGTGAGCCACTGGGGAGACTTCACATACGTAAACCACAGCCTACACCGCATGTGGGAGGAAGCTACCAGCCCAACCCTGCTGCCAGGGTGAGGGGTAAGGGGGAGGAAGCAGACACACATGCTGGGGTGCTCTTAGTGAGGACCCAAGGTCATCACCATCATTGCCAGAGCCATCTCCACCATCCCCACCCAGCAGGAGAGGCAGAGGCCCCCCCCAAAAGCTTCCTTCTTGGTGCACTTCGCTCACGCCCTGCTTCAACTCTGCAGGTGGACATACATTGAGTTCTACAGCCGCTACGGCATCCTCATGACCCAGCCGGAGCTCTCCTTTGGCGACAAAAAGGAAGTGTGCAAGGTGGTCTTGCACAGGCTCATCCAGGTCAGTGGTCCCCACCTTTAGAAACATGGGCTCCTCCCACAAGTGGGTCTCCAGGACATTTCTTGTGTGCGTGTTGTTTGTACACATGTGCCAGTCCTGGGGCTTGAACTCAGAGCCTGGGCGCTGTCCCTGAGCTTCTTTGCCACAAGGCTAGCACTCTGTCACCTGAGCCACAGCGTCACTTCCTTTTCTGAGTTTATTGGAGATAAGACTCTCACAGATTTTCCTGCCCCAGCTGGCTTCAAATCGAGATCATCAGGACTTGGTCTCTTGAGTAACTAGGATTATAGGTGTGAGCCACTAGCACCTGGCCACTCAGCTATTTCTTCATCATTGTCCCAAGGCTCAGGGCTCTGCTTGTCATGACCACCCAAGAGGAAAGTTGTTGCCCACTGAGGAGAACAGAGCAGACATGCTCACCGGGCATGATGTCCTGGCACCAGCCATGTCCTTCAGGGCCCCAAACTTTAGTGCCAGCCTCTTATAACACTGCCCAGTCCTGCTTCATTTTCCCTGTCTCCTAATCCAGTTTTTCATGAATCTCGGTCAGAGGCTGATCAACTAGGAGCTTCAGGCATGACCTACAGTGTGGCTCTGTCTGTCAGTCTGCACCAGTACTGTGGGTTTGAACCAGGGTGTTATTTTTCATGCAAGGCTCGTACTGTACCACTTGAGTCACATCTCTGCTTCCAGCTTTTTGGTGGTTCATTGGAGATCAGTCTCACAGACTTAAATGCCCAGGCTGGTTTTGAATTGTGATCCTCAGATCCTAGCCTCCTAAGTAGCTGGGATTACAGACATGAGCCACTGGTGCCCAGCTTCAGTGTGGCTTTAGATTACTGATCATGGTACATTAGAATAGGAAGAGAAAAGGAATTCATGATGGCCAGGAAAGGGATTAGTGAGAAGAACCTATACTCAAGACAGAACACCAGACTTCTCCAGATCCTTCCAAGTGAAGGAGGCTCACGTTCTCCAGCAGCCCAACTGAAAAGCACCTACAAGTTTCAGCCCCCGCTACCTTGCTGGTAGACATTTAACCTGAACTCTACTTCTTCCTCCACTGCTCTAACCAGCAACTCCAAGTAGAAGTTTCTAGATCATACTTACACTTTTTCTACTTTACAGTTTCAATGTAGCAATGGTCTGGTAATCTTTGGATCTCTAGCAATCATTTCCAAAAGCAAGATGAAATGTGAAAGGTTTTGTTTCCGATCAACAGTGTTTTTCTCTTCCAGGATTCCAATCAGTACCAGTTTGGCAAAAGCAAGATTTTCTTCCGAGCGGGACAAGTGGCTTACCTAGAGAAACTCCGATTGGATAAACTGAGGCAGGGCTGTATTGTGATCCAAAAGCACGTCCGTGGCTGGCTGCAGAGGAAAAAGTTCCTCCGGGAGAGACACGCTGCTGTGACGATCCAGCAGTACTTCCGGGGCCAGCAGACTGTGAGGTGTGGGGGTGTCAGCCATCCGGCTTGCTTTGCTGGGTCATCTCTGGGCAGCTGATTAGCAGGACCCAAGCAGGGGGTCAGAGGTCCCATGAGAAAAGGCGGAGGCAGAGGGTCCCTAAGGCCAGCAGGGTTCCCAGCAAGCCTCTGGGTAAAGACCTTAAGGCCAGTCCCAGGTGGCCTGCAACTATGGAGCTGGGGGGGGGGGTAAGACCATACAGAGGGGAGCCAGAGGCAGAGGGACCCAAGGCCCATGACATAGGCATCCACGGCAGGGAGGTCAGTGGCACCTTGGGGCCCTCCTCACAGAGAAGCCGCTGTCCACGCCTGCGGCTCAGTGGGGAAGTGGAGGCTCTGTATAGCACATTCACTCCACCTTCTTACCGCCCCAAGGAAAGCCATCACCGCAAGGGCTTTGAAGGAGGCCTGGGCAGCCATCATCATCCAGAAGCACTGCCGTGGGTACCTGGTCCGCAACCTGTACCAGCTGATCCGCATAGCCACCATCACCATCCAGGCGTATGCCCGGGGCTTCCTGGCGAGGAGGAGGTACCGGAAGGTATGGTTTGCGTGTCATGAGGCTCTGGGGCTTAAGGACTAGCAACTCACCGTGGGGGTTGGGAGGAGTGGAGGGGTGGGGGTGGGGGTGAGAGGTGGTGGAGATTCCAGGTCATCACCAAATCTTGTCTTTCCTTTTTTTTTTTTTTGGTCCGGTCATGGGACCTGAACTCTGGGCCTGGGCGCTGTCCCTCAGTTCTTCAGCTCAAGGCTAGTGCTCTACCACTTGAGCCACAGCGCCACTTCCGGCTTTTTTCTTTTTGCTTATGTGGTGCTGAGGAATCGAACCCAGGGCCTCAGGCATGCAAGGCAAGCGCTCTACCACTGAGCCACCTTCCCAGCCCACCAAATCTTGTCTTAAAGATGCTGGAGGAGCACAAGGCTGTGATCCTTCAGAAATACGCCCGGGCGTGGCTGGCCCGCCGAAGATTCCAGAACATCCGACGTTTCGTGCTCAACATCCAGCTGACTTACAGGGTCCAGCGTTTGCAGAAGAAGTTGGAGGATCAGGTGGGTGTGCATCGTGCATCGCTCATAGCTACGTTTCTCACACCTTTATTCCATTGCGGACCAGATCTGTGGCTCTGCTCTGAAGATTTACCTGTGCTCCGTGGCTCATGTCTATTGCTCCAGCATCTGGGAGGCTGGGTCAGGAGTTACAGATGGGCCTGAGCTACATAAGGAAACTCCTTCTCAGAACAAACAAGCAAAGCTTTATATTCATATTAGTAAGTGAAAACAATTCCTATAGGTAGGCCCCCCGAGCTAGAAAGGAAGGGAACCACACATAATGTATGGCTGTCTTGGTTATTCACTGCACCAAGGGCACCTGCCCAAGAGGGCAAGTAGGATTGAAATCCAACTTGGCTCCCTTCACCAAGATGTGTGTGCAGTGCAAAGCTGTGTCACCTTCAGGCACACAGACACCGTCTGTACTCTGTGCGTATCCTCTGCTCAGAAGAGCTACAGTATAATGACTTGCCTATCATACATAGGCTTAGGCTGCAGCCATGCTAGATGGCTACAGAATAGCTGGATGCAGATAACTCACACCTGTCATCCGAGCTACTCAGGAGGCTGAGATCATGGTTCTAAGTCAGCCCAGGCAGGAAAGGGCATGTGACTCTTATCTCTAATGAACCACTCAAAAGCTAGAAATGGAGCTATGGCTCAAGTAGTAGAGCACTAGCCTTGATCAAAAAAGCTTAGGGATAGCATCTGGGTTCCAAGTTCAAGTCCCAGTACATACACACACACACACACACACAATATCTATATGCCCTCACACACACACACACACACACACACACACACACACACACACACACACAATATCTATATGCCCTCTGTGGAAACTTGTGGAATATTCAGTGTCTAGATCTGCAGAACACACTCCTGGTCCTGTTTCTGGTAATTGTCCTAAAGTGAGCATTGAAGTTAGCCCAGAGATCCTCGGTGGATGGATGAAGATGTGCACACATGAACTTGACCTTCAGCAGCAGTATTCCCCTCATGATGCTGCTGACAGCTCCAGGTGTATGAGTTTGCTGGGGCTGCTGTAACAAAGTGTCCTGGTGCGGGGGGGGGGGGGGGGGGCGGGGTGAAAAGGCTGAAACAGCCAAATTCATGGTCCCGTGGTTCTGGAAGCTGTATGCACCCGATGGAGGGAATGGCAGGGTGGGTTCCTTCAGATCCCCTGAGGATGTCACCAGCTGTCCCCTCTATCCTTACATGCCTTGGGTCTGCCCCAGGTTCTTCTAAGAGCGATGTTAAAATTACCATTAGACTCACCCAATGGCCTTCTGTTACCTAAATTACATTCCCTGTCTTCGAATACCGTCATAGCCGAAGTACTGCAGATCAGGACTTTGTTATATTTTGAGGGTTAGACTAATGTTTGACTTCAGAGCCTCTGCTTGCTAAGTGGGCACCCTACCATTCAATACACAGCCCTTTTTGCTTTTGTTATATTTTTTAGATAGGATTATATTCTTTATTTTGGGGTGGGGGGTCCGGTCGTGGGACCTGAACTCTGGGTCTGGGCGCTGTCCCTCAGCTCTTCAGCTCAAGGCTAGCGCTCTACCACTTGAGCCACAGCGCCACTTCCCAGTTTTTTCTTTTTGCTCATGTGGTGCTGAGGAATTGAACCCAGGACCTCAGGCATGCAAGGCAAGCACTCTACCACTGAGCCACCTTCCCAGCCCAAGATTATGTTCTTTTGCCCAGGCTGGCCTTGGACTGTGATCTGTTTACACCCCCTATATAGCTGGGATCACAAACACACACCATCATACTGAAGTTGAGAAGGGATCTCAAGGCTTGGGCTGGCCTTGAACCGTGATCTTCCCAACCTCCACCTTTTGAGTAGCAAGAATTAGGATCATGGGGCTGAGAAGGTGGCTCAGTGGTAGAGTGCTTGCCTTGCATGCATGAGGCCCTGGGTTCGATTCCTCATTTCCACATAAGTAGAAAAAGCCGGAAATGGGGCTGAGGCTCAAGTAGTAGAGCGCTAGTCTACAGCTGAAGAGCTGAGGGACAGCGGCCAGGCCCAGAGTTCAGGCCCCATGACCGACCAAAAAAAAAAAAGAATTAGGAGCATGAGTCACCACACGCAGCCTTGGCATCATTTCTGAGAGGACACAGTGGCACTAAGGTTGTCCTGCGGCCCCAGGATCAGATGGGACACCCATCGTGAGAGCCAAGGAAGAACATCTGCCTCCCCATCCCCTGCTGAAGATGCCAGAACTGGCCGCGCAGGCGTCAATGTGATGGAGTCGAAGGAAGGAAAGCAGCGCCTTTCCTCTCATTGGCCAAACCTGACCCTCTGTGGCTTCTTATCTCCAGAACAGAGAGAACCACGGGCTGGTGGAGAAGCTGACCAGCCTGGCCGCTCTCCGGGCTGGCGACGTGGAGAAGGTTCAGAGGCTGGAGGCAGAGCTGGAAAGAGCAGCCATCTACAGACACAGCTGCGAGGAGAAGGACCGGAGATACAGGGACACTGTGGAAGAGGTCAGAGGTCAGAGGTGGGGCGTGGGGAGGGGTCTGTGCCTCCCTCCACGGAGGGGATAAGTGTGCCTTCCACGCAGTTCCTGGACAGCAGAGCAAAGCTCATTTGCATCCACATCCAGGGGCATCTTTTGGAGAACAGAGGGCCGAGGGTTTCTTCTTCCTGTCCACTTTGGCCAAGTGAGGAAAGCCCTGGCTGGCTGCCCCCATCTCTTCCACGAGATTCTTGATCTCTCGCCACTCATCCATCACATCTGGGCCCTGGAAATAAATATCCTCCTTGAGCAACAATGCCCCAGCTTGAGGAAGGTGTAAGAGAGACCCAGAGAGAAAAATCAATCCCCAAACCCAATGTCTTGGATTCAAATCTCACCTATCTGGCTATCTGGCTGGTCAGCCTTGGCCAAGTCCCTTCCTCTCTCTCAGTTTTAGTCCCCTCGTGTATAACATGGGAGTAAAAAAAAGAGGCTGGCAGAATTGTCATGAGGCCAAAATGGTCAGATGGCATCATGTAAACAAATGCCTGCCATCAGCCCTACACAAGCGCAAGCCGCCATGTCCCACAGCTGTGGTCTCTGTGGTCACCCACCCTGCTGCCCCTCCCCAAGCCCTACAGCACCCACAGCTGGGAGGCTGGGCGCCCAGAGGGTGGCCATTGGGATGGACTTGATAGGAAGTTCTCAGAAAGTGGTTCGCTTGCCCCTGCTAGAAACTGGCCAGGCTTCAGAAGCGTAATTCTGAACTGGAAGCTGAGCAGGAGCAGACCCAGCTGAAGCTCCGCGAGAAGACGGAAGAGCTCCAAGGTGAAGTTCACGGGTTGTCGCTTGGTGCCAACGACAGGCGGCACCCAGACTGCAGAGTGGGCTCTGAGGTGTCTGCGTAGTGAAAGGAGATTTCTACTTCATGGGGAGTAAGTGTGTGTGGAGTCGTGAGCAGGCTGGAAGCTCAGACTGGAAGCCCAAGAAAGGATAACAGAAACATGAACCTTTTTTTTAAGGCTGACACTAGGGTCTGAACTCTGGACTTGGGCCGAAAAGTCTGCAAGACTCTTCTCCAATTAACCAGCAAAATAGCTGGAAGTGGAGCTGTGACTCAAGTAGTAGAGTTGCTAGATTTGAGCGAAAAAGCTAAGGGACAGTGACTGCCTAGGCCCCAAGTTCAAGTCCCAATATTGGCGCATGCACACATGTGCATGCACATGCACACACACACACACACACACAAAGCAATATCCATTTTCACCCTATGCCTCAGGCACGATAAATACTGCACTGCAGATACTCCACACATTCTCACGTTTTTAAAGCTGCAGGAAACAAAAGAGGATATTGGTTTGGTTTGGCAGATGTCTTTTTCTAAAAGCCTGCTTTCTTCACAGAAAAAATGGATGCCCTCACCAAGCAGCTCTTTGACGACGTGCAGAAAGAAGAGCGGCAAAGGATGTACGATCTCTAGTGCACTCAGAGCCACTGCTTCCTTCCCTCGCCGCCATTTGCTCTAGTTTCTCAGCTTGCAGACAGCACCCCACATGGGAGGGAGTGGGCTGAATATCCTGGGGAAGCAAGGAATTTTGGGAGTCACGACAGCCAAGCCCTTCCATATATATATACATACATACATATATATATATATATATATATATATATATATGGGTATATGTATACATATATACACAAACACATATATGCACACATACACACACACCATCAGTCCCTGCACAAGTTTTCGTGTCCAAATTGCTCCTCCTAGATGGGAATACTGGCCATTATGAATTTCTCACTTGCCTTTTTTTCCCCCCCATCCTGAGGCTTGAACTCAGGGCCTGGGCACTGTCCTTAAACTTTTGTGTTCAAGACTGGTACTCTACTACTTGAGCCACAGCTCCACCTACAGCTTTTTGATAATTTATTGAACATAAAAATCTCACGGGCTTTCCTGTCTAGGCTGGCTACAAACTCAGCCTCCTGAGTAGCTAGGATTGCAGGCGTGAGCCACCAATGCCCAGCTTCCTTTTTTCCCCTTGTGTGTGCTGGTGCTGGAACTTAAACTCAGAGCTTCAGACTCTTGCTTGGCTTTTTCACCCAAGGCTAGCACTTTACCACTTGAGCTACATCTCTACTTCTGGCTTTTTGCTGGTTAATCCGAAATAAGAGTCTCTCAGATTTGTCTTCCCTAGGCTGGCTTCAAACTACAATCCTCACTCACATCTCGACTTCCTGACTAACTAGAATTATGGGCATGAGCTACCCAGCTCACATTGATTTCTTCTTTTGCTGCTTAGACTGCTGGAGAAAAATTTTGAGCTAAAGGCACAAGACTATGAGAAGCAGATGCAGTGTCTGAAGGAAGAAATCAAGGCTCTCAAGGAGGAGAAAATGCAGCTCTGTCACCAGCTCGAGGAAGAGCGGGTCACCTCTGAGGGCTTGAGGGGCGATGTGGCCCGACTGAGCAAGCAAGCAAAGGTAGGGCCCTCTTGCTCTTAGACACCCCTTCAATCCCCAGATCAAGTCCCTCCATCCACAGCGAGCCAGCAATCCCCCCTTGTCTCCTGCTCATGTCTGCCTTGTGCTGAGTTGTCCCAAATGACTGATGTCAGTCTGTGGGAGTCCTGCTGTTGGCTGCAGTTAGAGAGAATTGGAGGGGCAGGGGTGGAGAGAATATGGCAGAGGGAATTCATAGCAAAATGCTATGTGTCTGGGGATGAAGATGGCAGTAGGAATGGCACTGAAATCTGTTGAACAATGAGTCCAGGGATGGGGGACTAGAAAGAAGGAATGAACTACAGGAAGTTTAATCTGATACATTGGGCTAGGAAGGTGACTCAGTGGTAGAGTGCTTGCCTAGTATGCATGAAGTCCTAGGTTTGATTCCTCAGTACCACATACACAGAAAAAGCCGAAATGGAGTTGTGGCTCAAATGGTAGAGTGCTAGCCTTGAGTAAAAGAAGCTCAGGGACAGTGCCTAGGCCCTAAGTTCAAGCCCCAGGACTGGCAAAAATTTGATACATTGCATGAGTGGAATATTATGGTGAAAATCCTCAGTACAATGAATATAATAAATGTCCACACACACATACACACAAAAAGACTGCAAAGGAAAACAGGCTTTGTTAGGGTACAGACACTAGACAGGATGAAACATGTTGAAATTGCTTTAGAAGGGGGAAGAGAGTAAAGGAGGCCAATAGAGGGGGTGAGTTTGATTAAGGTACATCATATGTGTGTATGGAAATGTTACAATGAAGCTTCCCTTATACAACTAATGGTTGCTAATAAAAATTGGGAGATGGTGAGCCTGCACTTGGAGGAGGCACCAGTAGGGGTCGCTCACTTCCTCTGTGCTAGTTAAATCTGATTCAGGTTTGCAATGTGACACATTAAGATGTCTGGTTTTGGCCCTACCTTTGCTTGCTTGCTCGGGATGTGGCTCAGTGGTAGAGTGCTTGCCTTGCATGCATGAGGCCGTGGGTTTGATTCCTCAGCACCATATAAGCAGAAAAAGCCAGAAGTGGTCCTGTGGCTCAAGTGGTAGAGCGCTATCCTTGAGTTGAAGAGCTGAGGGACAGCGCCCAGACCCAGAGTTCAGGCCCCACAACTGACCAAAAAAAAAGATGTCTGGTTTTGAAGGAACATAGGTCTACTTTACCAAGCTGCTTGTTCATCTAAGGAGCATCTGTAAGCACAAATCAATTATTCCCTGAAACATGACAAGGAAGAACAGGACTTTAGGATAGGATGTCCTGGTCAGCCTGAACATACCATCTGACCTTCAGTTCACTTAACCTATACAGGACCACTGTCCTTATCGTACGTGTCAATTAGAGGGCTAGGTCCACCAGATCAGGTGCTCTGTAAATGTGGGCTGTGGAGCTGGGAGCTGAGAGCCTTGAATGCTGGGAGTAGCTGAGAAAGTACCAGGGAAAGCTTGTCCTCTCCAAGGTCCCTGAGTCTGTATAGTTCCTTCATTAAAACCTGTGGTCTTGCTGGGCCTCACTCATGCCTATAATCCAAGCTAATCAGGGGGCTGAGATCTAAGAATAATCCAAGTTTGAAGCCAGCATGAGGAGGAAAGTCCAAGACTCTTACTTCCAAATAACCACTAAAAAGCTGGAAATGAAGCTGTGGCTCAAATGCTAGAACACTAGCCTTGAGTAAACACACACACACACAGAGAAAGAGAGAGAGAGAGAGAGAGACTTGGTGAGCTGAGCTCATTAAGTGGGATGCAACTTCACACCAGAGCTAAACACACACACACACACACACACACATACAGAGAGAGAGAGAGAGAGACTTGGTGAGCTGAGCTCATTAAGTGGGATGCAACTTCACACCAGAGCTGTCCCAGTTCACAAGGCCCCTAATTCCTTCTCCATCTCTCCCCATAACCCTTCTTTCCCTGATGCCTGGGCTGGCGCTACTCTCTTGTCTTAGACCAGCTGTGTTCAGATCTCCCAGTGAAGAAGGTGGCAACCTTGCCCCTGTTCCTCAAAGATTTGGTCTGCACTGAAATACAGTTTTCATGTCTGTGGTTCCACCTTTCTCAGATGGGCCTCCACCCCTCCCACCGTGGGTTCTCTATACTTTTTATATTTTTCCCATATAAGGGGGGAGCCTCTTCTGTCACCAGCTGCAGCAAGCCAACTATATCTATAAATTTGCAACAGCATGAGGGGGTAATGGAATTTGAACTCACCCTTGCTAGGCAGGTGTTTTACCACTTGAGCAATGCCCCCAGCCCCTCCCCTTTTTTTTTACTTTCTGGTTATTTTTCAGGTAGGGTCTCATGTTTTTGGACAAGGGTAGCCTGAACCTTGATCCTCCTACCTATAGCTTCCTGGGTAGATGGGATCATAGGAATAAGCCACTATGCTTGCCTTAGTCATTGAAACTTCTTTCTTTCTTTCTTCCTTTCTTTCTTCCTTTCTTTCTTTGCCCCATCTCAGTGAAAAAAGTCTTGCTAACTTTTTTGCCTGAGCTGGTCTCAAACTATAATCCTCCCAATCCCCACTCATCTCCCCAAACAGCATCATTTTGAGCAACTAAGCCTGCTTCAAGGCAAACTGTATGAACTGTGATGGCTTAGCAGGATTTCAATTCAGAAACTTCAGGGCAGGGGGTGGGGGAGGCTGCCTTGCTTGGCACGGTCGTGGCGGGTGGCAAACCCCCTCACTCTCTTCTTCTCCCTGTCTGGTCACTGCCTGTCCTTCAGACCATCTCTGAGTTTGAGAAGGAGATCGAGCTGCTCCAGGCACAGAAAATCGACGTGGAGAAACACGTGCAGTCGCAGAAACGGGAGATGAGAGGTAATGGCACAGGTCGCTTGGTCCATGACGTACAGACTGAGTTCATCATTGCCTAGTAGCTGGGTTCTTTCATGACTGCAAGCTTCCATGCTTAATGGGAAGTTGGAGTAGCCAGTTGGTTGGAAATTCATAAGGTGTTTAACTTCAGGTTCTACAAACATACACAACAGGCCCTAGAGAGATCGGGGGAGGGGGGGATGGAGGAAAACAGTGCATAAATGTGATCTGTGCAGCTCTGCCTTGCCCTTCCAGAAAAGATGTCTGAGATTACCAGACAGCTTCTTGAGAGCTATGACGTCGAGGATGTACGAAGCAGGTGGGCATTTTTTATTGCATGATCAAACATTGAACAGGTGAAACAAGCCAGAAATGACAGGTTTTCTCACCTCCTGATTTTCCAGACTCTCTGTGGAAGATCTGGAACATTTAAATGAGGATGGTGAACTCTGGTTTGCATACGAGGGACTAAAGAAGGCAACACGGTGAGAAATTAAATTCCTCTTGGGACTCTAGACAAGAAACAGCTGGAAGTACTTCAAGAGTAAAGTAATTAGCTTAGGACTAAGAGATACCTTCTTTCTGAGATAAACTGTCTTATTCTAAAACCTATACCCTGTATAGTTAAAAAGTGGTTATTATCAAATAGAATTATATTTAAGATGTTTGTTGGATTTCTTTCATTCTTTTTTTTTTGGGGGGGGGGAATATTTGTGGGGCTTGAATTCTGGGCCTAGGCACTGTCCCTGAGCTCCTCAGCTCAAAGTGAGTGCTCTACCACTTGAACTATAGCACCACTTCCGGTTTTCTGGTAGTTAATTGGAGATAAGAGTCTCACAGACTTTCCTGCCCAGTCAGGCTTTGAACTGTGATCCTTACATCTCAACCTCCTGAGTAGCTAGGATTACAGGCAGGTGCCACTGGCGCCAGGCTTAACTTTTTTTTTTTATTGGAGTTTGAACCCAGGTCCTCAGAATCACTCAGCTTGCTTGCTTGGCTTGGTATAGTGTTCTACCACTTGAGCCATGCCTCCAGCCTGATTTTCTGATGGTTTACTGAAGATGGAGTCTCAAAGACTTTTCTGCACAGAGTGACTTCAAACTGTGATACTTTGGACCTCAGCCTCCCCAGTAGCTAGGATTACAGATGTGAGCCAACAGCGCCTGACTTAAACTTCCTTTTGTTGTTGTTGTTGTTCACAACAACAAAACAGAGTAGAAAATGCAAGGTTCCCCTGTCTCCTCTGTCACCAGTACCCCCACCGTCAGCATCCTGTACCACAGTGGCATATGTCATCATCACTTAGGGCCTGTAGTTTATATCAGGGCTCACTTTGGTGTTGTACATCCAATGAACTTTAACAAATCTATAATGACCCTTATCAATAACCATGATATCATACAGAGCATCTGTTTCAAACCATTAATAGAATAAAAATGTAGGGTTGAAGGTATGGTTCAGTGGTAAAGTACATAGTAAGCATTAAGTCTTGGGTTCAAACTCTAGAACAGCCAACCCCCAAAGAATGTACTTTTATCATTCATGGCAATGTGAACCCCACATCATGCTTCAGTACTATCCAGAAGAATCCACTCATGGCAGCTCCGGTTACCACATATGTATAAGTAAGTATGATTCCCTCACACAGAACAAAGGCCGAGTGCCTGTTTTCCCTTCCCTTCCCTGGACAGAGTTATGGAGAACCATTTCCAATCCCAGAAGGATTGCTACGAAAAAGAGATCGAAGCCCTGAACTTCAAAGTGGTCCATCTCAGTCAAGAAATCAACCAACTGCAGAAATTATTCAGAGAGGAAAACGACATCAATGAAAGCATCCGGCACCAAGTCACCAGGCTAACGTCAGAAAACATGGTATGGGCCCTGGTCATGGCCATTGTCGGAAAGCAGTTACTCATGGGAGGAGTTAAAATTCAGTTTTATAGCATCAGAACAGTGGATTGAAATGACTTGTTCCAGTAATAAAACAATGGAGTCAGAAGATAAGATTCTAAGCTGGGGGCTGGGGGCTCATGCCTGTAATCCTAGCTATTCAGGAGGCTGAGATCTGAGGATGGTGGTTCAAAGCCAGCCTGGGCAGGGAAGTCTGTGAGACTTTTATCTCCAATAAACTACTCAGAAAAAGCCAGAAGTGGTACTGTGGCTCAAATGGTAGAGTGCTAGCCTTGAGTACCAAGAGGCTCAGGGAAAGCCCCCAGGCCATGAGTTCAAGCCCCAGGACCAACTGGGAAAAAAAAAAAAGAAGAAAAGATTCTAAAATGAGCCTAGGCTGGGGAGCCCTTGGATTTCAGAGTATGTTTGATCAGCCGGGCGCTGGTGGCTCATGCCTGTAATCCTAGCTACTCAGGAGGCTGAGATCTGAGGATCGCAGTTCAAAGCCAGCCCGGGCAGGAGAGACCATGAGACTCCTATCTCCAATAAACCACCAGAAAACCAGAAGTGGTGCTGTAGCTCAAGTGGTAGAGCGCTAGCCTTGAGCTGAAGAGCTGAGGGACAGCGCCCAGGCCCAGAGTTCAAGCCCCACGACCGACCAAAAAACAAAACAAAAAAACAAAGTATGTTTGATCAACATATAACGGGTTCAAATTCTTAAAGTTTCATATTTAAATCTAGTCCTATCCCCTTCCAAGAGCCACAAAATTGAGGCAAAAACTTGGCCCTTGATGTGGGGAGTTGTTCAGGCCAGTCGTACGCTTGCTCAGAATCAGCCCAGGTCAAGAGCTTTTTGTTCTGGAATGCCCCTGCAACTTACTCCATTTGTTCCCCCTCCTGGCTCTCATCTAACTGGCATAGAAAAGTCTTTTAAGAATCTCACTCAGAAACTACTCCCTTGCTGGACACTGGTGGCTCATGCCTGTAATCCTAGATACTGAGATCTGAGGATCATGGTTCAAAGCTAGCCCAGGCAGGCAAGTCCATGAGACTCTTATCTCCAGTTAACCACCAGAAAACCAGAAGTGGTGCTGTGGCTCAAAGTGGTAAACCACTAGCTCATGGACAGCACCTAGGCTGTGAGTTCAAGCCCCACCACTGATAAAAAAATAAAATAGAAAGAAAAAGAAAACACTCCCTTTCTTACTAATTCCAAGTCTCCAGAAAGAACTGGGTAGCATACCATTTCCTTGGGGAGTGGATGGGACTTGGCTAAGGCCACTAACTGCACTTCCTCCTGAATCCCTCTGCTCTCCCAGCAGCCTCTGGGGACCTTAATGGCTCCCCTTTCCCTCCCTCCCTCCCTCCTTTCTTTCTTTCTTTCTCTTTCCTTTCTTTCTTTCTTTCTTTCTTTTTTCTTTCTTTCTCTGTCAGTTATAGGACTTGAACTCTGGGCCTGGGCTCTGTCCCTCAGCTTACAGCTAGCACTTGAACCACAGCACCACTTCCAGTTTTCTGGTGGTTAATTGGAGATAAGTCTCACGGACTTTCCTGCCCGGGCTGGCTTTGAACTGCTATCCTCAGATCTCAGCCTCCTGAGTAGCTAGGATGACAGGCATGAGCTACCAACGCCTGGCACATGCTGGAATTTCTTGAGACTATTATATAAGTCTTGAGGCTAAAAAAGGGAGAGAAAGAAAAAGAAAAAAGAAACATTCCACGAGTGGGCTTTTACTGGCCGATGTATACAATTGTGTTCCACAGGCTGAACATAAAAAATGGATTTTTGTCTCTGAGATTATAAAATTCATAAAAGAAACCATTTCGTATTCTGTTTATCATTTCGTATTCTGTTTATCATTCTCCTCTAAAGATGATCCCAGACTTTAAACAGCAAATTTCAGAGCTAGAGAAGCAGAAGCAAGATCTTGAACTCCGCCTGAATGAACAAAATGAGAAAATGAAAGGTAATGGAAACTCTCCTTGGCCTGCTTTTAGAAGATGGTTTGCTAATAGGCAGTGGTGGAGGAAAGCCAGGGAATGATGTAGTAAGACAGGAAGGGATATAGGAGAACCAGAAAGTGACATAGGAAAGACAGGAAGTGATGCAGGAAGTGCATCCCATGCAGGCATTTTAAGCTCTGATTCTCTTGGACCAGGCAAGTAACACCAAGGTAAGAAGTGAACTGCTTGGAGGACATAGTATGGGGTGGGGTGGGTGGGGTTAAAGAGAACAGCTTCCTCCAAGCTCTACTGACTTTTGCCAAGAGACAATGCTGGGCCCAATGTCACTCGATATTCCAAGTTTTTAGAAGAGAATACAGATTTCCCTGTGATCTAGTATAAGTCTTCAATGATGATTTTTTTTAAATACTTAAAAGTCATACTTAGGGTATGTTGTTCTAAATAACCATCTTTGGCTAGATACAGCTTAGAACTGCTGGTAACTAAAAATAATGCCAAACCAAACTGGTGCTAGGGATCGAACCCAGGGCCTTGTGCATGCCAGGCCAATGTTCTACCACCAAGCTACAATCCCCATATGAGAATGCAGTGATATGTCCCATCCTGGTACTGACAGCTTTTCTCCTCACAGGAAAACTGGAGGAACTGTCGGCTCAGCTCCCTCACAGCAGAGAAGAAGAAGGAACTCAGAGAAAGTGAGTATTGACATGGGAGTTGGCTGAGATGGTTTTCCATCTTTGGAAACATGAGCCACCTGCACAATGAGGCCCACCCTGCCTCTGTCCCTTCCTCAGGGCCATAGAAGCCCAGCATGAAGCACACCTCAGAGCGAAAGAGCAGCTTCTGGGCACGATCCAAGCACTGCAGGAGGCTGGAGAGCACTCGAAGGCAGGGCAATCTGAAGCTGAAGGCGAAGTGAGTAATTCCCAGAAGGGAGCTCACTCTGGAAAACAGGGTGGGAAGTTTCCCAGTGGGTAGATGAGTGGAATTTTGTGTGGAGCTATTGCTTAAAAAACAAAAAACCACAGGAGCAGGCACCAGTGGCTCACACCTGGAATCCTAAACTACTCAGGAGGCTGAGATTTGAGGATCACAATTCATTCAAAGCCAGCCTGGGCAGGAAAGTCAGGGAGACTCTTATCTCCAGTTAACCACCAGAAAACCAGAAGTGGGCTCTGTGGCTCAAAATGGTAGAGCACTAGCCTTAAATGAAAGAGTTCAGGCAAAAATCAAGAACTCTAACAACAACAGATGCTGGAGGGGATGTGGACAGAAAGGAACCTTACTTCATTGTTGGTGGGAATGTAAACTTGTCCA
>NW_012267227.1:10541640-10547345 GCF_000151885.1 Dipodomys ordii
TTGGTAAGAAATGTACGCATTATCCTGCCCATGTAATTGTAACCCCTCTGTACAGTATGTTCACAAATAAAATAAAATTAAATTTAAAAAAAAACGAAAGAGTTCAGGGACAGCACCCAGGCCCTGAAGTCAAGCCCTAACACACACACACGCACACACACGCACACACACACACACACACACACACACACACACACGAGCATCTTGACATCTGAGGACAGCAGGGAGCTCAATGGTTAATAGACCGAATCCTCATTGGGTACACGTAGGAGGTGGCCGGGTGTCTGAGATATGTAGGGCCTTCCCAGGGACTGGGCTCCTGCAAGCCCCCTATGAGGAGCTGCGCGCTGGGTTTGTAGAGGCGCCCTGCCTTCTGCCTTCTGCCCCTCCACAGGTCCCTGGGTGCTGCTGTGGAGGCCGGTTGGGCCTTCATTCTCTAGTGATGAGCAGCCGGCAACTTTTATCAACTGTGTGGGATGCTGGAAATTTCTGGAATTAGATAATGGTGGTAGTAGCCAAGTTCTGGCGATTCTAAAATCCGTTGAGTCGTACGCTGTGAGTGAGCAAATTGTGAGCACCATAACGCTTTTTCTGAAAACCACGCACGGAGACTTCTAAGTAAATGCCCTTCCTTGTTCCTTTGGATTTCTGCAGAATCTGGAAGAGGAGTTAGACACGAAGGACAGAGTGATTAAAAAGCTGCAAGACCAAGTGAAGAATCTGGCCAAAACCGGGGATAAAGGTAGGAAGGCTGTGTTCTATGTCTTATATGTGATCCAAAGCCTGCGAAACTCAAGGGAAGGATTCTCCATGGGTCCATTTTGGAGTCTCATGGATGGGCTAAAAAGAAAGATCTTTGCAGGCAGGAAGACAGCTCGCTGCCCTTCAGGTAACACCAGAATTGCCTGTGTTACTACAGGAGCTATCCAAAAATGAATACATTTAACCTCCTGTTAGCTGCACCCTCCCTGGCAGCACTGGGATTTGAACTCAGGACCTCTCCCGTGCTATCCAGGAGCTCTACTGCTTGTATCATACCCACAAATCTTTTTTACCTCAGTTGTTGTTTTTTTAAATAGAAGGTCACTTTTTGCCCTTGCCAGGCTGGACCATGATCCTCCTGTGTACTCTTCCCACAGCCGGGATGACAGGTGGATGCCACCACATCCTGCTTTTATTGGTTAAGCGAGAGTCTCAAATTTTTTCCAGGTAGGCCTTGAACCACCACCAGTCCTCCTGAGTAGCTAGGATTATAGATGAAAGCCGCCACATCCAGCTTAGCTCCTGGTTTTAAGAATGAAATTGTGAACCAGTTTCAAACATCATTGCCTTGACATTCATCTTCTATCCTTGTTACATACACAGATTCAATAAGAATCCTCCCCTTTTAGCCAAGCACTGGTGGCTCACGCCTATAATCCTAGCTACTCAGGAGGCTGAGCTCTGAGGATCTCGGTTCAAAGCCAGCCAGGGCAGGAAAGTCTGTGAGACTCTTATCTCCAGTAAACCACTAGAAAACCAGAAGTGGCACTGGGCTCAAGCGGTAGAGCACTCTCCTTGAGCTGTAGAGCTGAGGGACAGCGCCCAGGCCCAGAGTTCAAGCCCCACAACTGACAAAAAAAGAAAAGAATCCTCTCCTTTTTTTGTCACTCCTGGGATTTGAACTTGGGGCCTTAGGTCCTTTCAATTGTTTGGCTGGTACTCTATCACTTGAGCCATGCCTCCAGCCTGGCTTTCAGGTAGTTGTTTTTTTTTTTTTGGTCCAGTCGTGGGGCCTGAACTCTGGGCCTGAGCGCTGTCCCTCAGCTCTTCAGCTCAAGGCTAGCACTCTACCACTTGAGCCACAGCGCCACTTCCGGCTTTTTTTTCTTTTTGCTTATGTGGTGCTGAGGAATCGAACCTAGAGCCTCAGGCATGCAAGGCAAGCGCTCTACCACTGAGCCACCTTTCCAGCCCCCTCGCCTAAAATCCTAACTACACAGGAGGCTGAGATCTTAGGATTGTTGTTCAAAGCCAACCTAGGCAGGAGACGTCTCTGAGACTTTTATCTCAAAGTCATCAGCAAAAAACCAGGAGTGGAGCCATGGCTCAAGTAGTACAGCATCAGCCTTGAGCAACAAAGCTAAGGGACAGCACCTTGAGATTTAGCCCTAGTAACACACACACACACACACACAAACACACACACGGGTAGGAATGCAGCTCAGTGCTAGAGCATATGCTTAGCATGTATGAGACCCTGGGTTCAGTCTTCAGCATGGAAAATACATAATTTGAAAGCCGGCGCCTCTGACTCACGCCTGTAATCCTAGCTACTCAGGAGGCTGAGATCTGAGAATCGCGGTTCAAAGCCAGCCCGGGCAGGAAAGTCCGTGAGACTCTTATCTCCAATAAACCACCAGAAAACCGGAAGTGGCGCTGTGGCTCAAGTGGTAGAGCACTCGCCTTGAGCTGAAGAGCTGAGGGACAGCGCCCAGGCCCAGAGTTCAAGCCCCATGACCAACCAAAAGAAGAAAGAAAGAAAATACATAATTTGATAAATAAATAAATCAGTGTGTTGCCACAAAGTTTATTGGTAATTTGTCTTGGCAGTTATAGGAAGTTATCATGGCCCTCCCTCTCCCCACGTCCCCCTACCCCATGCTGGGACTGAGTGTTTTAGAAGTTTGCACTGCAAGCAAAGTACCTTGTTTCCTTCACACCTGGAACCCAGACAGCAACCTGGGTCTCTCCTCTTCTCCTTGCACTGGAGATATGGGCCAAGCACCTATGGGTTTGGCACAGCTGCTTGCCCTGAGGTACCACAGGCCCACTGTGGGAAGCCGCTATGGGAGACACTCTTCCCACCTCAGGGCAGCTTGAATCTGCTCCAGCAGTCCATGCGCAGGAGGAGATGAGCAGTGTCTGTATCACCCTGGGGTTTTGTATTGTGAGTCTGGCTGATGGATTGCCTCTGTTTGCAGCCAATGCCAGGCCCTTGTCCTTGGGACCCAAGGAGTTCCTGGGGATGCTGGAATACAGAAGAGAAGACGAGCCCAAGCTCATTCAGAACCTCATCCTTGGTAGGAAAAGCCAGACCTCTGAATCTTGGTCATGCCGCTGCTATGTTAAGCAAAACAGTCCTTTCCCAATCCTCCCTCTTCCTGCCTCTGCCCTGTACTTCCTCAACCTCAATCCTGCTGGGGGAGAGAGACGTGCACATATCCTTGGCTCTGAGCTTTCTCTGCTCACTCTACCACTTGAGCCCAGTTCCACTTCCAGGCTTTTGCGGGTTAACTGGAAATAAGAGGGTCACAGATTTGTCTGCCTGGGCTGGCTTTGAACTGCAATCCTGAGATCTCAGCCTCTAGAGGAACTAGGATTTACAGGCGTGAGCCGCTGGCACCCACGCCCTAGACCTCTGTGTATCACTAGAAAGCAGTAGTGAACCAATAGTTCATAGGCCCTGTGTGCCTAGGCCCTGCTTGACTCACAGACCCTTGGCCTGCCCAGCAGCTCCTGAGGAGCCGAGCTCAGCTCAGCGGGCATCTTTGCCGTCTGTCTCTCTCCTCTCCAGACTTGAAGCCCCGCGGCGTGGTGGTGAACATGATGCCGGGGCTGCCGGCTCACATCCTGTTCATGTGTGTCCGCTATGCAGATGCCCTCAACGACGCCAGCATGCTCAAGTCCCTCATGAACAGCGCCATCCACGGCATCAAGCAAGTGGTGAAGGTAGGGGATGGCCTTTCGACACTGCACCCCGGTGGATCTGGTCTCGGAATGACCACATGACCATTTTGGCCATCGTGAGCCTCCATCTCCATGAGCTATACAGGAGTCCTCAGACCAGTCTGAGGCCCAGCTAGGGCGTGAAGCCAAACAGTTAGGACCAGACAAGTAGACATGCATCTGTTAGTAGTTCTCAGAGTCATATGGTTGAAGACAGCATCCTGGAAGCCACTACCCACAATGCCCCTGTGCCCAGGGCGTGGGGGCTGTAGCTATGAGGGTGTGCATGCTTTCAGCCCAGTGAGCATCAATGAGCTGGGCTGGAAAGAAGTGGAAAATTACTCATGTCCTCCATTTCCAACTGGGGAATTCTTGCTCCTAAAACCCACAGTGCATACGGCCATTTCCTGTGCAGAAATGGGGCTGAGCTGTGTGTGCCCATGAGGTTAATTGTAAGGCTAAGATAGTGTAGCTAAGTGGTGCTGTGGCTCAAGTGGTAGAGCATTAGCCTTGAGCTGAAGAGCTGAGGGACAGTGCCCAGGCTCAGAGTTCAAGGCCCACAACCAACAAAAACAAACAAAACAAAACAAGATAGTGTAGCTAAGAGACACTCCTCACCCCCAAATAGACGGCGCTTCTAGTGTTTCATAATGAGCCATCCACATTGGAGGTAACTACCTGCACCTGGCTGCTTGTTTGTTTGCTTCTGCTTAGACAGAACTTTGGGCTCACTCAAGTTTCCTTGCTCACAGCTAGTGCTCTGCCTCTTGAGCCGTGCCTCCAGTGTGGCTTTTTGCTGGTTATTTTGGAAAAAGAGTCACAGAGACTTTTCTGACCAGGCTAGCTATGAAACTTGAGCCTTAGATCTCAGCTTCCTGAATAGCTAGGACTATAGATATGAGCTACTAGCATCTGGCTGATAAATTAGATTTTTTTTTTGTTGGTCGTGGGGCTTGAACTCTGGGCCTGGGTGCTGTCCCTGTGCTCTTCAGCTCAAGGCAAGCGCTCTACCACTTAAGCCACAGCGCTACTTCTGGTTTTCTAGTGGTTTATTGGAGATAAGAGTCTCACGGGTTTTCCTGCCCGGGCTGGCTTTGAACCTCAGTCCTCAGATCTCAGCCTCCTGAGTAACTAGGATTACAGGCATGAGCCACTGGTGCCCAGCTAGGTTTTTTTTTTTTAAGTGTACATTTTGTTCCAGCCCTAGACACACTGTATTTATCTCCTCCTGCGACTCAGGTTCTGTAGCTTCATATTTATACTCCAAAAAGTGCATGACAGGACGGAGGGAAAGCTCAGTTCTCAGCAACATCTTCCATGTCAGCTTCACCTCCCTTCCTGCCTTCCTCCACGCTCAGGACCTGCCCCACCTTCCTTCCACACAGCGCTTTTTAAAGCTAGATCCTGGGCCTCTATAGTTTCTTCAGCCTCTGTTCTCAGTCCTCCATCCCCTTCCTGCTTATTAGAGGCCTTCACAGTACTCTTTCCTATTCCTCCCTTCTAGCTTCTACCTTATGTAGCTCCTTCCTGAAAGCTGGACGGCTGCTCCTCCAATAGTAGAGCTCTCCTCTTTACTGTCCTGAAATTGACTAAAGCACTGACGCTATCTCTTTGGACCTCTCCTCCCTGAGTCCAACACTTTCCCAGTTTCCCTCTTCATCTCTAACCATGGTGCCTGAGCCTTCTTGCTCCTTCTTCCTCTTCCTGCCCCAGGAACAGCCCTCAGACATCTTTGTTCTCTCCTCCCTGTCCTCCTGAGGTAGGCCCTCCCACCTCACCCCTGCTTGTCCATGATCTCCCCATCCTCTGGTGCAAATCATCCAGGAGCTTGATTACCTGCTTAATGGTGTCCTGTGTTGGTTAGACTGAACGTGCAAGAAAAGACTCCCTTAGGCTGGGAAGGTGGCTTAGTGGTAAGTGCTTACCTAGCATGCATGAAGCCCTGGGTTCGATTCCTCAATACCACATACACAGAAAAAGCTGAAAGTGGCGCTGTG
>NW_012267227.1:10549645-10557415 GCF_000151885.1 Dipodomys ordii
GGCTTTTTTCTTTTTGCTTATATGGTGCTGAGGAATCGAACCCAGGGCCTCAGGCATGCAAGGCAAGCGCTCTACCACTGAGCCACCTTCCCAGCCCTCAGACATTAAGTTTTGCGGTGCAAAGTTATGCTAGATGCTAACTCTGTCATTAGTTTACACGCTATTTTCATTTTCTATGAATGCTAATATGTATGTACTCAAAATTACTTTCAGGAATTCATGAAACATAACAGCCCCCGTCAGAATAAGAATTGCCTGAACAATTTTGACCTTTCAGAATACAGACAGATTCTTAGTGATGTGGCTATACGGATATATCATCAGTTCATTACTGTAATGGAAAATAACATCCAACCAATAATAGGTAAGAAGTAAATTGATGACAAAATAAACTTGTATTGTAGAATGTAGTTGGGTGCTAGTGGCTCATACCTGTAAGCCTAGCTACTGAGGAGAGTCATAGTTCAAATCTAGCCTGGGCAAAAAATTTCCAGTGAACCAGTAAAAAGTCAGGCTGGAGGTATGGCTCAAGTGGTAAAGTACCAGCTCTGAGCAAGAAAAGTGAGCAAGATCTCTGAGTTTAGGAAAACATAATTACATTCCAGGCACTGGTGGCTCACACCTGTAATCTTAGCAACTCAGGAGGCTGAAATCTAAGGATCAGAGTTTGAAGCCAGCCTGGGCAGGAAAGTCTGTAAGAATTTTTTTTTTTTTTAAATCAGTTGTGGGGCCTGAACTCGGCCTGGGCGCTGTCCCTCAGCTCTTCAGCTCAAGGCTAGCGCTCTACCACTTGAGCCACAGTACCACTTCCTGCTCTTTCTGCTTATATGGTGCTGAGGAATCGAACCCAGGGCCTCATGCATGCGAGGCAAGCACTCTACCACTGAGACACCTTCTCAGTCCCTGTCAGACTCTTATCTCCAATTAACTACCCCAAACTGAAAGTAGAGCTGTGGATCAGAGTGATAAAACACTAGCCTTGAGCAAAAAGAGCTCAAGAACAGCACCCAGGTCCTGAGTTCAAGCCTCATGACCAAAAAAAGAAAACATAATTGCATAAATATCCATCTTTTAAATCTTTTGTTTGCTTAAGATGATTCCAGAAATAAGTAATGGTATGAAGCAAATAGTTTTCTTTCTTTAAGGATGATTGATCCAGAAAGAGAAAAGTTGGAAGAACATCTCCTTTTATGAGGATTTTTTTTAATTTCCTTTTTTTTTTTTTTTGCCGGTCATGGGCCTGAACTCTGGGCCTGGGCGCTGTCCCTCAGCTCTTCAGCACAAGGCTAGCGCTCTACCACTCAAGCCACAGCGCTACTTCCGGCTTTTTCTGCTTATGTGGTGCTGAGGAATCGAACCCAGGGCTTCATGCATGCAAGGCAAGCGCTCTACCACTGAGCCACCTTCCCAGACCTTTTTTTTCACTTCTTACATGCCTTAGCCAATGGTTCTGAAATCTCCAATCCTCATTCAAATTCTCCCTCACTTTCCTCAGCAGCCTCGAAGTTGAAACAGTTCGAGTTAGTGCTAACCAGTTCTCTTTCTTGCTCTGCTGTGAGCAGAACAGCAGTCCACACCCCAGGACCCCCACACATGCCTGGGGACCCCCACATCCTTGCTGCTTTTGCTTTGCCCTCTCCCCAACCCCCTCCCACTGGCCTTGTGGGAGACATCTCTCTCCTGACACAGGCCCCAGAGGGAAGGTGTAACATTTCCTCTCCGTCTCCCCGTCTCCCCGCAGTGCCGGGCATGCTGGAGTATGAGAGCCTGCAGGGCATCTCGGGCCTGAAGCCCACGGGCTTCCGGAAGCGCTCGTCCAGCATTGATGACACAGATGCCTACACCATCACCTCCATCCTGCAGCAGCTCAGCTACTTCTACACCACCATGTGCCAGAATGGGCTGGACCCGGAGCTGCTGAGGCAGGCCGTGAAGCAGATATTCTTCCTGATCGGTGCTGTCACCCTGAACAGCCTCTTCCTGCGCAAGGACATGTGCTCGTGCAGGAAGGGGATGCAGATCAGGTAGAACCCCTAAGCCACTGCTTACGTGGCGGAGGGGGAGGGCTGGCAGCGTCAAAACCCCAGGAAGGCTATGCGGTTGGGGTGCCGGTGGGCACTAGGAAGTAGGTACAGGCCATAGCCCCCCCCATACACACTTGATCTCTGACACTTGCAATTATGAACTAGTAATTGTGTATGTATTGATTTATGCTTGTGCCAATAGTGGAGGCTGGAATTCAGCTTTCTAGCGCTCTCACCCTGCCTTTTCACTCAAGGCCTTCCACGTGACATTTTGCTGATTAATTGGAGATAGAGTCTCAAAGACTTCTCTGCATGGCCTGGCTCCAAACCACAAACCTCAATGCTCCAGGTTTCGGCCTCCTGAGAGTCAAGATTACAGGCAGGAGCCACCAGAGCCTGACTTAAAAGTGTATTTGAGCTAGGCACTGGTGGCTTAATCCTAGATAGGAGCCTAAGATCTCAGGAGGCTGAGCTCTGAGGATCATAGTTCAGAGCCAGCCCAGGCAGAAAAGGCTGTGAGATTAGCCACCAGAAAACTGGAAGTGGAGCTATGGCTCAAAGTGGTAGAGCACTAGCCTTGAGCAAAGAGCTCAGGGACAGCACCCAAGCCCCAAGTTCAAGCTCCATGAAAAAAAAATTTAATAAAATAAAAGTATATTTTAAATTGTGGCCTCCCAAGGACATTGTACACTATCACCTTCTCTGAATGTCATTGTCAGGTAGAAATCATAGGAAACTATGGGGAACGAGGCTGGCCGCCTGCTCTCCAAAGGTGCCAGTCAGCTGAATAACAATTCACTCTGATTAAGTGGCAAACAGTAGTTGGGGTAGCACTTGGGAGAAGAGACAAGCCAGGCCAGAGTCGAGGGAGGCAGAGATACGTGTATGGAGTGATCAAGTCCAAGAGGACTTCCATGGGCCTGGGCAAGGCAGTGGTGGTACCGACTGGACTACTGTCTGGATCCACTGTTTGGGGCGCACCAAGACCAATGGAGACAGGTAGGTTGGGAGGATAGAAGTTCCAGATTAATCAGGACAAAAAGTTCTCAAGACCCCCATCTCAACCAATAAAACACTAGGCATAGCTGAGCGCCAGTAGCTCACACCTGTCATCCTAGCTACTCAGGAAACAGAGATCTGAGAATCAAGGCTTGAAGCCAGCCTGGGCAAGAAAATCTATGGGACTCTTATCTCCAATTAACTACCGAAAAGCCAAAAGTGGAGCCGTGGCTCAAGTGGTAGAGTGCTAGCCTTGAACAAATGCTCAGGGGCCAGGCGCTGGTGCCTCACTCTTGTAATCCAACTACTCAGGAGGCTGAAATCTGAGGATTGCAGTTCAAAGCCAGCCAGGGCAGGAAAGTCTATGAGATTCTTATCTCTAATAAACCACTCAGAAAACTGGAAGTCCCACTGTGGCTCAAGTGATAGAGCATAGCCTTGAGCTAAAGAGCTGAGGGACAGCGCCCAGGCCCAGAGTTAAAGCCCCAGGACTGACTAAAAGAAAAGCTCAGGAGCTTTGCACCAGTAGCTCACGTTTGTAATCCTAGCTTCTCAGGAGGCTGAGATCTGAGGATCACAGTTTGAAGCCAGCCCAGGAAGAAAAGTCCATGAGATTCTTTATCTCCAATAAACTACTCAGGAAAAGCTAGATTTGATACTGTTGCTCAAGTGATAGAGCACTAGCTTTGAGTACAAAGAGGCTCATGGACAGCACCCAGGCCTTGAGTTCAAGCCCCAGGACTGGCAAAAAATAAAATCTCAGGGCTAATAACCAGGAAGGGAATTCAAGCCCTAGCACTGGCGTACACACACACACACACACACACACACACACACGCACGCACACGCATGCACGCACACGCATGCACGCACACACACACGTACGCACACACACACACAGCATGGTAGAGTCTACCATTCTAGCTAAATGGGAACCACAAACAGGAGAATTACAGTCCAGGCTGGTACTGGCAAAAAAAAAAAAAAAGCAAGACTCTATGTGAAAAATAAAGTGAAAAAATGGAGGCCTGGCCCAAGCGGTAGAGCACCTGCCCATATCTTTTCACCCTTGACCTACCTACCTGCTTTACGTTAACGCTCCCCAATCATGTCGTCCCTTTATGTGTCACAAGCAAGAGACTGCAGGCCCTTGCTCCTCTCAGGGAGCTCTGCTCCGCTGGGGCACGCTGTGGGGTTCAACCTCCTTCCCTGACTCCTTTCCCGCTCCTCTGCTCACTCCAGGTGCAACATCAGCTACTTGGAAGAATGGCTTAAAGACAAGAATCTGCAGAAGAGCATAGCCAAGGAAACGCTGGAGCCCCTCTCCCAGGCAGCCTGGTTGCTCCAGGTCAAGAAGACGACGGACAGCGACGCCAAGGAGATCTGCGAGCGCTGCACCTCGCTGTCTGCCGTGCAGGTGACCCATTGGGCTGGCCTCCTGTCCCCTTGGGCAGTCAAGGACAGAGCCTCGCCACTGGTGTGGCCTTTCCCAGCTTCTGTTCCATGGTCTGCCCTTTCCCCCTGGTAATGTGTTAAAGAGAATGAGTGTGAACCTTAAGATCTGACATAAATGTGATGTTAGCTTGTCCGCGAAGCTCCGCTCTGTATGTCAGGGTGAATGAGAGACAGACAGAGTCCTGCCCTCTGTACCTCTTTTGTTGTTGGTGGTGGTGGTAGTGTCATTGTCACCATGGTGGTACTTAATTAAACTAAGGGCCTGGGGCACTGTCCCTGAGCTCTTTTTTGCTCAAAGCTAGAACTCTACCACTTTGAGCCACAGTGCCACTTCCAGTTTTCAGGTGGTTAATTGGAGTCTCCTGGATTTCCCCAGCTGGCTTAGAACTGTGTTCCTTAGATCTCAGCGTCCTGAGTAACTAGGATTACAAGCAAGAGCCACCAGCATCTGGTCCCCTCCATACCTTGATTCCTTGCTTTCTGAGAGCAAATTATAACATGAAAGTTTCTGAGTCAGATTATAATCTGAAAGAGACCCATGCTTCCCAGCGTTCGCAAACATCCCTTCCTGGGATTTCAGAGGCAACGTCAGGTTCTTTTCCATGGCTAACCCCAGACTCTGTGCTGTGTGCAGATCATAAAGATCCTGAATTCCTACACGCCCATTGACGACTTTGAGAAGAGAGTCACTCCATCCTTTGTCCGCAAAGTACAGGTGAGTTCCCTGTGGATGGTAAGATGCCCATTCAAAATTAATATGGTGACAGGCTGGCACCGGCTAAGCAAGCAAGCCAAAGAAGCACAAGGACCTGAATTCAAGCCCATTCTCAGCACACATGCGCGTGCATACGTGCGAGTGAGCACACACACAAACACACACAATTAGTACAGTGAAACCTGACATAAAAGATCCTTAATGCCAGGCACTGATGGCTCATGCCTATGATCCTAGCTACTCTGGAGACTGAGATCTGGAGGACTGTGACTCAAAGCCAGCTCTGCAACACTCCTAGCATAGCAAGGTGCCGGTGGCCCACACCTGTAATCCTACCTACTCAGGAGGTAGAGATCTGAGGATAGCAGTTCAGAGCCAACTCGGTCAGGAAAGTCTCTAAGACTTTTATCTCCAATTAACCACCAGAAAATCAGAAGTTGAGTTGTGGCTCAAAGTGGTAGAGCACTAGCCTTGAGCATAAAAGCTCAGGGATAGCACCCAGACCTGAGTTCAAGCCCTTCAACTAAATTAAAAAAAAAAAAAAAAAAGAATCAGGCTTACAGTCAGTCCATCCTGTGGGAAATGAACTATGGGAGCAAAGCAGAGCCAGTAAATGCTCATGAGAGTGGATCCTGGACACACATTTCCCTTTGCAGCCGTGCTGTTCTACACCTGCATGGCTGATGCGTGTCACTGCCTTCCCGGTGACTTTGTTACATTTTTAAATATTTCTTAATCATAAAGGTGATATACAGAGGGGTTATAGTTACATAAAGCAGGTAATGAGTTCATTTCTTTCTGGACAATGTCATCCCTTCTCATGCACAATTTATCTAATTTATTGTCCACATAGTGTCCAGTGAGTACCACTGCTACATTCATTCACCCTTTCCTGCCGATTTTTCCTCCCCCCCATCTGCCGGTGGCAGCTTCAGGGCGTCTGCTCCAGGGTCCTAACCTGCTCTTCCCCTCCTGATTGCAGGCTCTCCTGAATAACCGGGGCGACTCATCACAGCTGATGCTGGACACCAAGTACCTCTTTCAAGTCACCTTTCCCTTCGCAGCCTCTCCACACGCGCTGGAGCTGATCCAGATCCCCAGCAGTTTCAAGCTAGGTTTTCTCAACCGATTGTAGCAGGAGGAAAGGAAGGTCCGCGTGCCTATCCACGCACAGCAGGGCAAAGGCCAAATATCCTCACTTCAATTCCACTGACTTACAGCACACTTCCTGGGAGGCTCCTAGCTTCCTCTTGGTGTCTTTGGTCCACTCTCGCTTGTTTTAGGGTGCCTCCTCTGGGATGATCTCTCGGCACACAGCTGCTCTTAGGGTTTCTAGATAATGACCCCATTTGGCCATGGAACCTATCCAAAAGCATCTTGTCTCATGCCTGTTCTGCAGAAAAGGTTTCTTGGCTGTCTTAATTTAAAAAAAAAAAAACACCTTGGCATTGAAAAAATACTTCTTGGGCTGGGGGCTTCACTCAAATGACAGAGCACCTATAATATTTAACCAGCGATTAACCATTAGAAGTATTCGGTGTGTATATATCTATTTAAAATGGATATACTATCAAAGCTGAACTGCCATGCCATCGGTCTCATCTTCTCTGAAAGAACAACCAACGTGTGTGCCATAATTTGGACCACACTAGTTTATGATTCCACAGCTCCGTTCCCCCCTACCTCCCTCCCATCCACCCCCCAGCTTTCTTTGTGTCTTATTTTATTGTGTTTTATTTTATTGCAGGGTGGTTTACAGAGGGCTTATAGTCACATAAGTAATGTAATGAGTACATTTCTTGTCAAACATTGTTACCTCCTCCCTCATTTTCTTCCACTTTCCCTCTCCCCAGAATCCTCTCTCCACCCTCTCTCTTTAAACGCAGGGCTGGGAACGAGGCCCAGTGGAGGAATGTTTGCTCCATCCCCAGCTCTGCCAAAAGTAATACTATTTTTAAAGTTCTTTATCTAATCTGCAACCTAATAGATGTTAATTTGTTTTCCCCCTCAGAAGTAGTAAGTGAAGACTCCTCAGCCCTGAGAAATCTGAGTTTTCCTCAAGTTTTATGGGACCTGGCTAATTCCTTATCCCCCAAACCAAGAGCTCTTCCATTCAGATCACAGAATGTCATTTGTGACCAGCATTCCTGGCGATGGCCCGTGGATCCCTGTTTTTCTGGGCTACCCTTGAGGAATGCCCCCCCACACACACACACACATACACATCTGTGTTCTAGACAATGGCTGGGCCAGGCTTTCAGAGTTCAGACATGGGACTTCAGCTTTGGGAACCACACTTGACCTTGACCTTGAGTCAGCTCCACCCTGCTGAGACACACTTATTCCCATACACTGTAGATGAGACCATAAAAATTTAGAACTTCATAATCCTTCAGCAATAAAATCAACTACCTGGGGGTTTGGGTAGAATTCTCTTCATAGCTAACAGATGGCATGTCTCCTCGCTGCAGGAGTTTCTGTCCCTTAAGGGTCAAACTGAAAGATGCTACACTTTTTCCCTCCTCTTCCTCCTTCCCCTTCCCCTTCCTCCTCCTCCTCCTCCCCCTCCTCCTTGTC
>NW_012267227.1:10557669-10572689 GCF_000151885.1 Dipodomys ordii
CCTCCTCTTCCTCCTCCCTCCCCCTCCTCCTCCTCCTTCTCCCCCTCTTCTTCCTCCTCTTCCTCCTCCTCCTCCTCCTGAGGTCATTTCAATAAACATTCTTTTAGATGATCAGATGCACATGGGCTTCGCGCCTTTGGTTCCTCCCCTAAGTATCCTCTTTCGGTCTCACTGTGTTTGCGTGTTAGAGTCCTGTATAATTTATCATGTTATATATTATGAAGGAAAATGTGTCGTTTGTCTCTGAGCTTGGCTTACCTCATTTAACATGATTTGTTGTAGGTCCATCCATTTCCCTGAAAATAATAACATTGTTCTTCCTAATCGCCGTGTAAAACTTCATTGTATATAGATAGGTACCACATTTGAGGGAGGGGGGAGTCCCCTCATCTATGCTAGGGCATCTGGGTTGTTTCCACAATTTGGCTATCGTGCAGCAATGAACGTGGGTGTGCAGGTGTCTTTAAGTGTCCTGGGACACTAGACTCTTGATATCAAGGGAATAAACAGGTGCTAAGTGCTGTCTCTGGGGGCCCACACTAAGTCAGGATGAGGCCCTCCTGAGACCTGGCCCTGCGTCCTCTCCACACGGCCCCACACCATAAAGAGCCATCACTGTCACATACCCCGGAATCCATGGGAAGGAAGGCCTGCGCCATGGTCTCAAGTTCTACAGTGCCAAAAGTGGGTGGCCAGTGCTGAGAGACCCCAACAACACACACCCACAGGTGGGTGCCACCGGGGTCATTCAGCCAAGAGGGCAGGGATTGAGGAGGTCAAGGCAGCAAACTGTACCTCCTGCAGAGGATGGCCAATTGAACACTGCTGGGGCAGGCAGGGGGGGGGGGAGCCGTCAATCCTGGCCAAGGAGCTGAGCAGAAGATTGAAGAGGTGAGCGCCCCAGTTGTGGGAGGAAATGCAGGTGGGGAGGAAGACGGCCCTGAGCTGTAATGCCCACGTAAGGAGATTACACTGGAGCTCCGTGCTGGAACCTTCACCCCACAGCCGTGACCTTCTCCTTTTCCACCCATCCCTTGCAAGTGTGGACTCTGCGAAAGGTAGGTGCGCAGCAGGCTTTCTGGAATGCACAGCAAAGTGGCCACAGGGGGCATAGAAGCAGGGGAGCGGAGGGCGGGCCTTCCTGTGTGCAGGGAACAGGGGGAGGGTTTGGTTGGTAATCCAAGTATTCTACTGTTATTCCCCCCCCTCCCCGCCCCCAACTCCTCCCCACACAAGTTGCATGGACTTTATTTTGAAATAATGAAAAGGTGGTAGGAGATGAAGGATTTTATGATTTGGGGTTTTGTTTGTTTTTCCCCCAAAAGGCAAGATTTTACTTCTGCAGAAGTAAAATTACTTACTATACAAGTAAGCAATGATTTTTTTTTTTTTTAAGGAGCTCAGTCAGTAGCCCAGGCTGGCTTCCAGTTTGCCATCCTCCTGCCTCCACTTCCCAAGTACTGGGATTACAGGAGTGCACCTGAATAGGTGTTTGTAAACTAGTTTAGTATGATGCCTATGTCAGATTACTTCATCAGCCCATACATTACATGACAAGCACAGCCAATGGAGCAGGAAGAGGCTTGCAGACACATTGAACATGCTTTCCTTCACAGCCAGCCTCTGGGTACCCAGTGAGTGCTCAGTTTCCCCTCTGTCTGGCTTCCAGGAACCTACTTCCTCCAAGAGTAGCTGGGCCCACACTGGATGCTCCATGAAAATGGAATCCAATGACTTGGGCTTTGCTCTGACTCTGCTCCTAGCGTAATTCCCAGGTTCATTCCTGCCGTAGCCTGGATCCCAAGTTCCCTCTGCATTCGTAGGGAACAAGGCTACTGCAGGGATTTACCCCGGCTTGCTTTCCTTTCTGGTTTTTAGCTAGCAGCACTGTTTCACACCCTTGTGTGTTGAAGTTGTTAAGCCTCGAAGGGGACTGCTACTCCTAGAATAGCAGTTCTATATTCAACTGAGTTTTGTTTGTTTGTTTGCAGCCCTGGGAATTGCTTCATGCTTTGCTAAACGTGTGCTTGGCTCTGCTACTTAAACCACACACCTCCAGCTTCTTTTTTTGCCTTTGGTTATTTTCAAGGTAGGGTGTCACGTATGCCCCAATCTACCCCCACTGGGATCCTCCTACCTTGTATCTTCCTGTGTCAGTGGGAAACATAGCCACCAGCCACTGAGTCTAGATTGTACTTCCCCTGTAGCTGAAATAGCAGATGTGCACCACCACGCCATTGGTTAAAATGGAGTCTCTATCTCTCTTTATCTCTCTCTTCTGTCTCTCTGCCTGGGCTGGCTTCAAATCTCAATCTACCAATCTCTGCCTTGAGAGGCTTGGTTACAGGCTTGAGTCTCTGTGCTGCCAGGCTTTCTTTTGACAGTTGCATGGAGCATAAAAGGCAACTTCATGTTGTATTTCTACACTTTTAAGTGACTTAATGAAGCATCATTATGTGTGTGTGTGTGTTTGCGCGCACACACACACACACACACACGTGCATGCCAATGCTAGGCTTGAACTCAGTGACTGGGCACTATCTCCGAGCTTTTTTGCTCAAGGCTAGCACTCTATCACTTGAGCCACAGCTCAATTAATTGGGGATAAGAGTCTCCCAGATTTTCTTGCCTAGGCTGACTTCAAACCATGCTCCTCGGATCTCAGTCTCCTATCCTGAGTAGCTAGGATTACAGCATTTAGCCTGAAGCATTATTTTTTTAAAAAGTAAAATTTGCAAGTGCCTTTGATTGCTATCCATACAGAAAGCTGGCTTAGTAAAGCTTTAGGATAATCCATAATACAGAATAATACGAAACCACTACCAAACTAACAATGTGGATCCATAAGTATTCACAGAATAAGTAGGGGGAAAAATTAAGTAGCTATAAAGCCTCAACTGCATAATTGCTAAAGCTTTATCTATGTGTTTATATCAGAATATCCTCTTTTCCTGTGGGAATTGGGGCGGATGGTAGGACTTTGAATTTTCTCATCTTTGGTTCTGATTCTTTCATAGCTAAACATGTCTTTTCTTTGCTAAGATTTAAGCCATAGGTTGAGTGAGGTAAGTCAAGGAAATTTTGTGTTTAGCATAAGTTATTTGAGGAAGACTTTAAAGACTTGTTAAAATGTTTGTCTTGTGGATCCACCATCTTGGTGGATGGACAATTCAAATACACTAAGATTAAATCTAGCTCATGGTATAAATACAAAGTCAGAAACATCAAGCTAGGTCTAGCACCTTGGCTCAACTGGTAAAATACCTGCAAGTGCAGGGCCGTGAGTTCAATCCCCAGCAGTTATCACACACAGAAAAGTGTGTTGTTGTTGTTGTTTCTAAGACTATGCAATGACTGTGAAGATCATATATTAGGCTCAAAACTAAAATTCAAAATGGTTTGTGACATATATAGTTTTCTGCTGTTGTTTTGGTGGTATTGGGGCTTGAACTCGGGGTCCCGAGCTTGCTTGGCTTGCTTGTTCATGGCTGGTGCTCTACCCCTTGAGCCATGCCTCCAGCATGACCTTTTGATGATTTTGGAGATGGAGTCTCGCAGACTTTGGGGCCCTTGGAAGAGAACTTCAAGTGCCCAGAGGTCAGTTCGTGGGTGTGAGGCACACAGTAGTGCCTGCTTTACTTTCTTCCTGTCCCTTGCTTCCAAGATTTTATACTGCACATTCTAAGTCCCTCTTAGGATCTGAAACATTTGCAACCCAAACTGACAAGCAAAACACTGTCCAGCCAGATTTGGAAGGTTAGTTGTTTTTTTTTTTTTTCCATTTTTCTCTTCTTTATGTCCCTTCATTTCTAATGTCCTCCCATTCCTTCCCACTTGGTCCCTGGGGGGCACTTTCCTGTCTCCTCTCTGTGTATCTTTGTCTCTGTCTGTCTCTCTCTGTGTGTCTCTCTGTGTCTGTCTGTCTGTCTGTCTCTCTCTCTCTCTCTCTCTCTCTGTCTCTGTCTGTCTGTCTCTCTGTCTCTGTGTGTGTGTCTCTCTCTCTGACCTACTTCTGTAAGCTCAAATGCTGAACTAATCCCCTTCAGTTCCCTGCTCTAAACCACAAGGCCCAGCGGGCTAAGGCCATTTATGACCGGGCGACCTCAGCTTGCCCTTCAAGCTGCTCCCGGACAGTGCAGCAGCGGTGAGGCCCAGCGTGGACCCGGCCCCGGGCGCTCCTGCCACACACTGGTGGGCACACTGTTCTGTCACTCAGCCTTCGCAGCAAACCTGAGCAGCTCCCCGATCACACCCTACAGACAGACACCCTACATCAGGACTCCGGCTCCACCAGCCTGGAACCCAATCCCTGGGCCTGTGATGGCAGCCACACAGAGTGTGGGAGCCTGGGGCCGTGGCTCTCGGTAATAGCGGGCTCCTTTGTGATCTCTGGTCTCTGGGGACAGTCCTCTGTCCCTTTGTCACTCTCAGGTCTCAGGCACTGTGCTGTGCCCCACACGAGGCTCTAGATCTGTCCAGCGCACAAGCTCCCGCAGCTCCGTGATGGCCTCTGCCTAGAAGAGACACCCCCTCTCCCAGATGTCCCCAAAGTCACCTCCTCCCACAGGGCAGCCCCCCCACATGCGCCTCTCATGAAATGTTCAGGCCACTGACCGCAAAATCTCTCTGCTCAGGAGGTCATTTGTTTACATTTTGTTCTTTCTTTCTTTCTTTTTGTTGGTCCTGGGGCCTGAACTCTGGGCCTGGATTCTGTCTCTCAGCTCTTCAGCTCAAGGTGAGCGCTCTACCACTTGAGCCACAGCGCCACTTCTGGCTTTTTCTGTTTCTGGGGTGTTGAGGAATTGAACCCAGGGCCTCATGCCTGCAAGACAAGCGCTCTACCACTGAGCCACCTTCCCAGCGCATTTGTTTAAACCTTAAGGTGGCTTCGTCTTTGGGGTCTATATTTAAATATATTTATATATGTATATAATTGTTCGGTGCTGGTACTCGTGCTCTCACTCAACTTGCTTACGGCTAGCACTCCATCACTCCATCACGCTTCCAGTTCCAATTGAAGAAGGCGTCTTGGAGACTTTTCTGCCCAGACTGGCTTCAAACTGTGATCCTCCAGATCTCAGCCTCCCGAGAAGCTAGAATTATAGGTGTGTGCCACCAGCGCCCAGCTTCAGAACTCCCCCCCCCCTTTAATCTTTAAGTAGTTTTACAAAGGGGTTAGAACATGGATTAAACCCACAGGACTGACAGGCTGCTCCCTGCCTTGCCCCGCCCCCTGGTCTTCCAGCCCCATCAATGGACCACAAACTGTCTCCATCCCCCCTCCCCCAAGAACTCTATCATCTCTCCCCTCCCCTTCCCCATCACCAATCCCAGTTCCTTCTCCTTCCTCAGCAGGGGCCACGGCCTCACCACATTGCCTGAATCAGGGCCCCCATCACATCTTGTCACAATCTTTCCCCATTGCTACTGTTGCCACTCACAGGCCTCGTGCCTTGCTGGTTTACCTCACTATATGTCTGACCTTGGGCTAAGGGCATGTTTTGCAAGATCTCTTATAATTCCCCCTAACAACCGGGTAAAGGCTGACTTTAAGATCTCCACTTGACAGATGATCAAACAAAGCTTCAGAGTCTCTCCACCGAGAGTCTAGGATCTGGGCTGCCAGAGCCTGCACTTTTCGCCACGAGGTGGCGCTGTTCTCCCAACTCTTTGGGGATGGGGCTTTTCAATTCTCTGACTTTTGTCTTCACTGCAGCAGTGCACTCAGAAGGGAAGGCCTTGGAAATTTTTCAACTATAGTATCCATTACCACAGTGTTTTCCATTGTGGAAACCCCACAGAACTGACCCCAGGCTACAAAGATTGATTATAAATAAGGATGTCTGTCCGCTGCCAAAACCCAGTTAAACCTATTCCAGTTTCTTGTTGACTAATCTAGCACATTGTAATAAATCAAAGGTCAGAAATGAATCACATCTGCTTCATCCTATACCACAACAGAAAGAAGAGAAACACCTGCTTAGAAAGAGTGAGGCCCTGAGTTCAAATAGTACAAAAAAAAGGGGGAGACCAGCTGGATAAAAAGTTAATGAGAACTTCAGAGACTCCATCCCAATGAATATGTTGGGCTTGGTAGAGTATGCCTATCACCCCAGAGGATCTTGATCCAGGCTGACCTGGACACAAACATGACACCTTACTTGAAAAATAAGGAAAGCAAAAAGGAGTTGGAGTGTGACTCAAGTGGTAGAGTGCCTTCCAAGCAGGTATGAGGTCCTGAGATCATAACTCATTATGGGGAAGGAAAGGAAGGAAGGAAGAAAAAGGAAGGACAGATGGATGGACTGGCTTGTCTCAGTTCTCCTTTCTTTTTCTTTCAGCTTCATCTTGGGTCAGAGATGTGCGATCAGACCTTTCTAGTTAATGTGTTTGGCTCCTGTGACAAATGTTTCAAGCAGAGGGCCCTGAGACCTGTTTTCAAGAAATCTCAGCAACTCAACTACTGTTCAACATGCGCAGAAATTGTAAGTACCACTTTAAAAACATTTGAAGTTGCCTGTCTTAAACCAATATGTAAGGGAAGTCTTTTTAACCCCCAGAGCTGTTCTGCTCAAGGCTAGTGCTCAACCACTCTGAGCCACGGCTCCACTTCCAGTTTCTGGTAGTTAATTGGGGATGAGAGACTCACACTTTCCTGCTCAGGCTGGCTTTGATCCATGATCCTCAGATCTCAGCCTCCTGAGTAGCTAGGCTCACTGGCGTGAGTCACCAATGCCCGGCTTAACTTTTTAGGAACTAAAATTAAATTCTAGCAGTTTATTTTCCAAAATACTCACTATAGGACTGGGCACCAGTGGCTCACGCCTGTAATCCTCACTACTCAGGAGGCTGAGATCTAAGGATCAGGGTTCAAAGCCAGCCAGGGTAGGAAAGGCCTTTGAGACTCATCCCTAATTAACCATCAGAAAACGGGAAGTGGCGCTGTGGCTCAAGTGGTAGAGCTCGGGCCTTGAGCTGAAGAGCTGAGGGACAGTGCCCAGGCCCAGAGTTCAAGCTCCATGACCGACAACAGAAAATACTCACCATGGAAGTCCTCACGGAAGGTGACGATGCACAGGCGTCGGGTCTTGCAGCAAGTGTCCATAGCATGGCCAAAGCCTGAAGAATCGGTCCTAGCTCAGAGGATTTGCAAAGCTGTGCTGGGCAGTGTGACGTCCCCACCTGGTGAAAGTCCAGACCCATGGGAGGTGCCATTCCAGCCCAGATCTCCACAAGCAGGGGGAGCCCTGAACCCTGACACCCCACCGTGGTACAGGAGCCACGGGTCTAAGGAGATGTTGTCAGATTGCTGCTTTGCCCTGGGCCTTCCAAGATGACCTCAGGGACATAGCATGTCACCCATAATGTAGTTTCTCATTTAAAGGACACACGTGTGGGTTGCTCAAGGGTATTTGGCAGCCTACATGATACTAATGCCTGGATTCTAGACCTGTCATACGGGCCTTTCCCTCCCGGCCTCTCCGGGTACCACGCTCCGCCCAGGTGCCAGGGCCTGGGAGAGGGGCGGGGTGGGCGGGGGCGTGGTCAGCTATCATAGCCACGCCCATCTCCGCTGTATCATCGCGGAGGGCGGGGCCAGGGCTGTCATTCAGGGTCATTGGCAGCTCTTGCTGCGCCCGCCCGCCTCGGTTCCCCGCCCGCCCGCTCGCCCGCCGGCTCCCCCCCTCCCCCCATCTCCCCCGGCCTGCATCCCGGTTTCTGTCTTTCTCTCCCCGCTGCTCCCGGGATCGTGAAGATGGCCACGGACGGGCTGCACGAGAACGAGACGCTGGCGTCGCTGAAGAGCGAGGCCGAGAGCCTCAAGGGCAAGCTGGAGGAGGAGCGGGCCAAGCTGCACGACGTGGAGCGTGAGTGGCGGGAACGGGGAGGGAGGTCACGGGGTCACGGAGCATCCCCCCCCTCCCGCCATGCAGGACCACCCCACCCCCGCCCCGGGCAAGGGGTACCGGGGTGCCGATGGCTGGTGGGCGCGGCCTAGGACGAACATGTCATCATCCCTGGGCGGTCTGTCCCCTTCCCCCACCCCCTCCTCGGGCGGTCTGTCCTTCCTGGCTTTGGCTTTTGCCAGATGGAGACTGGTTGAAGAGCTCGCGGCTGGGGGTGGAAAGCGGGGTGCACAGGCGCTGGATGGGGGGAAGGGCGATCCAAGAGCAAATGCACCCAGTTTGCTTTTTTGGGGGGTGGGGTGGGGGAGGCTGTTGGAGCAGCTTTGGGCTCCATGCGATGTCAGGTCCATTTAGATGATCCGCGGGGTGGGGAAGGAGGAGGCTGCCCACGCCATCAGCTTTGCCCACCCTCTCCCACGGCAGGGCGGCGGCTCCCCCCCCCCCCGGGCCCGGCCTACTCTGGGTACTCCTGGGCACAGGTCCTCATTACAAGTGGAAAAGAGCACATGGGGGGCAGGGGGGACTCCTAGCATTCGATTTCTTTGCAAATAACAAGACCTGAATCCAGCCTTCGGCTCCTCTCCCCTCCCCAGCTTGTATGATTTAGAAATGCATCTAGTTGTAAGTCACCATAAACCTCCACAGCCTATGAAGCCAACTGGGAGTTGGCTGTCTTACATAACAAGAGCAGGACAGCCGAGCCCCTGGCTGAGCTGCACTGGCTCACTCAGGAGGGACCTCGATCCTCTGCCTCCCTCCTTCCTGTCTCAGAGCCTGGGCATCGGCCCCATGACCACAGCAGGCTTGCCACAGCTCCTAAGGTTATCTCTGTATCCGAGGCGAGAAGAAGGAGGCATTTGTCTGTTTGCTTCCTTCTTATCAGGAAAGCGAGTTTTCCCACAACTTTCCCACACCCAAGATTGGTTGGTTTTGCGCTCTGTCAAGGCCAGAACTAAGGCTACGCGGCCCATTGCCAGGAAGCCTGGGAAAGGAAGCGCTCAAGAAGAGGGTATGGGGACTGAGAGGTGACTCTGAGCAACCGTCTCATTTCCCTTTGCAAATCTCTGCAGTCTGCAAGTATCCGTGCTGATACAGGAAGTGGGGTGTTAGTGTCTCTCTGCAGTAGGTCATCTGAGGAAACTGAGGCTGGAGATGAGGTTGAAGCACTTGGTGAAGGATTCCAGCTTATCTGCTGGGATTGCACCTGGCCCAGGGCCTCACCCACCAAAGGGAGTCCAGCAACTCCCTCCCCACACAGTCTGCATGAGGGGCATCTTCGTTCTTTTGTTGTTGTTATTGGTCATGGGTCTTGAACTCTGGGCTTGGGCGCTGTCCCTCAGCTCTTCAGCTCAAGGTGAGCGCTTGACCACTTGAGCCACAGTGCCACTTCCAGTTTTCTGGTGGTTAATTAGAGATAAGAGTCTCACGGACTTTCCTGGCTGGGCTGGCTTTGAACTGTGATCCTCAGATCTCAGCCTCTTGAGTAGCTAGGATGACAGGTGTGAGCCACCAGCACCCAGCCCTCACCCCTCCCCTCTTAGCTTCTTCACTTAAGGCTGCTGCTCTACCACTTGAGTCATGTCTCCACTTCTGGCTTTTTTTTTTCTTCTGGTTAAAGTGGGAGTGAGAGTCTCACAGACTTTTCTGCTCAGGCTGGTTTTGAAGCCCAACCCTCAGATTCCACCTTCCCGAGTAGCTAGGGTTACAGGCGTGAGTCATTGGTCCTGGCTCATGTCATTTATTCCTATTGAAGTATGGAGCACCATGTATGGGCAACCTCAGTGGGAGGATTTTAGAGCCCACAGGTCCCAAGTGTTCCTTTACCACCACGCTTAGTCATGGTAGCCTCTCCAGAAGAGGCAAGTGACTGACATACACAACGTACCCCGGCTGGTGTGCCACAGAGCCAGGCCTGAGCATCCGAGGCCAGAGTCAGGATCGCAACTACCCAGCTCCAGTCTCGATTTCTAAGGGAGCTCTGAACAAGGCAGCAGCTCTGAAATCCTGCCACTTACCATACAACAGGATTTCCTGACACGTTACTGTGCTAGTGGTAGAAACCAGTCGCTGTGACCATTTCTTTGTGCTACCCTATTTGAGGGATGATCTATCTATCTATTAGAAGGCAAAGGAGATGCCACATCTGTGCTGGGAGCCAAAATCCCTCAAAAACAAACAAAAAAAACCATGCAGAGCACAGTCAGCTCTTGCTGACATTTGTGTTCGGGGAATTCTTTGCGTCTGGGGCTGCAGAGGGAAACAGGATGCAGTAGGCTGGAGGAGAATCTGCCTGTTCATCGCTGAGACATCTTCACAGCCAATTTACATAAGGAAGGCTTTGATTTAGTCAGGGAGCCTTTTTTTAAAATAAATAAATAAATAAATAAATAAAAAGTAAAAAACAGGGACATGAAAAAGCTGTAGTTCTCCAAGGCCTGGGTGGCTCACGCCTGTAATCCTAGCCACTCAGAAGGCTGAGATCTGAGGATCCAGGTTCAGAGCCAACCCAGACACAAGAGTCTGGGACACTCTTATCTCCATGCACCAGCAAAAAGCCCGAAGTGGATAGCTGTGGTTCAAGTGGTTGAGCACCAGCCTTGTCCCCAGTCCTATACAAGGCATGGGAAACAGTTGGACCCAGTACCTGCTGCCAAGCATTATGGCCGTTGGGAGAGTGTTCTTAAAGCGAGCTTTCCCAGTAAGGAGAAAGTGGCAGAAACAAGGACAAAAGTCCCAGCCTGGCTCTTTGTAAGTGGAATGAACTTGGAGTCACCGGAGCCCCAGTGGGGTGAAGAGCAGTTCCCTCTAGCCACCTCTCAGAATTCTGTGCTGTGCTTGAGAAATACAAGGTGATCTTGGTAATCCTTTGGTCCCTGCAATAGAAAGTACTTGGGGAAAAAAAAATCCCTAAGCTCCTAACCACCAGCAGAGAATGGCTACTGACCTAAGAGTGCCTGCCAAGCGTAGGAGACCCAAGCAATGGCTCAGAGGCCCCTGGGCTCCTCCCGCTCCTCACTGGGCCAGCTGGGGGCTCCCAGCCTAGGCCTGGGTGCGAGAACTGATCTGGCATTGTCCTTCCAGTGCACCAGGTGGCAGAGCGGGTGGAGGCCCTGGGCCAGTTTGTCATGAAGACCAGAAGGACCCTTAAAGGCCACGGGAACAAAGTCCTGTGCATGGACTGGTGCAAGGACAAACGGAGAATCGTGAGCTCCTCGCAGGTACGCCCGGTTCTGATTGGCCACTTATTTATTGGGGGGGGGGCGGTTCTGGGAACGCCCCGCCTGCTCTGTGACCTGGGCAGGTTCTGATTGGCCGCTTATTTATTGGGGGGGGGGGTTGGTTCTGGGATTTGAATTCAAGACTTCACTCTAGCTGGGCTGGCACTCCATCACTTAAGCCACGCCCACCCACTATGCCCCCTTATATAAACTGGATGGCAAGTACATGCCACCATGCCCGGCTAATTTGTTCAGAGGGGAATCTCACTTAGCTCTTTTTCTAGGGCTAATCTCAAACCACCGTCTTCCTGATCACCACCTGAGTAGTTGAGATTATAGGCACAAACCACCATGCCTGGCTCAGAATCATTTCTTGCAGAGCATACTAAAAGGTATTACTTGTGATGAAACTTTTGAGTTTATTAAGCAGTGCTAGTGATTCAGCCCAGTGCCTTACCCATGCTAGCCACTTGAGGACAAGGTGGTTAAGATTCCACCAACCACTGGGCGCCCGTGGCTCACGCCTATAATCCTAGCTACTCAGGAGGTTGAGATCTGAGGATCACAGTTCAAAGCCAGCCCAGGCAGGAAAGTCCACGAGGGCTCTTATCTCCCATAAACTACTCACAGCATTGGAGGAAGTGGCGCCGTGGCTCAAGTGGTAGAGCACTAGCCTTGAGCAAAAAGCTCGGGATAGTGCCCAGGCCCAGAGTTCAAGCCCCAGGCAGGACTGGCAAAAAAAGAAGGGAGTCAGGCCTGCTCTGGGAATCAGGAAGGACTAGAAGACTCTGGAACAGACTTTGACTCATCTGCAGCCTTCTCTCTTCCAAGCAGATGAGTCACCCTCACAGAGTGGGCTTGGGGCTGTGGGCGGAAGCACAATCTTTCCAGGTACGCAGGCAGCTGCCATATATATCTGTGCAGGTGGAAGGATCACGTGTAGTTTGAAGAGATGCCAGAGTGGGGGAGGCGGGGGAGCATGGGGAACGGGCAGGCAGTAAGGCAGAGGAAGCTGCGGATGCATCGCTGAGACATTGCCCCTGTTCAGTGAGCAAGGGCTCAGGGTTACAGGGTTGGAGCTCCTCCTCTGCAAGCCTTACATAGGTAACACTATGTGTCAAGTTTAGCTATATAGTCAGAAATTAAGACCAACCAAGCACAGTCATAACTCATTCCTGTAACTTGGGAAGCAGAGCTTGGGAGGACTATCATTTGAGACTAACGTGGGCAAAATGTTAGACCCCTCTCAACCAATAAGTTAGATACAAGCCTGCCACCCGGCTAGAGGATTGTGGTCTAGACAGACCCCAGTCACAAATATGAGACCCTCCTCTAAAATAGAGCAGAAATAAAGGGCAAAGGACCTGGCTCAAGTGGTAGAGCACCTGCCTAGCAACTTTGAAGCCCTGAGTTCAAACCCAAGGACCACTAGGGGGGAAAAAAGAAAAAGTAGTTATCAGCCCTTATACCTATAATCCTAACTACTCAAGGGGCTGAGATCAAAGCCAGCCCAGTCAGACACACCTGAGAGACTCTTATTTCCAAACAACCAGCAAAAAGCCAGAAGTAAAGGTACAGCTCAAGTAGTAGATCTATCATCATCCTTCAGTAAAAATTGCCACCTGAGAGCACGAGGCCATGAGTTCAAGCCCCCATACTGCTCAGTAACTGCCTCTCAGTCTCCTTTCTCCAAGAATAGACGGGAGGTTGTTGAACCCAGGAACCCCGCTGCCTCTTCCCGTCCCACGCCCAGCTGGACACAGCTGTAGACCTCACAACAGTGAGGACAGCTTTCCAGCATTTGAGCTGTGTGCTGTCTTCTCTTCTTCCTACAGGATGGTAAGGTGATCGTGTGGGATTCCTTCACCACTAACAAGGTGAGACTCCAGCCTAGCTTCCGGATCCTCTTCCCCAGCTCCCCTTGGAATTGGTCACCCAACCACTAGGACTGGAAACCCCTCCACCCCCACCCCCACCCCCCAGGATCATTTATTCCTCCTTGGAGATAAAGTCCCCACCCTGAGCAGTACCTAGGGCCACCACAGAGGGCGCTAATTCACTACTTTGCGTCTGAGCCTTCACCAAAAGAACCAAAATCTCCAGATCTTGGTTCCAAGCCAGACCAGACAGAAAAGTCTGAGAGAATCTGCAATCAACCAGCAAAATGCTGGACTGGAGACACGGCTCCAGTGAGCTTCCAGCTGAGCAAACAAGCAATAAGTGGGAGGCCCTGAGTTCAAACCTCAGTTTTACAAAGAGAAACAAACTATTAACTCACATTAAGGAAGAAGTAAAAGCCAGGTGCTGGTGGCTCACACCTGTAATCCTAGCTACACAGGAGGCTGAGAGCTGAGGATCGCAGTTTGAAGCCAGCCCAGGTAGGAAAGTCTGGGAGACTCCTATCTCCAGTTAACTACCAGAAAACTAGAAGTGGCACCATGGCTCCAGTAGTAGAGCTTTTGCCTTGAGCTGAAGAGCTGAGGGACAGTGCCCAGGCCCAGAGTTCAAGCCCCATGACCAACAAAAGAAAGGAAGGAAAGAAGGAAGGAAGGGAGGAAGGGAGGGAGGGAGGGAAAAAAGTAAAATAATGTTTTTGTTTGGGGGGGATTTTTTTTGGTAGTGGAGTGGATGACGTAAAAGCTTGGTTATAATGAGGGACAAAGTCTCCTCCATCTAAAGCCCACCTTTATGCCTCCCCGCTTCCAATGTGGAGCTCCGCCATGGTCCATGTTTAGTCTGGTGCTTTGATTCTGCAAAAGTCAAGTGCTGGGACTTGGGTAGCCGTGTGTGTCGCTCACCTGGGCCGTGCTGTGTTGCAGGAGCACGCCGTCACCATGCCCTGCACGTGGGTCATGGCGTGTGCGTACGCCCCGTCAGGATGCGCCATCGCCTGCGGGTAAGCTGTCCACACCTCCCCTCAGTCATAGAACTCTGCACCAGTGGCCTAAAGCAGCAAACCCAGGGCAACTGGTCAGTTTTGTTTTGTTTTGTTTTTGGGTCCGGTCGTGGGGCCTGAACTCTGGGTCTGGGCGCTGTCCCTCAGCTCTTCAGCTCAAGGCTAGCGCTCTACCACTTGAGCCACAGCGCCACTTCTGGCTTTTTTTCTTTTTGCTTATGGGGTGCTGAGGAATCGAACCCAGGGCCTCATGCATGCGAGGCAAGCGCTCTACCACTGAGCCACCTTCCCAGCCCGCAACTGGTCAGTTTTTATTTACTTGTGAAACAAAATGTCCAGTTCCTCTCTGAGCCTCTTCCATCATTGTCTTCATTACAAAGTGACTAGCGTGTTCCATCCCCAGCATTCCTTATTATGCATGTGCAGATATTCTAAAATCCAACAATTCTGGACATCTGAAACACTTCTGGCCCCAAAGTCCCTCTAATACCAACAAGCACCACAATGCTCACCAAAACTTCAACATTTAGAAGCAATATCTCAAACTCAGAATTCATGACACTCTCTAGAACAGCTGACCAAGATCTCTTGTCCCGAACAGCATTGTTTGCCATAGCCAAGATATGGAATCAACTCAGATGCCCCTCAGTGGATGCATGGATCAAGGAAACATGGTGTATATACACAAGGGAATTCTACTCATTCGTCAGAATGATATTGGACCATTCGTAAGGAAATTGAAAGACTTGGAAAAAAATTATATTAAGCAAAATAAGCCAGACCCAAAGAAACAGTGGTTGCATTTGTGGTAACTAGAATGTGCCTATAAATCTACAAGTAAACACATTGGATGTTTAAAAAAATAAACTGGGACATGATACATTATTCATGTCTCTACATAGTCACATTGTGAGATCAAAGGAAGATATTCATAGGGGTGGATCACAAAGGTTCAATAGCTATGTGCAGATCATCATATAAAATACGGGGGGGGGGGGG
>NW_012267227.1:10574236-10593671 GCF_000151885.1 Dipodomys ordii
GCATGCAAGGCAAGCGCTCTACCACTGAGCCACCTTCCCAGCCCTCCATGAGACTCTTATCTCCAATAAACCACCAGAAAACTGGAAGTGGCACTGTGGCTCAAGCGGTAGAGCGCTAGCCTTGAGCTGAAGAGCTGAGGGACGGCGCCCAGACCCAAAGTTCAAGACTGACAAAAAAAAAAATCTATTAGGAAAATGTTCTTATTTTTAGGAGAGAGAAATTTGCAAGTCAATTTACTTAGAAGTTCCAGATTTGCTCCCACGGCTATGACAAAATGGGGATCTAAGAGAAGGAATTTCTGGCGGGGGGTGGGTGGGATTCAGAAGTCTTCAAAGTAAAAGCTGGAGGGTTATGTGGGCGGCGAGGGGGGGGTCACAATAGCAGGCGTTTTCTTGCTAAAGAAAAACTTGCAAGATGTAGAGGAATGTGAAAGTCACTTGGGTGAACCCCAATACTCTCTCTTCTCGCACCAGGGGTTTGGACAACAAGTGCTCCGTGTACCCGCTGACATTTGACAAAAATGAGAACATGGCTGCCAAGAAAAAGTCGGTTGCGATGCACACCAACTACCTATCGGCCTGCAGCTTCACCAACTCAGACATGCAGGTACACAAGCCCCGTGAGGCGGGCCACCCCCTGCTCAGCCGTGGAACTGGGGCGCTCTACCATTTGAGCCACCAGTTCCACTTCTAGTTTTATGGTGGTTAATTAGAAATGAGTCTCATGGAGGGGCTGGGAAGGTGGCTCAGTGGTAGAGTGCTTGCCTTGCATGCATGAGGTCCCGGTTCGATTCCTCAGTACCACAGAAGCAGAAAAAGGCGGAAGTGGTTTTGTGGCTCAAGTGGTAGAGCGCTCTCCTGGAGCTGAGGGACAACGCCCAGGCCCAGAGTTCAAGCCCCACCATCAACAAAACAAAAAAGTCTCACAGACTTTCCTGCCCAAGCTGGCTTCAAACCATGATCCTCAGATCTCAGCCTCCTGAGTAGCTAGGATTCCAGGCATGAGCCACCAAGCTTGGAATCTCAACATTGTCTGGTTGGTTCCCAGCCTTATGTTGCTTAGATGGTCAATTGGGTTTTTTATTGACCTCGGAACAGTATAACACAGTGACAAGAAAGTGAGCCCAGTCCTAGAATTCTTTTTGACTCAGACACAGCAAATTATGTTCAGCCCCATAGTTTGTGTGCTCATTAATTTCTCTTTCTGTTATTTTACTAATTTACACTTTTGTGATTTTTCATTAGTTCTCTTTTTTTGGCATTTTATTTTGGGTGTGAATGTGCATGAGTTTGTGATCTGCCCGGCCATGTCAGCTGGAGAAAGTTCTATGCAACAGATGTTCATGGAACTTTACCTGTGTGCCAGGCAGGTGTGAGCCCTGTAAGTGTGTGTGTGTGTGTGTGTAAAAGAAAGACAAAACCAACAGACCTCCCTTGACCCTCCCTCTCCCTCTCCTTCTTCCTGGCCAGATCCTCACGGCCAGCGGCGATGGGACATGCGCCCTGTGGGACGTGGAGAGCGGGCAGCTTCTGCAGAGTTTTCACGGGCACGCCGCCGATGTCCTGTGCCTGGATCTCGCCCCCTCCGAAACTGGAAACACCTTCGTGTCTGGGGTAAAGACCCGAGGCAAAACCTCTAAGGGCCCTCTGTCCACCAGGGAACCGTGTCCAGGCTTGCTTGTACTTGACATCCATAAATGCAGCAGCGTTCGTTCCCATCTGAGAGCTTTAGACATGAGCCACGGCCACTGAGTCGATGCAGGGGCGGCTGCAGCCAGCGCAGCGCTGGGGCAACACCTGAGTGCCATTCGGCCATCTGGAGCTTCATCTGCATGCATCCTGCAGAACTACACTGGGCTGGGGGTGGTGGTTGTGGCCCTGCTGGGGCTTGAACTCAAGGCCTCTAGCTCTCACTTGGGTTTTTTGGTTGTTGTTTTTTTTACCACTTGAGCCACACCTCTATGTTTGACCTTTGGGTTGTTAATTAGAAATCAGAGTCTCTCAGATTGGTCTGCCTCAGCTGGCTTTGAAACTCGATCCTCAGCCCTCAGCCTCCTGAGTAGCTAGGATAACAGGCCTGAGCCACCAGCACCTGTATTTTTTAAAAAAAACGTATTTTAACACTGTATTTTTAAAACGATCACTTATCACTGCTGGTTATAGTGTGTCTTTTCCAGCACTGTGCACCTTTCAGTTCGATTGGGGGACACTCCCAATTTCCTTGTTCAGGGACATGCTCAAGGTGGCACACCCCAAAGGGGCCTTCCCCCCACCGAGATGGACCCCTTCCCCCCACCCCTGCCCCCACCACTTGGACAGTTTTGAGACACTGTGTCTTCTGTCTGACTATTAGGAGAACACATTTTGTTACCTAAACTTGATTAACGGGGAGTTCGTGCAAATGCGTGGCGGGCAAAGGTGGGAAGGCGGCATTACCGTTCTCTAGGTCACACTGGCAGCTCAGCGCAGCTCCTTGGCAGATAATGGGGCAGAAGCCTGGGAGGTGACTTGCCAACGCCCCCAGCTAATTAAGGACTCCCCCGCCATGCCAGCTTTGCCGTCTGGGCTTGGGGAGGTGGTTAGAAAGTCAAAGGCAAGGAAGGGAAACAAAGGCAAGGGAAAGGCCCAGGAGCAGGTGAATGAAAAAATGTGGCCAAGCCCTGGTGGCTCACGCCTGTAATCCCAGCTACTCAGAGGCTGAGATCTGAGGATTGTGGTTCAAAGCCAGCCCAGGCAGGAAAGTCTGTGAGACTCTTATCTCCAATAAACAACCAGAAAACCAGAAGTGGCACTGTGGCTCAAGTGGTAGAGCACTCGCCTTGAGCTGAAGAGCTGAGGGACAGCGCCCAGGCCCCACGAAAACAAATCAAAACAAAACTCCGGCCCTCAGTTCAAGCCCCACAACTGAAAAAATAAAAAAGTGGGAAGGAGGGAAAGGTGCACACTCCCTTGCAGCCCACAAGTGAGTTCCAGCGTCATCATGGTGGATGGGCCGGGCTAGTCCCACGCACGTGCATGGGACCTCGCGCCTCGTCCGCAGACAGTCCTCACAGTGACTGTGACGCTGGGACCTTCTTTTGCAGGGATGCGACAAGAAAGCCATGGTGTGGGACATGCGCTCCGGCCAGTGTGTGCAGGCATTTGAAACGCACGAGTCTGATGTCAACAGCGTCCGGTCAGTGAGTAGCCAGTCCACAGGGCTTCCTGTCCTGCGGCTTTCCCCGGGCTGGGGGCGTCCGCAGCCCTGGAAGCCACACACTGCCCCTCCTATCCAGACAAGCAAACTAGATAAAACACAAATGGACAGATCCACGGTTTATTTCAGCTGCTGCTGAGTGCCAGGAGATGAGGAACAAAGATCCGATGGGCTCTCTGATAAGTGGCATTTACATAGAAGCCAGAGGCTAGGCACCAGAGCTTACACCTGTAATCCTAGCTACTCAGGAGGCTGAGATGTGAGGATCATGGTTCAAAGCCAGCCCAAGCAGGGAAGTCCATGAAACTTTTTTTTTTTCTTTTTTTTTTTTGGGTCCGGTCGTGGGGCCTGAACTCTGGGCCTGGGCACTGTCCCTCAGCTCTTCAGCTCAAGGCTAGTGCTCTAACACTTGAGCCACAGCGCCACTTCCGGCTTTTTTCTTTTTGCTTATGTGGTGCTGAGGAATCGAACCCAGGGCCTCAGGCATGCAAGGCAAGCGCTCTACCACTGGGCCAACTTCCCAGCCCTCCATGAAACTTTTATCTCCAATAAACCACCAGAAAACTGGAAGTAGTGCTGTGGCTCAAGTGGTAGAGTGCTAGCCTTGAGCTGAAGAGCTGAGGGACAGCACCCAGGCCCAGAGTTCAAGCCCCATGACCGACAAAAACAAAAAAAACCCTACGATGTCCCATTTCCCGCTCAGCAACACCACAAGGCCAGAAATCAGTGTCCCCTGCCTTTAGAATGCTAGGGACGGCTTGGCCTGTCATTTGAGCCTCCTCTCCAGCTTCTGTGTGACCTGGTATTCCTGGAACTGGGGGCTGTGATGCGGAGGGCTAGGGTGGGACCCGCTTCCCAGGGTTCTGATGACACTAAGGAGGGCAGGACCACCCGCCTGACCTGCCTCCCTCCCACTCTCTCTCCAGGTACTACCCCAGCGGAGACGCCTTTGCTTCCGGGTCAGATGATGCCACGGTACGTGTCTAAGTTACACGCACTTTATCTGTGTGAACTAGGGAGCTGCTAACTTCATTTTATATTTTTTAATTAATTTTTTTCTGGTGGTGACAGAAATAATGGGTACCAAATGAAGGAAATCGGGGTATAAATGACTTCTCATTTCCCTGCCCAAGAAAAATCATGATTAAACAAAAGCTTGTCTTTTAGGCAAGCGCTAGTGGCACTAGTAATCCTAGCCACTCAGGAGGCTGAGATATGAGGATCATGCTTCAAAGCCAGCCTGGGCAGTAAAGTCCATGAGATGCTAATCTCCAGGTAACTACAAAAATTCACAAGTGTTGCCTGTGGCTCAAGTGGTATAGCACCAACCTTGAGCAAAAAAGGAAGAGACAGTATCTAGGTCCTGAGTTCAAGCACTAGTACTGGTAGAAAAGAAAATGGATAACCATGGAAATCATTTTTTGAATATTATTTAAAAATATGAACAAGTTGGACCCCAGTGGCTCACGTTTGTAATCCTAGCTACTCAGGAGGCTGAGATCTGAGGGTCATGGTTCGAAGCCAGTATTGGAAGAAAAGTCACCATGAGACTCTTACCTCCAATTAACCACTCAAAACTGGAAGTGGAGCTGTGGCTCAAGTGGTAGAGTACTAGCCTTAAGCAAAAAGAGCCCAAGGACAGTGCCCAGGCCCTGAGTTCAAGCCCTATAACTGACCAAAAAAAATCATATATATATATGAGCAAATGCTTATAATGTTAATAGAAATAATAATGAGGGCTGGGAAGGTGGCTCAGTGGTAGAGTGCTCGCCTCACATACATGAGGCCCTGGGTTTGATTCCTCAGCACCACATAAAGAGAAAAAGCCAGAAGTGGGCGCTGTGACTCAAGTGGTAGAGTGCTAGCCTTGAGCTGAAGAGCTGAGGGACAGCGCCCAGGCCCAGAGTTCAGGCTTCATGACCAACAAAAAAATAAAAAAGAAAATGATGAGACTTAAGAAATAAAACAATAGGGCTGGGAAGGTGGCTCAGTGGTAGAGTGCTTGCCTTGCATGCCTGAGGCACTGGGTTCGATTCCTCAGCACCACATAAGCAAAAAGAAAAAAGCCGCTAGCCTTGAGCTGAAGAGCTGAGGGACAGCGCCCAGGCCCAGAGTTCAAGCCCCACTACCGGACCCAAAAAAAAAAAAAAGAAAGAAAGAAAACAATTAAAAAAAGAAATAATAATGAAACATATACTTAATATTTGAACAAAGTCTCACAGTTTCCTGCCTGGGCTGGCTTTAAACTGCGAACCTCAGATCTCAGCCTCCTGAGCAGCTGGGATTACAGGCGTGAGCCACCAGCGCTCAGCTGGAGGTGTCTTGCATTTCTGCATTTCTGTATTTTCTACATTGACCATGATCTTCATGGGAGAGGAGAGGGAGGTGATTTTGGTTTTTCTTTTGTACCTGAATAATCTTTCTAGACTTACCATTCCTTGGAATCGCCACGGATCCATGGAGATGAACAGGAGTGGGGTGGTAGGATGGAATCACAGGTCCCCTGATGCACCGGGACCACCCCGGTCACGTCCCGCGGGCTGGGGCTCAGGGGTCTCTGCCCCTCTGTCTGTTTCTTTGCACCCCCAGTGCCGTCTGTATGACCTGCGGGCAGACAGGGAGGTGGCCATCTATTCCAAGGAGAGTATCATCTTCGGAGCGTCCAGCGTGGACTTCTCCCTCAGTGGTAAGATTTATTCCAGAAACTTCTCCCGCGCTGTAAGACGGGACCTGAGGGCAATCAGCTGTCTGCCAGTAAACTTCCGATGGGCAAAGAGGGCAAAGTCACGCGTGTCTGGTTTGGCTCCCGGCCACCCCTCCATCCTGGCGCATTCACAGTGGGAGAGTGAAGGCCATGTCCTTCCAGGCAAGGCCGGGCCAGGAGGTCATGGCTGCCAAGCTCTGGTCATCTCTTCCCCAGTCTCCCTTCCCCTCCATCACCAAAGGGAGTGGCCTGAGGCTCCTGCCCCTCTGCTCACAGCTGGGAATGGCGGGGGGTGTTAGTGAAAGCCAGGACAGGCCAAGGAAGGCACAACTCTGTACCCCCCTACTCTGAGTCTTTGCACGTGGTGATTCTCAATTTGTCTGCCCAGAAAACTCTACTCCTGCTCAGCCCTCCAAAGCCAACCCAAATGGCCCGTTGGTTTTACCTCTGAGAATTCACGTTGTGTAAGTTCCTAACTACTGAAAGGTTAAAAAAAAAATGGTACAGTGGTTGAGCTCCTCAGGAGGCTGAGATCTGAGGATCACAGTTCAAAGCCAGCCCCCGCAGGAAACTCCATGAGCCTCTCATCTCCAATAAACCACCAGAAAACCAGAAGTGGTTTTGAACTGTGGTTCAAGTGGTAGAGCGCTGGCCTTGAACTAAAGAGCTGAGGGACAGTGCCCAGGCCTAGAGTTCAAGCCTCACGACCAACAACAACAACAACTAATAATAATAATGGCACAGTGCCCTCGAGTGCCTATAAACCTTTCCATCATGGCTACAGTGACTTCCTCCTCCCCGCCCCACGTCCTCCACTGTGCTTTGTCCTCTCTGAATTCCAAGAAAGGGCGTCTGGCATACGTGAATGAGCTGGCGAGTGTGTCTTGGGGGAAGGAAGGAAGGAAGGACTTAGTAACCACCCATCTTCTGGCACTAGGCCGCCTGCTCTTCGCGGGCTACAATGACTACACCATCAACGTGTGGGACGTCCTCAAAGGCTCCCGGGTCTCCATCCTGTTTGGCCACGAGAACCGAGTGAGCACTCTTCGAGTCTCGCCAGACGGGACGGCTTTCTGCTCGGGATCCTGGGATCATACCCTGAGGGTGAGCGATGTTTCTGTTTCTTCTCCTGGGTGTCTGTATTGTCCTGAGGCCTGGGTGTGTTTAGGAAAAATGGATGCATGGATTTTGGTGAAGTTCCTGAGACAGAGGAGAAACGCTCCCGAGGCCCCAGATGCCCGGGAGGCGGTTAACAAGGAGGGGGCGAATAGAGTGTTTTCATCTCTTTAAACTCAAGTCTGGCCAGGCCTGAGTAGTTGACACCCGTAAATCCTAGCTACTCAGGAGGCTGAGATCCGAGGATGGGAGTCTGAAGCCAGGCAGGGCAGAAAAGTCTATGAGACTCTTCAACAGCACAAATCTAGAAGTGGAGCCATGGCTCAAGTGGTAGAACACTAGCCATGAGCAACAAGAAAGCGGAGGGACAGCACCAAGGCCCCAGTACCAGGAGGAAGAGCAGGAGGAAAAGGGGGGGGTGAAGGGAAGAAACAAAACACTCAAATCTTACTGGCTGCTGACTGCTGATCGCTTTGTGTCTTCACAGGTGTGGGCGTAATCACAGCGCACGGAGCGCACAGGCCGACAGACATGCCGACTCGTCACCTGTAAATAACTTCCACAGGGATGTAGGCTTCCCTGTGATTTTAGGGAGCAGCCCCATACATAGCTCAGCATTCACTAGGGCTACCACCCCAAGTACCCTAAGGACTCTGTGTTAGCTGCCAGCATTACAGGAAGTCTTCTGGGGCAGGATTTTCACTTGAAACACTTTGTAAGGTTTGTTTTTTTTTTAAGGTTATTCTGAAATATTAGTCTCAACTGGTTCTGTTACCAGCAGAACTCAGCATTGAAAGGATTCCATCCATCTGCTGCCACTGGTGGCTCACGCCTGTCATCCTAGCTACTCAGGAGGCTGAGATCTGAGGATCACGGTTCAAAGCCAGCCCGAGCAGGGAAGTCCACAAGACTCTTATTTCCAATTAGCCACCAAAACAGACAGAAGTGGAGCTGTGTGGTTCAAAGTGGTAGAACGCTAGCCTTGAGCAGAAAAGCTTAGGGACAGTGCCCAGGGTCCTGAGTTTGAGTCTCAGGGCTGGCACCAAGGACAAACACACACACAAAAGTTTGTATTGTAAAAGTTTATCTTTTTCAGCCACTTGTTCTGTGGTGTTTTTCAGATAAAACTTTTGTGTGTGTGTGTGTGTGTGTGTGTGAATTATTCTGGATGAAGCAGAAGGCGGTGTAAAATGGGCAGGATGTACAACTCAGAGATCCTGGAAGAGCATGAAATAGCTTCTTGTGGCTCAGACCCAGAATTGCGCTCATGGGGGGCTGAGCTCTTTGGGGCTCAAATGCTTCTGAGAGCCCAAAGCCTTTCCGTGAGGGAGATCAGGATGGTAGCGCATTTACAAACTGAGAGGGGCAGGATTGGAAACACTGGAGCTGCATCTACAGAAATTATATTTGTGTGTTTTGCACTGCATTTATAAGTTATATAGACAAGATTGATGTGTAGGACTTGAATAATAATGTCTTTGTTATCAAAAGGATATCTTGTCTTTATTTGAAACACACCAATTCCTTCTGGAAAATACCAGAATGATTTTTTTTTATCAGAACTCTTCTGTTCCTATTTCTATTCTTTCTATATCCTTCTTTCTCTGTTTTTATTTAGAGGTGTACAGGTTTATTCTGTGTGTTGGGGGGGGGTGGTATGTGTGTCAGTCCTGGGGCTTGAACTGAGGGCCTGGGCATTACCCCTAAGCTTCTTTTGCCCAAGGCTAGCAGTCTTACCATTTGAGCCACACCTCCACTTTTAGCTTTTTGGTGGTTAATTGGAAGATAAGTGTCTCGTGGACTTTCCTACCCAGGCTCCTGAGTCGCTAGGATTACAGGCATGAGCCACTGGTGCCCAGCTAGAGATTTCTTCTTTAAGAAAACTCATAAAGATGCTGTGTAATTGGGTGTAGTGGTACACATTTGGAGTCCCGGCAAATGCTCGCCTTGAGCTGAAGAGCGGAGGGACAGCGCCCAGGCCCAGAGTTCAAGCCCCACGACTGACAAAAAAAAAAAAAATACCAATGGAGGCCCAGCATCTGAGGCGTGTGAACAGGAAGGGGGGTGCTAAGAGTTTTAGACACGCCTAGGCAACGTATTAAGACAGCGTTTTGTTTTTTGTTTTGGAAAATGCATTGAACATTACTTGGGGGTTAAAAGGTCGCCTCAGACCGTAGGAATCATTTCTAGATGAAGCTGGTGTGTCCCGTGGCCAGCCAGGCGCTCCCTAGGTCTCATGGGCTTTGTGGGAGCCCAGCTCTGTCATGTCTCCCCACCACCAACCTCTGTGCCCCAGATAACCTTCCCTACCAGGGACTTCTGTAACCGGAAGGGAAGGGGTACCAGACCCACCCTCACAGCTGCTTGTTCAAGGTCAGGTTCAGTGCCTCACTCCTGCAATCCCAGCTACCGCGGAGGCAGAGATGGAGAGGATTACAGTTTAAGGCCGGTCCAGGCCCCCAGCTGGGGGAGAGGGGACTGTGAGGCTTGCATCTCACAGGAGAAAGCTGGGCGCTGGTGGCACACTCTCCCTACAAGGAGAATGGAAAGAGAGGCTCACAGCCCAGGCTCCCCGCCCCTCCCGCTCTCCCGCCGCATCAACGTGAGGTTCTATTTGAACAAAAGTGTAAAGGGGTGTGCGAAGGTTTGTTGCAAGTGATCGAACACCTGCCAAGCACGCGGGAGGCCCTGAGTTCAAACCCCAGTACTGCCACCAAAAAAAGAAGCGTGTGTGGGGAAGCGCACCCCAGAGTCTCTAACTACAGGTGAGTGAATGGAGAACCCCATCCCTCCCTCCCCTCCCCTCCCCCCCAGTCCCTGAGGCAGGAGGAAGGACTCCCACTTACCCGGATGGAGAAGGGGGTGAATCAGCACGGGGGCTGTGGGTTTCCCTGGAGGGGTGGGGCACAGAGGCTGGAGGATGGGGGAGCCCCGGCGGGAGCTGAGCCCCTGTGGGGACCGCGTCTGGATGATGGAGCCCATGGCCTGGAGCAAGGCCGGGTGAGCAGGGGGGCAGCCCTAGACCCTGGGGTGGGTGTCTCCCACCACCCCAAGGAAGAAAGCATGGGGTGAGCCGGGAAGGTGCCATGTGTAGTTCTGGGAGGGGGAGAGACAGACAGACAGACGGAGAGGAGCTAGGATTTGAACTCGGAGCCTCAGATCTGTGGCTCTACCACTTGAGCCACACTTCCGGTACCTGCGATTGGCCACTTAAGCAGAGATAAGAGTTTCGCTTGGATTTTTCTGCTCAGGCTGGCTTGGAACCTCCATCCTCCGGATCTCAACCTTCTGAGTAGATTATGGACAAGAATGTCTGGATCCTTTTTTTTTTTTTAATCCAGAATTTACCTTCCCGGCAGCAAGTTGCCATGGTGACCCACTGTGATTTCCCCTTGACTCCTGCCTGAACCTCCCATTGTTCTATTGGTCCACACTGAGCAGGGGGAGGCTTCTGAGCGCCTCAGCTGACCCAGCCTCTTCACAAGGCCCCGCCCACCCCACTCTAGACCTGAAGAGAACATTGTGGGGATTTTTTTGTTTTGTTTTGGTCAGTCGTGGGCTTGAACTCTGGGCCTGGGTGCTGTCCCTGAGCTCTTCAGCTCAAGGCAAGCGCTCTACCATTTGAGCCATAGCATCACTTCTGGTTTTCTAGTGGTTACTTGGAGATAAGAGTCTCATGGACTTTCCTGCCTGGCTGGCTTTGCACCATGATCCTCAGATCTCAGCCTCCTGAGTAGCTAGGATTACAGGCGTGAGCCACCAACACCCGGCTTTTTATTTTTATTATTATTATTTTTTGCCCACTGTGGGCTGGCTGCCCCTGTGATGCCTCCTCCGCTTAGAACAGCAGGATTCCAGCGCCTCACGGCTCTGAGTTCAGATATTTGCAGCCTACTCCACATGACAAATTGGTGCTCTCTTCCTTGGGCAGAACTGAGGTCTGAACTCAAGACCTTGTACTTGGTAAGGCAGGTACTCAACCACTTCAACTATGGGTCCCACATCTGACAAAGTTAAATGGTGGTTTTCTGGGAGCCATAATGGTCTGCCAACAAACCCTGACTCAAAGGTTTCTAATTACATGTTGGCTTGTGGTTAAAATGGAAGCTTTATTTTACAGGTTCATATAGAACCTCCTTTGTGGTTTTTCTTTGGGGGGGGGTTGGTAGGTCCTGGGGCTGCTTGAACTCTGGGCCTGGGCGCTGCCCCTCAGCTCTTCAGCTCAAGGTGAGCGCTCTACCACTTCAGTCACAGTGCCACTTCCGGTGTCCTTGTATTTAATTGAAGATAACAGTTTCACAGGGGCTGGGAAGGTGGCTCAGTGGTAGAGTGCTTGCCTCGCATGCACGAGGCCCTGGATTTGATCCCTCGCACCACATAAGCAGAAAAAGCCGAAGTGGTTTTGTGGCTCAAATGGTAGAGCACTAGCCTTGAGCTGAAGAGCTGAGGGACAGCGCCCAGGCCCAGAGTTCAAGCCCCACCATTAACTAAAAAAATAAAGAGTTTTACACCCTTTTCTGCCCAGGCTGGCTTTGAACCGTGATCCTCAGATCCCAGCCTCCTGAGTAGCTAGGATTACAAGTGTGAGCCACCAGCGCCCAGCCTGGGGGGGATTTGTTTTGTGCTGGGGATTGAACCCATCACCTCTTGCAGGACAAGTGGTTTATTTATAGTTCAGGATGTCAGAACGGCTTAAGTCCCAGTGCAAGAAGAAATGTATTAGAAAACAATCCAATTCCTTGAAATCTAAATTCAATGCCTGGGAAGTCTGGCTTTATTTCCACTGACAGTGATTATAACATAGGGGATATATAATTACTTTTGATTAAATTCACCCTCCCATTACTCTGCCCCTCCTCCCCTTTTAAAACTTATTCGAATAATAGAATTATTATTCTATTCATACCTGCATAGGAGCCTTTTCTTTTTTTGGGGGGGTCCGGTCGTGGGGCCTGAACCCTGGGCCTGGGCGCTGTCCCTCCACTCTTCAGCTCAAGGCTAGCACTCTACCACTTGAGCCACAGCGCCACTTCCAGCTTTTTTCTTTTTGCTTATGTGGTGCTGAGGAATCGAACCCAGGGCCTCATGCATGCAAGGCAAGCGCTCTACCACTGAGCCACCTTCCCAGCCCCATAGGAGCCTTTCCTCCCTCTCCTTTCACCCATCTTTGTTATCCAACAACATAACAGGGATATGTTGAGTTCCTCTGGAGGCTGCTGAGCCTGGAGTCCCACGCAGCAGCACTGGCTTCTCCTGATGCTTCTCCCTCCGCGTCTCCCAGATGACCAGTAATTCAGTATCCTCACATGCCATCTCTCTCTTCTTTGGGGAACACATTCATCATACTGAACCAAAGAGGATTCCATGGTGACATTTCCACATGTGTATACTGTGTATCCAGAATAGCCTCCCCCCACACTCCCCCTCCCCTTTTCAAAACTTGAACAGGTTTCATTGTTCTATCGGCACCCATGCCAATAAACTCTGTCACCATATTCCTCCTCTTCCACTCTTTTTTTCAGTCCTACCTTGCTCAACAGAACCTGCTTTACTTCCTCTCTTTTTTTTGGGGGGGGGGGTCCGATCGTGGGGCCTGAACTCTGGGCCTGGGCACTGTCCCTCAGCTCTTCAGCTCAAGGCGAGCGCTCTACCACTTGAGCCACAGTGCCACTTCGGTTTTCTGAGTGGTTTATTGGAGGTAAGAGTCTCATGAACTTCCCTGCCTAGGCTGACCTTGAACCATAATCCTCAGGTCTCAGCCTCTTGGGTTGCTAGACTAACTGGTGTGAGCCACCAGCACCTGGCTCAGATCTATTCTTAGCTGCTCTAATTTCTCAGCAATCTTTTCTCTTTTTTTTTCGTGTGTGTGTGCTGGTCCTGGGGTTTGCACCCAGGGTATGGGCACTGTCCCTGAGTTTCATCGTGTTCTATCATTTGAGCCACAACTCCACTTCCAGCTGTTTTGGTAGCTTATTCGATCTGAGTCTCACGGAGTTGGGGTGCTGATGGCTCACACCTGTAATCAATCCCAGCTACTCAAAGAGGCTGAGCTCTGAGAATCCTTCTTTGAAACCAGCCCAGGGAAGGAAAGAAAATCTGTTCTCATCACTCCAGGTGGCTCCCGTGGCCCATCGACTATCCCCAGGGACCCCTCCTGGCCATCTCCCCCCCAGAATCTTCTCCCCATCCTATCCTTGAGTTATGCCACGTAAAACGTCACCCCTGGCCTGATCTGACAGGGCACCGTGTGCCACAGCTGCAGGGACGTCACAGAATCTGCGACAAAGACATTCAAGGAGACCCTCCCCCTCCGATGTGTAACCCCCCAGCCCCCCTTCCCACGCGCCCCCACTCCCCCACCCGTGTCTCCAAGCCTGCCCCGTGCTCCACGCTGTCCCTCCGCAGCAATGATCAAAAGCCCGCTCTGCCTTCTTTCTTCCACTGGTGACTCAGGTTCCTAACTCCTCCCGCACGGGTGGACTGCAGAGTGACCCACGCCAGCACCCGTCCCAGCTCCGCCACAGCCCAGGGAGACGACGACGCGAACGAGCCACACCTGCGCCACGTGTGTGGCTCGTGCGCATGCGCACCTCCGTGACGGCGTGCGTGGATTAGATCTGGGCCTGCGCAGAAGCCATGCTGCGCATGCGCCCGGGCGGAAGCTGGGCCCGCGTGCGGGCGAGCGGTGAGTCTCCGCTCACGCCTGATGCCCGCACCCCTTCCGACAGCACCCCGAGAGTCCCCAGCGAGCACCCCCCGACGTCCACAGCCGTGAGTAATGCGGTTCTGTGCCGTGCACGCCTCCCCGACACGCTTCCCCGCCCTTTTGCCGGGGGCCGGCAGCGTGCTGGCCGCCAGGCCTCTCTGCGCTGCGCGACCTCAGAGACCCCCATGGTCGTCCGCGCTGTGCATCACCCCCGCGGGCGCCTCTTCCGGCAGAGGGTGGCTGGGTTGGTTTGCCGTGCTTTCCTTTCGTGGTGTACTGGGGTTTGAACTCGCGGCCTCGCTGCCTGCCAGGCTGGCACGCTGCTACTCTTGAGTCCTGCCTGCAGCCCTGTTGGGTTGATGATGGGTTGGTGGTTTCTGATGATTTTTGGAGATGGAGTTTGGCCGACTTTTCTACCTGGCTAGGCTTGGAAGTGGGATTTTTTTTTTTTTTTAGATCTTCCTCCTAGCTAAGAACACAGGTGTGAGCCACCAGCACTGGCCAACAGGTGGGCTTGATAATGGAATAATGCAAAATGTGTGTGTGTGTGTGTTTGTATACACACGCACAAAGTATTTGTCCAGGACATAACACATCCAACAGGTACTAAACAAGTGCTGACAGAAACTAATGCGACCCTTCTTATCATACTTCAGCTCCCAGTGAGTTCCCATCGATAAATATCCAATAGACACCCCGTCATCTTTGACAAAGCGTTGAGAAAGCCGTGTGTGCCCGTGTCCTGGTCTGTGTTGTCAGAGTGACAAACTATGCCCGTGCTGTCTTGCTTCCCATCTCACAGCCGTGATGGTGGTTGTGTGTGCTTGGTTACCCTAATTTGAGTGGTGGTTACTTAGTATAGAAACTTGATTTCATCCATGTCACCTTCATGCACATCAAGATTAACTACAGAGCCGGGTGCTGGTGGCTCACACCTGTAATCCTAGCTACTCAGGAGGCTGAGATCTGAGCATCCTGGTTCAAAGCCATCCTGGGCAGAGAAAAGTCCACGAGATTCTTACCTCCAATAAACAACTTAGAAAACCAGAAGTGGGACTGTGGTTCAAGTGGTAGAGCTCTTGCCTTGAGCTGAAGAGCTGAGGGACAGCGCCCAGGCCCAGAGTTCAAGCTCCATGACCAACACGCACACACAGAGCAACACTTTTGTATACAATACTAGATGGGTTGTAAATTTGTATTGCATAGAATGAGACAGTTGTGAGGTTGTGTCTGGACTGTTGGGTTTGGCCGTGTGTTCCAGGTGTCCGTGCTGTGGCAGGCAGCAGAGGCTCTTCTGCCTGTGTGTCTCTGGCACTGTTGATCCGCTCATCAGCTAATGGCCATGTGCTGCTTTGCGCTTGTGGTGGAATATGAATTAGCTGAGATGAGCGTGATTTCCTGGCTGTGGTGTGGACAGATGTCTTTGCTTCCCTTGGGTCTGTGCCCAGGAGGGGAATTGTGGGTCACATGGCAAATGGGTGTTCAGTGTTTTCAGGAACTGCTCAGTGGTTCAGCATAGTGGAGACATCATTCAGCTTTCCTACCCGAAGTGAGGGGGTTCCCCTCTTTCCTCAGCCTCCCAAGGGAAAGGGGGAGATCTTCCTCTACCCCTCCCCCCCTTACTCTCCCTCCTTCCCCTCCCGCTCTTCTCCCTCTTCCTCTTCTTTTATTTCCTTCTTCCCTTTCTTCTTTCTCCCTTCCTCCCTCTCCACTTCTCTTTTTCCTTGGCTTCTCAGCAGCTATCCTGGCCTGTGTCTGTGTTCCCATCACACATACACACACACTCAGACTGAAGGCCTGCGCACTGTCCCCGAGCTCTTTTGCTCAAGGCTGGTGCTCTGCCCTTGAACCACAGCTCCACTTCTGACTTTTTGGTGGTTAATTGGAGAAAAGAGTCTCACCAACTATCCTTCCTGGGCTTGAATCGTGATCCTCAGACCTCAGCCTCCTGAGGAGCTAGATTACAGGGATGAGCCACCAGCACCCACCTGACTCTGTGGATATTTACCCTTGTGCTATCGCTTGTTACTCTCTGAAGTCTGTTGAGCCATTCTGTAGCATTGGACGGGTCAGCAGATCACTTTGACTGCACCCCATCAGTGGTGTCTCTCTCTCTCTCTCTCTCTCACACACACACACACACACACACGACTCTTGAACCCTGTGTTATCCCTCCTGCACCCAGCCTGGTCCCACCCTCCTCAGGCAGGACCCAGTACCAAGCAGGAAGCCTGGCCGCGCTCTGGGTCAGGAGGTGCTGAAAGGCTCATTTCTGTCCCGTGCCTCTGGTGATGGCAGCCTTCTCCAGCGTGCTGTGGGGACCCAACGCAGCCCCACTCCTGCACTGTGAGCTGCAGTGAGCTTAGCACATCCACGTGGGAACGCTGCATCCTGAAGCTGCCCGGAAACACATGCACACAGCCTGGCGGCGTTTACATTATCCAAAAACAACGCGCAACTAGAGCAAGAGTAAATTAGATGTAAAAGTAATGTATTAAGCTACCTACACTGAGATTTTACGATTGTGGTTCAAAACCAGCCTGGGCAGGAAAGTTCATGAGTCTCTTATCTGCTAGTAACCAGCAAAAGGCTGGAAGTGGAGCTGTGGTTCAAGTGGTAGAGTGCTAACCTTGAGTGAAAAAAAATGCTAAGGGACATTGTGTCCATGTCCTAAGCCTGGTCCAGCCTCAGCTCTGGTATACAAATGTGCATGCACACGCACAAATCAGCACCAATTACACATCCAGGAAAGCTCCAACCTGGTCAGCAGGTAAACAAAAAGGGGCAGGCCCGTTGTACTGCCACGGGTTACTGTGTCCCCTGTGCTCCCTTGGGGCCGCAGTGGCTCCTGCAGGAGCAGCAGTTTATCTGTGCACAGCAGTTCTCCAGCAATGCCAACAACAGCAACAACAATAATAATATGATGTAGCTTCTACATTACCTATAGACATTTGATTATTTACATATTTTATATGTGTATGTGTATATGCTAGTCCTGGTGCTTGAACTCAGGACCTGGGTGCTATCCTTGACCTTTTTTGCTCAAGGCTAGCAATCTACCACTTAAGCCACAGCTCTACTTCCAGTTTTTTTGGTGGTCAATTGCAGATAAGAGTCTCACAGACGCTGGGCGCTGGTGGCTCACGCCTGTAATCCTAGCTACTCAGGAGGCTGAGATCTGAGGATCGCAGTTCAAAGCCAGCCTGGGCAGGAGAGACCGTGAGACTCCTATCTCCAATAAACCACCAGAAAACCGGAAGTGGCGCTGTCCCTCAGCTCTTCAGCTCAAGGCTAGCGCTCTACTACTTGAGCTACAGTGCCACTTCTGGCTTTTTTCTTTTTGCTTATGTGGTGCTGAGGAATCAAACCCAGGGCCTCAGGCATGCAAGGCAAGCGCTCTCCACTGAGCCACCTTCCCAGCCCTTCCTCCATCTTTCATAGTAAGACAACTAGGTTAAAGAATGCACCAAAATGTCAATGGGTTGGTGATAAGTACTGTGCCAATGGCTGGGGCTTGAACTCCGGCCTGGTCATTGCTCAAGGCTAGCACTCTATCCCTTGAACTACAGCTCCCATTTTCGGCTTTCTGCTGGCTAATTGGAGATAAGAGTCTCAGGGACTTTTCTCCCTGGGTTGGCTTTAAACCATGATCTGCAGCTCTCAGCTTCTTTGGTAGCGAGGATCGCAGGTATATGCCACTAATGCCTGACATGGTGGTGACTTTTCAACTGGATCTTTATTTATTACACTTGCTGAATTACGTAGCATGCATGGCACAGTTTCATTCGGAATTAACATACATTAATACACATTTTAAACAGCAGCAACTCCAATAACCTAATTCCAGGGACACTTTATTGCAGGGTCAATTGTGTGGCTAATTCTGTGGCCTACAGGCAAGTTCTTCCAGCAGGGGGCGCCTGGGCCTTGGAACTAGAAGACATGGCTCTGGAGATAGGAGACAGGACTCTGGTTTTAGGGGAGTAGATAAAGGGTAAATAAATCTTGCCTAATTCCACCACCACACCTAAGAGCTGCGCTTAAAGTCACTTGAGAGCATCTGACATTCTAATGCCAATATTAATATATATTAATATCATTTGATTTCTCCTAATCCAGTTGTAAGGAACAGAAAAGGCAATTTTTTTTTCTTTTGGTGCTAGTTCTAAGGCTTGACGTCAGGGCCTGGGCACTGTCCCTGAGCGTTTGTGCCCAAGGCTAGTGCTCTCCTAGCTGAGCCATAGCTCCACTTCTGGCTTTTGTGGTTAATTGGAGATAAAAGTCTCACGGACTTTGCTGACGAGCCTGGCTTTGAACCTCAGTCCTCAGATCTCAGCTCCCTAAATAGCTAGAGTTACAGGTGTGAGTCACCAGCAGGCAGACTTAGTGAGCCTCCCCTCGTGGGAAGAACCTGAGAGAAGCGGGAAAGAAGACAGGATGGAGGAGGGGTGAATGCATGGAGACGCAAATTGCAAACAAGCATTTGGATGTTGGCTGGTACTGGAGAAAGCCACCAAGCTGATGACATCAGGGCGTGTGTGTGTGTGTGTGTGTGTGTGTGTGTGTCCTGGCCTTGAACTCAGGGCCTGAGCACTTGTCATATTCAGTCTTTTTACTCAAGGCCAGTGCTCTACTACGTGAGCCACAGCTCCACTTCCCACTTTTTGGTGGTTAATTAGATGTAAGAATCTCAAGAACTTTCCTGCTTGGGCTGGCTTTGGACCACAGTCCTCAGCCTCCCGAGTAGCTGGGATCACAGTCCAGAGCCACTACGCCCAGGCACCAATGCTTTAGCAACTAACGATCCAGAATCACACTCCTGGCCCAGGCGTCTCAGCAAACCTGACTTACATAAAGCCGCGAGAGCCCGAGGCTCACGGACGCGCTGACACTAGTTTCTCCCTACCAGGGCAGAGGGATGCTGGAGACGCCCCGTGCACCACAAGGCATTGTAGGATAAGGATGAAGAGGATGGTCAGGGGGCACAGAGGGAGACAAGACAGCCAGCTTACCTCCCCTCAAGGCACTGTGGGAGGAGCGAGGGGAGAGGCCAGGGAGGCTTCCCGGGGGAGGTGGCAATTGAGCTCGCAGGAAGTCCGCAAGGAGATGGGATCCAGGCAGAAGGGGGGGGGGGGGGGGGTGGGGGGGGGGGGGGGGGGGGGGGGGGGGGAGGGCGCAGGAAGTCCGCAAGGAGATGGGATCCAGGCAGAAGACCAAGAGAGGCACGGCCCACGGCTGCACACATGCCTTGCACGGCGTGGGCGCGGTCAACCCAGAAGCTGGCGCGGGGTCAGGCATGGCTCCTTGCTCCTGCTGCCAGAGCCAGGTGGCAGCTGGGGCGTCAGGACTGGCTGTTGGGGCATGCAGAGGCGGGCGCTGCGGCATGAGAGGTTGCTGATGGGCTCCTGAGCTCCCTGGATCTGGAGTCGTAGACTCAGTGTTCCCAGGTCGTGGCGGGGCCAAGTCCAAGGTCAAGGACCGGCAGCTGGAGGCTGCCCAGGATCCCGGCGTCAGCAGAGGGAGGGCAGCTCTGGTGCTCTGCGTGGCTTACGCAGGGCAGGCAGGAACTGGGGGATACCCGTGGGTCCCAGCTTTGTTGGCAACACGTTGGGGGCACCTTGCTGGGTGCTGCCTGCAGTCTACATCCCACATAGCGTGATGTGTTGAGCCATGTCCTGACCCATGTCCTGGTCCCGTTCATTTTCCAACCTCG
>NW_012267227.1:10594456-10600067 GCF_000151885.1 Dipodomys ordii
GCTCAAGTGGTAGAGTGCTAGCCTTGAGCTGAAGAGCTGAGGGACAGCACCCAGGCCCAGAGTTCAGGCCCCATGACCGGACCCAAAAAAAAAAAAAAAAAGTAACAGAAAGAGAAGTAAGCCAGGTGTCAGGACACATGCCTGGAATCCCAGCCCTCAGGAGGGAGAGACAGGAGGAGGCAGATTTCACACCAGCCCGGGCTAGCTACACAGCGGGGCTCAGTGTCAAGGAGGAAGAAGGAGGGAGATAACTTATTTAACCATATATTGAAGGTACTTTTTGAACCTACCTGCCTAACAGCTCTCCATCAACAAAGGCAAAGCTAGAGTTCCCTGCCCTGCTACCAGAGTAGCTAGCTAGACTAGACCCAGGCCTGTAGACCTCCTTCCACAGCAACTTTGAATTAGGAGGGCAAAATAGACAGGAGGGTAGACAGAAGGATTATCCGTAGGCCAGGCTCAGGTCTGTCATCCTAGCTACTCAGGAGGCTGAGAGCTGAGGATCATGGTTCAAAGCCAGCTCAGGCACGAAGGTTCATGAAACTCTTCAGTTAACCACCAAAAAGAAAAGCCAGAAATATTGCAAGGAAATGCATGGAACTAGAAGAAATCCTGTTGAGCGAGGTAAGCCAAGAGCAAAGAGATGGTTTCCCTGATAAGTGGATGTTAAATCCAAAATGTCAGGAGATATGACAAAGTCAACAAGACAAGAAACAAAGACCTCCACTCATCTGGTCGAATCACTACTAAATGCCCCCATGCTGCTGACCACATGTATGTGCACGCTGGAGGGAAACCAGGAGGAAGATACAGAACCAGCGGGAAACGGGGAAACATACAACAGCCGGACCCATCAGCTGCACTGGACATGGGTCAAAACGAGCTGAGCAACTCAGTGGCAGTGACGGGGGGGGGCGGGAGGGGGAGGGGAGGAATGAGCTGAGCGGGACAGAGGGAGCAGCTGGCAGTAAGCAAAAGGAGAGGAATGTCCACACCGCGCATGCGGAAGGGTAACTGTGTTGCCTAAGCTCATAGAACTCGTAAACTGTTGTTGTTGTTTTTTTTTGGGGGGGGGTCTGGTCGTGGGGCCTGAACTCTGGGCCTGGGCGCTGTCCCTCAGCTCTTCAGCTCAAGGCGAGTGTTCTACCACTTGAGCCACAGCACCACTTCCGGCTTTTTTCTTTTTGCTTATGTGGTGCTGAGGAATCGAACCCAGGGCCTCAGACATGCAAGGCAAGTGCTCTACCACTGAGCCACCTTCCCAGCCCAGAACTCATAAACTTTATAGACCATGATAGACAAGTTGCCCCATGAGGGTTAGAATGTGTTTGTGACTTTAAGCATCACTATCCCACAGTACTGTGAAATTGGTGGAATTTATGTAATCAATCACCATAAAAAAAATTGCAAACAAAAAAAAAAGCCAGAAGTAGAGCTGTAGCTCAAGCAGTATCAACCTGGCATGGAAAAGCTCAGGGACAGCATCCAGGCCCTGAGTTCAAGCCCCAGGACTGGCACAACACATAGAAAGGACTCTCTATGGTTGGGCTATGAGCAGCCTCCTGTGGCCCAGCTGGCTGAGAGAAAGCAACAGAGACCTTGGGCCCTGGCGCCCATGCCCCCTCCCTCCCCCCTCCCCTGCCTGCTCTGCCCCAGCCCCAGTTCTTGGGCTGCATGAGTCACCACTAGATCTGGAGAGTCCTCTGGCAGCCGCTGGCCTCGGTGGCACAGGTGCCGAGCGAGCTTTGTAACCCTGGCCCGGCTCATTCGGCGGAGGGAATGCCAGACGGAGAACACCCAGCCCTGCCCGCGCCCTGGCCTAAGTGGGTCACGGCCACATTGTGCAATGCCGCGGCCACTGACGGCAGGGACAGCGACACAGGGTCGCTGCCCACGAGCGCGGTGCGCTCGCTCCCCCACGGTAGCCAAGCCCGCCCCACGCCACCCACGCTGCACTGCTGGGGGGGCAAGGGGTTACTGGAGCCAGAATTCAACTGTTTTCCTCGAAGTTGGTGTTCTACCCATTGAGCCACGGCTCCACTACCATCTCTTTGGTGGTTAACTGGAGATAAGAGGCTCATAGACTTTCTTCCCCAAGCTGGCTTTGAACCAAGATCCTCGCACCTCATCCTTCTGAATAGTTAGGATTACAGGCGTGAGCCACCAGCATCTGGCTTGCCCGGAGTTTCCAACTGCCGGTCCTGAAGAAACATCTAAGGAACTCCAAAGTTCAGAGTCCTCATTGGGAAGTTTAGAAAATGGAGAACTATTAATACCAGTACCATCCCCAAATACGCAAGTCCCCACCCGCCATTCCCTCCTTCCTGCTGTCATTCATAGGAAAGGCCAGGGCCCGCACGGAGCGTTGTTTGGTGTTGGACATGCTTGAGCAGGTAGCACACATCCCAGGACGCGGAGCCGTGGCTCAGTGGCAGAGCGCCAGCCAGCAGGAAAGCCATGCCTGCGTGTGAGTCCCGCCGCCCGCTCACGCCTGCAATCCTAGCTTCTATGACAGCTCAAAGCCAACCAGGATAGGAAAGTCTCTGAGACATTTACCTCCAGTGAACCACTAAAAGGCCGGAAGTAGAGCTTGTGGCTCAAGTCGCAGATCATTAGCCTTGAGGAAAAAAGCCAAGGCACAGTGCTCAGGCCCTGAGTTCAAGCCCCAGGGGACCTACACACGCACACATGCCATGCACACACACACACACACACAGAGGTCCCAGCCTCAAGGAGTTCATACTCTAGAGGAAAAAGACAATCTATAAGTAAGAAAGGATATAACTGAGTTTAAAACCCTAGTACCAGAAGTGGAGGGGTGGCTCAAGTGGTAAAGCACCAGCCTGGACTTGAAGAGCTGTGTGAGAACAAGACCCTGAGTTCAAGGCCCATTGTGTGCGTACACACGCACACACACACACACACTAGCTGAGTGTTTCAGTGTCACTTTGGGGAAATGGACAATAAGTCAAACAGGACAAAGGCTATGCAAATAACCAGCAGGTGCCACGCCAAAAGGCTGCGTTGACTGTACTCGCGCGGCCTAGTGCGGCGCTTGCACCTGCACGGGTGGGGAGTCAGAGTCCTGTCTGCACAAATGGCCTGCACAAGGCCCGCGGGCAGGGCGCGGGCTGCAGACCGCGGTCAGGCTTAGCTGGGCTCAGCTCGGTCTGGCTCTAAAACCCCAGTACTTAACCCCATTGTGCAAGCATCACAGATTCAGCTTCGGCGCACAGAGCGGGGCGCAGCAGTAGCCGGGGCCGGAGGAAGCAGAGACTGCGTGTGCAGACACCGTCCTGGGGCTGGGCTTAACCTACCAGGAAGGAATAGGCTTGCAGCTGAGGGCAAGCTGGGACACCCAGTTAGCGTCTCAGAACAGCGCCGTCGCGCACGCCACCCACTGCAGCCCCCCTGGAAGCACTTAGCTAGGAGTGTGTGTGTGTGTCTGTGTGCGCGCGTGCACGCGCATGCGTGTGCCACTGGGCTTGAACTCAGGACCTGGGCACTGTTCCTTAGTGTTTGTGCTCAAGGTTAGATCTTCCCACTTGAGCCTCGGCTCCGCTTGCAGCGTTTGGTGGTTCATGGGAGATCAGAGTCTCACAGACTCTCCTGCCCTGAGCCCAGTTCTCAGATCTCAGCCTCCTGCGCAGCTAGGATTACAGGCGTGAGCCACGGGGGCTCAGCTTTTAGCTCCAGTTGTAAGGCCAGCAGCAATGTGCCAAGGCTGTAGAGTAACGTGTGGAGCCGGGCTTTGACCACACCACGGTCTCTGCAAGGAATGTGCACGCTGCACACCAAAGCCACACAGCAACTCCCTCACCTAAGCAGAGCGAGCGCGGGGAGCCACACTCTGCTATCGAAGGCAGACATTGGGTTCCAGCGCTTTGTTTCTTATCTCTACCTATCCATGTGTAAGATACCCTGACACACAGCTTCACCCTCAGCCTGCTTAAAAGCATTTGAAGCCCAGTGCCGGTGGCTCACACCTGTAATCCTAGCTACTCAGGAGGCTGAGATCTGAGGATCATGGTTCAAAGCCAGCCTTGGCAGGAAAGTCCATGAGACTCATATCTCCAATGAACCACAGAAAACTGGGAGCTGAGGGATAGCGCCCAGGCCCAGAGTTCAAGTCCCAGGACCGACCAAACAAAGGCATATGATTAGCCATTCATGATGGCACACACCTGTAATTTCAGCACTTGGGGGAGGCTAAGGTAGGAGGAATGAAAGTTAAAGGCCAGCCTAGGCTCAGAGAAAGAGTCCCCTTCCCTCCCCATCTTAATGCACTCAGTTCAACATAGATATAGAAATTACAGTATAATATATAATTGATATATAATATTACAGTACATGTTCTGGCAAGAGATAATCACTGTGCTGTTTGAATGAATGAGAATTCCACAACACATTGTTCTGCTCAGAAATTGTTCCAAGTGGATTGGAATAATTCCAACTAGTACGTAGCTTACAGTTACTTTTTAACTTAGAGTGGGGCACCAGTGGCTCATGCATGTAATTCTAGTCACTCAGGAGGCTGAGATCTGAGGATTGGGATTCAAAGCCAGCCCAGGCAGGAAAGTCCATGAGACTTTTATCTCCAGTTACCCAGCAAAAACCTGGAAGTAGAGCTGTGGCCAAAGTGGAAGTGGCTAAAGTGGTAGATGAGCAAAAAAGAAAAAACTAAGGGACAGTGCCCAGGCCCCGAGTTCAAGTCCCAAGACCTGCACTAAAAAAAAAAAAAGTAACTTGGAACCAGGTATTCCAGTAGTCCTTGTAATCTCAGCACTTGAGAGACTGACAAGATGGTCACAAGTTCAAGGCTAACCTGGGTTACATGGTGAAATGCTGTCTCAAAAGACAAGGGCTGGGATGTAGCTCAGTGGCAAAGCACTTGCCTAGCGAGTGCAAGTGTCCTGAGTGCCTTCCCAGTACCAAAAAAGAAAAATACAAAAACAGTACAGTTACCCAAACCCCAACGGACAAAACAATACAGTTACCCAAACCCCAACGGACAAAACAATACAGTTACCCCAGCCCCAACAGACAAAACAATACAGTTACCCCAACCCCAACAGACAAAACAATACAGTTACCCCAGCCCCAACAGACAAAACAATAGTTACCCCAACCCCAACAGACAAAACAATACAGTTACCCAAACCCCAACAGACAAAACAATACAGTTACCCAAACCCCAACAGACAATACAGTTACCCCAACCCCAACAGACAAAACAATACAGTTACCCAAGCCCCAACAGACAAAACAATACAGTTACCCAAACCCCAACAGACAAAAACCAAGCCAGGCACCTGGGGCTCACGCCTGTCATCCTAGCTACTCAGGAGGCTGAGAGCTGAGGATCACAGTTTGAAGCCAGCCCAGGCAGAGAAGTCCCCATCAGACTTTTACCTCCAATGAACCAGAAGCGGAACTGTGGCTCAAAGTGCTAGCGCGCTGGCCTGGAGCACAAAGACCGCGGGAGGGAGTTCAAGCCCCAGGACTGAAAAAAAAAAGACAAAAAGACTCAAGCTCAGTCACAAAGATTGACAACTGAGTAATAATGCCATCGTGTGTGTGTGTGTGTGTGTGTGTGTGTGTGTGTGTGTGT
>NW_012267227.1:10601077-10631918 GCF_000151885.1 Dipodomys ordii
CCCCGCTGTCCCTCATACCAAGTGCTGCATGCGCTGTCCCGAAGAATCCATGCTCTACCCACGTGCGCGCCGCAGTCCTGGGGCTTGAACTCTGGCCGGGGAGCTGTGCCTGAGTTTTGTTGTTTTTTTGCTTAAGTCTGGCGCTCTGCCACTCTAGTCCCAGCTCCACTTCCAGATTTTTTGCTGGAGATCAGAGTCTTACAGACTTTCCTGCCTGGCCTGATTTCAAACCCTGATCCTCAGATCTCAGCCTCCGCAGGATTACAGGGGTGTGTCACACGTGTCCAGCTGTTACACTTTTATCAACACCGCAGGCTTGTAAATACCAGCGTTGCCACACACACACACACACACACACACACACACATCCCGTCTACACGCTAGCCAGCTCTGAAGCCACGGGGCGATCCGAGTGTCTTAGCTCAACAGTACCCTTGGGAGACTCCATCACACGTGCACCCCTCCAACAGAAGCGTCTGTGTGCCAGGCACCGCTGTGACTGACTTAGCCTTAAAGGTTTCAGCCCCCTGTGCCCGGGCTATGGCTACTCAACAAGTGGAAAATCAGACATGGGGCAGCCTCAGTCATGGCTGAGGCCGTAACATGCACGTCCCTGTGGGTTAGTTCTGATTTTCTGTCGCCCAGGTAATGGTAATTCGTCAGGTGGCTCTTCCTCCACTTCCAGCTTTTTGCTGTTTAAATGGTGATGAGTCTCTCATTTGTCTGTACAGGCTGGCTTCAGACTTTGACCTTCAGATGTCGGTCTCCTGAGTAGCATTACAGATACGAACCACTGGTGCGTTGGTTTTCTCCCTGTGTTGAGTGCTTTCACTGTAATGTCCTGGGCGTTTCTTTCGTGATCTTGTCGGTTTGGTGTTCGGAAAGCCACCTCTTCCTGACCGCTCTCTCAAGACTGGAGCAATTTTCTGCTATTATTTCATTGCCAGTGCTCCATTGTCCAGGATTTGTGGGTGACTTGAGACACCTACCAGAGGTCACCCAGCTCTGCTGATACTTTCCTAGCCATTTGTCACTGAGCGTAGTAACATTGCTGCTTTATCCTCAGTCCTTGACATTCTGTTTGCAACTTGTTCCATCCTATTAGCAAAGCTTGGAATTTAGTTTCACTTGAGCTTGGGGGTTTTCAGTTCTAGAATTTTGATTTTTCAGAATTTGTGTACCTTTATTGAATTTATTTTGACAGCTTACATTTTTTGACCCTTATTTCATTTAGCTAGTTATTTGAATTCAGTTCATTTGGCTATTTGTATTCTCTTTAAATCCATTCAGGTGTTTATGCATGTCATCTTGGATTTTGCTGATTGTTCTTTTCAGTTAATTCTTAAGAGTTCTACTTCGCTGCTATTCAAGACCTTTATTATAAAACTGACTCATAGCCAGGTGCTGGTGGCTCGCGCCTGTCATCCTAGCTACTCAGGACACTGACATCTGTGGATCATGGTTCAAAGCCAGCCTGGGCAGGAAAGTCTGTGAGACTCACGTCCAGTTAACCACTGAAAAAAACCAGAAGTGGAGCTGTGGCTCAAATAGTAGAGCGCCAGCTTTGAAAGGGAGTCCAAGCCCTAGAACCAGCACACAGAAACAAAGAAAAAGGAAATGGTTGATGTTTGCAGGAGTCACGTTGCCTTGGTTTTTTCCCATATTGTTTCTACACTGAACCCAGTTTTTGGTTGTTAGTTTTAAGTCTGGGTCATTTCAGTTAAAGTGCTCAGTGTCTAGGCATGACGGGGTAGTGACTAGGCTGCCGTGTGATTCTCCTGACACTCGGCTAAGGGTATTGCTTGGTAGTACAAACTTACCCACAGTGCTTGAGACATTGGGCCTGGTGCCCTGTTTCACTCAGGAAGAAGATTAGCTGCAGACGCAATCACAGCTGATAGACAATCACCATAAGAAGAAAGTAATCCAGATTAAACAATTGCCGTCACCACTCCACTATCTTTAGATATTGGAATAAAGGAGCCAGTTGTTGAGCTGGTAATGGAAAGATTTGGACATCACCAATGAATAGAACTGGAGGTGTGCTAGGGCTGGGAAGGTGGCTCAGTGGTAGAGCGCTTGCCTTGCATGCCTGAGGCCCTGGGTTCGATTCCTCAGCACCCTATAAGCAAAAAGCCGGAAGTGGCGCTGTGGCTCAAATGGTAGAGCACTAGCCTTGAGCTGAAGAGCTGAGGGACAGCGCCCAGGCCCAGAGTTCAGGCCCCACGACCGGAACCCCCCCCAAAAAAAAAAAAAAGATCTGGATGTGTGCTATAGAAAGGTTGGGAGGAGAAGATGGTCCTGACTGAGAGGAAGGAGGATGAGAAAAGAGCCAGGCAAAGATATGTGAACCAGGAAGAGAAAGAAATAAAAGTAGGCTCTGGCAACTACTTGCTAAAGACAATGAAGATTGTAGATCGGAAACAAAAGTACATACCTTAGTTTGTGGGCAGACAATAGAAACTTTGAGAGAGGAGAGGGAAAATGAAGTAGGAAAAGGTGGCTATTAGCTGGGCGCCAATGGCTTACGCCTGTAATCCTAATTCTGGTGCTTGAGATCTGAGGGTCACTATTCAAAGCCAGCCCCAGCAGGAAGCTCTGTGAAATTCTGATAAACTACTCAATCTGGAAGTGGTGCTGTGACTCAAATGGCAGAGTGCTCACCGTGGTGAGCAGAAGCAGCTCAGGGACAGTCCCAAACTTGGGAGTTCAAGCTCCAAGACCGGAGGGGTGTGTGTGGGGGGTGTGTGGGTGGTTGTGTGTGTGGGTGTGTGTGGGTGGTTGTGTGTGTGTGTGGGTGGGTGGCTGTGTGTGTGTGTAGGTGGCTGTGTGTGTGTGTGTGTGGAGGTGGCTGTTGTAGCTCACATAGAATGACCATAAGTAAAAAAAGCTAGCTACTCAGGAGGTTGAGATCTAAGGACTGTGGCTCAAAGCCAGCTCAGGCAGGAAAGGCTGTGAGACTCTTTATCTCCAATAAACCACTCAAAAAAAAACCTGGAAGTGGCACGGTGACCCTGAGTTCAAGCCCCAGGACTGCCAAAAACAATCAATTTTGCCAGGTGCCAGTGCTCACACCTGTATTGCTAGCCCCTCAGGAGGCTGAGATCTGAGGATGGCAGCTCAGAGCAGAGACAGCACCCAGGCCGAGTTCCAGCCCAGGCTGGCCAAAAAGAATCTAGAGGATCCTGAGAAAAAGAGAGAAACAGGTCCACCCCCCCCAACCCCAAGAAAAAACCCCAGCATTTTCTTCGTTGCTCTGAGCAGCTGGGGGGTGTTTTGTGGGGGCCAATGGCACAGAGAACCCCGAGGGCCCCAGTGCCGAGGCCGCACACAGGATGGCAGCTGCAGTACAGTGATGGCGAGTTCCCGGGCTGGACCCCTGGCATTTCCTCTCCTCCCGCCCCTGCTGGCATCGGTGTCTCCCTGACCCCTACGTCCCTGGACCCTCAGTGTGCGCATGTTCTGCTCGCTGGCTGGCTGAGGTCACGCACCTAGCTGCACCTGTGGTGGTCAGTGTGCCCGTGTGGCGGCTGGTGGCGCGGCCACGCTGATCCTCGGCACTGACTCGGGGGTTTCTGTGGTGCGCGTGGGAGCCCCCACTGCAGATGAGCTGAGGGCCTCCGCCACCCAGGCTCCCCACCCGTGCCACCCGCCGTGGGAGCATGAGATGCTGGCGTGACGTGTGACAGCAGCTGCGCGCTGAGCCCTTCTTGGGGGGCACGGCTGTGGGGACCGAGGCCGACCCCTTGCTTCCTCTAATCCCTCACTTATGCGGCTTCTAATACAACCAAACTCCTGGAAATAAAGTAAAAAGGTGGCTCGTGGGGGGGGGGGGGGCAGAGTTTGTTTTTGCAAGATGAAGTTCTAGAAATCTTAACGGTTTTTGTGTTATTTATACCCAGTTTTAAAGTATTATATATCAAGCAACACTGCGTGCATACCTCGGTACTCACAGTTCGTCACTGCCCTGCAACACAACTGTGGCCTTCATTTCTATTGTTACTGAATTTCAAATCTTGGAACTGTTAAACACTTTGACCATTTCTTAAAAAAAAAAAAATAGCTTTAGTAGCCTAGAAAAGACACTTTGCCGGGAGAGGTAGGGGAAATGAAAAACATGGATCTTACTGAAAACTGACATCCTGCCCGGGTCTCTAAGGCAGGCGCTGCGCTTGTAGTTTCCAAGTGTTTGCATCTATCTTCTTCTCTTGGAGGCTTTAAAAAGTCAGCAGCTAGTAGCGCTGTGGCTCAGGTGGTAAGAGCACTCACTCGCCTTGAGCTGAAGCTGAGGGACAGCACCCAGGCCCAGAGTTCAGGCCACATGACCGCCCAAAAAAAAAAAAGCAGCTAACACTAGCGAAACTTACATAATGCTTTAACACATGAAAATGCCAACAATAATCCATTCAGTCTAGGTCCAAGTTTCCCAGTAAGAAAATCCCAGGTTTCCCTCAGGAGAGACGGCATTTTAGATCCAGAGCTAATGGTGACCTAAAACTGATGCGGCAATAGACGGGTCCCTGGGCACAGTGAACCCCGCCCTCTCCACACCGCATTTCTGCGCTTCAGAGCCAACTTTAAGGTAAACCTGACTGTGTGCAGCAGCAGTCAACAACTGGCCTTTCCCAAAAGCTGTGAATCCAGAGGGAATGAATTAGAGGCAGGGCAGTGCGCATGCCTAGACAGGTATTTGGGGAGCAAGCAGCCCAGGTGGGTAAAGGAAGAGCCGTGAGCACTGGGCCAGGGCATAGTGTAGCGCACACACCTTCATGCTGACGGTGTGACAGTTGAAGACGTAGAGACACAGAAGCTTCTTGGACACTCACTGGTAAATGGCAGTCGCAGCAGCTAGCAGAACTGGAAATGCCCATAGTACCAACTTGTAGCACTGAGAGAGAGACAGGAGCCACGTGTGCTGGCCATGTTTTATTTGTCCTTTTTCTTCAAACAGGATAACCAAAGATACAGACAGTATTCAGCAAAATAAAATAGATGGAACCAACTCTAAGACTGCGCTGTCCCATGCTACATTTAACCTAGTTTATCATGCTTGCCTCGGGGATGAGGAATAGATCATTCAGCAAAACAACGAATGTCTACCGTGTACAACGGGGAAACTACAATAATGATGTACCTTAATTACTTCCATGCACAAGTCTAACGTTACAGGCTTTAAAAAATAAACACAATTAAGACTTCTAGGAGCATTTTATAATAAAGTAATTCCTAAATTTTCTTTGTAGATAGATCAAGCACCTCCAAAATACAAATTCCTATACACAGTGAGTACTTACTAAATGAACACGTAGTGGTGGTGAAGTAGTGGCAGCTGTAGACGCGCTGACCTCGTGGGTTCAGCCGGGTAGGCAACAGACCAGAGTGCCACGTGGACAAAGTGTAGTCGCAAATAAAGGTTTTGGACGAGTGAATTGTTATAATTAAATACAGAAAATAGATTGATTTGCTAAAATAAATAAGATGTGATGCACTAGGAACCCCAGAACACTTGAGACGATGGCGGCGACGCTGCTGCACGGGGCGCCCGCGGGCGCTGGGTGGAACTGGTTCTGCCACGTACTTGTTACCTTGAGGTAGATAACACATGTGTACCAAACTCGGCATTCATTTTCAGTTGCTGCTGGTATCATGTGTTTTAAGAAATGTGTACAGTATGAAAACTTGAAAACACTAATGAATGAAAAATGTTTTTGGAAAAAAAATAGGCATTTTCATGCAAGTATGTACAGTCTCACTGTGTAAATTTCAAGGCAAGGTTTTTGTTTCCTGTAAATCAGCTCCTTGTAGTGGGAGAGAATGCCGAGTGTCCGCACACTCGTCCCCCCGCATTGCATTAGCTTGCTCTATTCTGTGTGTGCAAACGACATGCCAGTTACAATGAAAACTCTCACATGGAGAGGGGAAAAAAAGACTGGGTTTTAAAAACCAAGAACAAATTAATTCCTTACTAAGTGATACCTTCTGATTCAAGTAAAAAAAATGACTTAAAACACTAGTAATAAAAAAGACAAAACACATTTCATGAAAAACACGAAGGGAAATGTCTGCTGAGTGTTTTAGTTCAGGTGTTTCAGAATGCTGCTGTATGTCTTGTGAGGAATTTGAGGGGAGGATTTCAGCGCAGAAGGTGTTAAGGTGGCCTGCACTGACTTTAGTGGCGACCCCACGGGGCTGGGAAACTGGGGGATGCCTATGGACTCGAGCTGCTTGTTAAAGAGGAACTCCCCGCTGTGGCTGGCCCCGAGCCTGCCCTCTTCCTCTGGCTCAGTTTCTAGCACTTCAGACTCTTCCTTCCTGCTAAAGAACTTGTCCAAGTAGGTGGTGGACGTGTTTTCCTTCTCCGCCTGCTCGTCCTTCCTGACCTCGCAGCAGAACTGACTGATGAGGAAGCACTCCTCCCCGCTGCCCACGAACTGGCTGTCCCAGGACGACTGGTACCAGGCCCCCAGCTGCGCCAGGTTCGCCATCCCCTTCTCCTGCTTCTCTTGGCTCACTGACTTCGCTATCAGACTTTTCAATTCTAGCTGGGACACGGAGCTGTTCAGGTCATTTAACTTGTCAACAACATGAGCCGTGGGCTCATGCTGCGAGCTGAGCTGAATAGTTCCTGCAATGAAGGAATCGAAATCAAACCCCTGCTTCTTCTCCCTCTCCTTCTCAGCCCACTGCTGGGAGGCTTCCTCTAACGCTATCTGGGCCTTCACCAACCCGTTCCGCTCACATTTGGACTTGCCCCTCCTATCCGATTTGTCCTTGCTTTGTTCTTTCCAGTTGGAAAGGTCAATAATAAGCTTGGGCTCGTAATAATGGTTAACCTCACTCTCTCTCCACACTAAGTTGTCGAGGTATGATGGCGACCTCGTTTTGTAGTTACAGGTATGGCTACACTCCAGGTCGCAGTACTTGTTCTCATGGTGGTCCGGGTACTGCCAGCAGGGCTCTGTGGAGTAATTGGCGTCGAAAGCAGGGTCCTCCAGATACTTCTCTCGGTCTCCATCCAAGTATTTCCGAGGGTCCACTTGTACCTCTTCTTCGTCAGTGACGTCAGACAGAGCTCTCGGGTCAAGCTGAACTTCTTCAATGTCAAAATTGTTATGTATAGGCCAATCATGCTCAGAAAACTGACAGTCATGGTACCTGAAAGAAAAAAACAACAGGCTGTTCACTTGTACTTGTGTACTTGGCAGTCGTGTGAGAAGGATTATGCGTGATTTCCAAAGGCACTATGAGGCCTTTTGCACAAAAAGCTAGGCCCTTCTCAGGTTGGGTCTAGATTTCCATAACGGCCCAGGCTGGCCCTAGACCTGAGCTCTTCCTGCTTCAGTCTCTGGAATGCTGGGATTGAAGCGTGCCTTTCATGCAAGAGTGAAAAGTTAGGCGTACGGGGACAGCAAGCCCTGGCCTTCCTTCCCTATTGCCACACAACTTTTAAAGGTAAGGAATGCTTCTACAGACAGCACTAGGAAAAAGCCAGGGGCCGGTGGCTCACGCCTGTAATCCTAGCTACTCAAGAGGCTGAGATCTGAGGATCTCGGATAGGAAAAGCTGTAAAACTCTTCTCTCCAATAACCCACGAGAAAACTAGAAGTGGCGCTGTGGCTCAAGTGGTAGAGTGCTGGCCTTGAGCTGAAGAGCGGAGGGACAGCGCTCAGGCTCAGAGTTCAAGCCCCATGACCGACCAAAACAAGAGTACTGAACTTCGAGTCCTGAATTCTAGGTAAGAGTGGTTATTTTCTCCTTCCCATTTCATCCATACAAACACAGCTAGTTCTATAACTCAGTTCTACCAGTTCACTCATTTATGTGCCACAAGCCACACACATCTCCAGTCTTGTTACTTCTCTAATGGAGCAAGGTAGACTGAAGACTGAGCAGGTTTACTCTCTCCCCTCTCTCTACTCTCCTCTTTCCTCCTCTTTTGTTTTTTTGGTCTTTGTTTCTTTTTTGTTGGTTATGAGGCTTGTGCCCTCTTCAGCTCAAGGCGAGCGCTCTACTGCTTGAGCCACAGCGCCACTTCTGGTTTTCTAGTGGTTTATTGGAGATAAGAGTCTCCAGGACTTTCCTTTCCCTGGCTGGCTTTGAACTGTGATCCTCAGATCTCAGCCTCCTGAGTAGCTAGGATTACAGGCGTGAGCCACCAGCACCCAGCTCTTCCTTAGAATTTTAACTAACACACTGTACTATTTGTTTTGAAATGGCTTTTTATTGGTGGTGGTGGTGGTCATGGGGCTTGAACTCAGGGCCTGAGTGCTGTCCCTGTGCTTTACTGCTTAACGCTCTACCAATTTTGAGCCACAGTGCTACTTCTGGTTTTCCCGTGATTAACTGGAGATGAGAGTCACAGAGTTTCCAGCCTGGGCTGGCTTCAAACCGCAATCCTCAGATCCCGGCCTTCTGAGTAGCTAGGATTACAGGCATGAACTACTGGCTGTATTTTTCCTAACAGTTCACTGCATTACTTCAGTAAATGCCTTTCTAATTGAGGATCAATTTACCTTTCCCAGTTATAAATGTGACTGTGAGTTTCATCCATAAGCAAAATATCATCCACTTCATCTTCGATGTGAAAAGGATGGCTGGAGATGGGCTCGTCCGTGGGGAAGGAGTAAATACTCATGTAGGGATGAGAGAGCGCCTCCTCCGCAGTCAAGCGATCCATGGGGCTAAAGGTCAGAATCTGCTCCAGGAAACCCAGTGCTGCAGAACAAAGACGAGACGAAGCTCAGTGAGAGAGAGAGGAAGTGGACAAGTGGCTCCACTCAGCAAAGACCATGTGGCCAAGGACCCTCCCTCACCACCTCCCACCTGAGCACCCCTCCCCCAGCCTGCCCGCTCAACTAAGCCATGACAAACGGCCCCACGCCTATCAGCACAGCAGAAACCTGTGAAATTGCCATTTTGGTCAGCCAAAAATGCTCCAATAGCAGTCTCTTCCAGCTCAACCTAACACTCAGGTCTAAGCTACTGATTTAGATCTAGGATTTAACGGAATTACGAGCTGTCTAGTCCTAGACTGTTGAATTTGCTAAACAGAAACGTGATAAAACGCGTTCATCCAGCTCCCCTCTGCTCAGGCAGGCGTGGGTCCCACCCACGCATGTGTCTGCTCACCCCTTACATCACCCTCCAAGGCTGGACCACTAAACCAGGAAAAAACCACCCCGAGACCCTAGCATCTGGGGGCTGTTGGCAGCAGGGAAGGCAGAGCTGGTCAGCCCTGCTCCAGAGGGAACCACTGCCTTTGCTAGAAGAGCGCCCAGTGTGCGTGATCGATCCACACGCAGGGAACTACGAAAGGGACTTCACGTGCTGTGTGGGAGAGAGTATTTTTACCAAGCTCCCGTGACCTTGAAATGTGCTTTCCAAAATTAGAATTTCAATTATAAGCAGTTGGCATTTTTAGTGTGATAAATCTTTACTCATGCTGTACTGCAACCGCCATGTGAACTTAACGAACCCATTACCAAACTCATCAACACCTACCAGAAATCCCCACACCAGCCAAATACCCAGCTCGATTCCCAGCTGAGGAAGATGCGGCAGTCCCCACTGATTCAAGAACCGTTTCTGGCTTGCACGAACTCTCACATTATCATGTTCAGAGTTTTCATCATGAGTAACTTTTTTTTCTTAGTCATGGGGCTTGAACTCTGGGCTTGGGCGCTGTCCCTGAGCTCGGGCGCTGTCCCTGAGCTCTTCCCCTCAAAGTGAGCACTCTATAGCTTAAGCCACAGCACAGCTTACAGTTTTCTGGTGGTTTATTGGAGATAAGAGTCTCACGGACTTTCCTGCCCTGGCTGGCTTTGAACTGCAATCCTCAGACCTCAGCCTGAGTAGCTAGGATTACAGGTGTGAGCCACGGGCGCTTAGCTATCATGAGAAAAAAAAATTGTGTGTGTGGGGGGGTGGATACTAGAGTAGGTACCCTACCACTTGAGCCATATCTCTAGCTGAACCTACGGGAGCTGAAGTTAACGTTTTTTAAATTCCCACAGTACTTGGGTGAACTTGGAGACAAGAGCTTGCTAATAAGCAAGCTGTCTTCATACATCATTTTTGTTCTTTCTTCCATCTAGCCTTCCCTAACTCTGTTCTTTAAATCATGATCCCATACACACCATACCTACTTTATTCTAGTTGGTATATTCTTGATACAAGGGGATTTCACACAACGTGTCAGAGGGAACATGCCCCGTGCAGCAGTGGTGTGGTACGCTTGCCTGCAGGAGTGACCAGGCCGAGCTGGCAGAGGAAATGGGGTGAGAACCAGGAGAGAGAGTAGTAACTTCCTGGACTCTGAAAAATTACTCCAAAGAAAAAAAAGATCCTGGACTCAGGTCCAAGCCAAAAAGGGGATGAAGAAGCGGAGCGTGTACGCACTGTCTGGGAGAATGCTCCTCCACCCCAGTCCCGCCGGCACACTCGGGGCCGCTCCCATCACTGTACCTTCTCGGCTAATTCCTGGAAGCAGCTGAGTTAAGGGTTTGTGTGGCTCAGTCATGTCGTTTCTAATGTAAACGGGAATTACGCTGAGAAGCTCCTGACGATCCTCCTCATGGACAACAGGAATAGATTCTAAAATCAGTTGCATCTGTTCAAGTTCATGTGCACCTGAGCATAAAACACCAAAGACCAACCACGTAAATACATTCTTGATGTTAACTTACTTGGTAATAAACATACTAGTATTAAGTGAAACACTGTAACGAGGGGGAGGGGGGGTGAGTCGTAATCTTAGCGGGTTCCACCACTGTGAGCAGCACCGGTCTACTCAGAGCAGCGCTGCTCATGTGCACGCCGGCCGGCTGTTCTCTTTGCCAGCCTGTTGGCATGGAGAGCCAACTCCTTAAGTGCAGCCTCATCACAAGTGGAAGAAAGCGATCCACTGGAGGTTGGGCATGGTGGTGCATACCTATAATCCCAACCGCTGAAAGCGGTGTAGCAGGAGGACTGAGGGTTCCAGGATAGCCTGGGCTACACAGGGAGACACTGTCCTGAATAAGAAGACTGGTGGTGTCGTCTCAGCTGTATCATTAATAATACTAAGTACAGCTTTAACTCTGGCCTATTGAGGATTTGTATTAGCATCAATAAAAACTAGCATCAGCCAATAAATAAACGAACAACAAAATGAGGTAAATCCATATAACAGAACACTATGCAAAAGGAAGTGCTAATATATGACCCAAGATGAATGAACCTCCAAAAATACTACCACATGACAGAAACCTGTCATTAAAGACAAATAGTTTACGATTTCATTTATGTGATTTTTTTTGGCCAGTCCTGGGGCTTGTATTCAGGGCCTGGGCACTGTCCCTGAGTTTCTTTTGTTGCAGGCTACACAATGCCACTTCTGGCTTTTTCTGTTTATGTGGAACTGAGGAATCGAACCGGGGCTTTATGCATGCTGGCAAGCACTCTACCACTAAGCCACCTTCCCAGCCCTGAAATATCTTAAACAGATAGATCCATAGAGACAGAAAATTAGTGGTTGCTAGGAGCCAGGGGTGGAAGAAATGCAAAGTGAATGCTAATGGTCACAGGTATCTTTAGAAGATGAAAAGATTCTAAAATTATACAGTAGTGGTTATGCACCCTATAGTTATAATAAAAAATACGAATATGAACCCTAACACCATAAATAAGTCGACTGTATAGTATATGAATTGCATGTCAGTAACTGGCTTTGTCCTTGCTTTCTTTTGTGTCGGGAGTTCTAGGGGAAGTCATCTACCATGTTGGAGAACCACCCGGCAGTCCTGCAGCGAAGTGCGTCTCCTGGTAACAGAGATAAGCTATCCATGAGCAGCCCCACTCCCCAGGTCCTGGGGGCGGGGGAGCCCTCAGCGGGCTGCAGCCCTCACCAGCATCTTGACCCAGGAAGCCTGCGCTGAACACCAGGCCAAGCCACCCCACTAACTGATATAGCAACAAATAATCATTATTTTATATGTGCTGTAAGGCACTTTATTATTATCACGATGCAGCAACCTCTAATCACAGTAGTATTCCTAAGAAAAATAAAACTTCCAATCTACTTAAGTCTCCTTTGGTTTGCTTTCTCTCTGCAGCCCAGGCTGACTCAGCCTCCCGCATGCAGGGATGATCAGTTTCTACAGTGCCATGTAGTCACTCACAGATCACAGAAGACATCCCAATAAATGCAAGATTATAATGAATTGATTGGTGTTACTGATTAGCGTAGACAAAGTAGCAATAGCACTGGCACTAAAATCCCATCCTTTCTCCAACCATGCCCCTACTTGCTATTCTGAGAACAGAATCTGCCCGCACCCTCGCTTCTGCACTTCTTGTAATCTGGTGGTAGTAAAGGCCTCTACACTGATGACAGAAGAGGAAAAGTTAGGTCAACAAAAGAAAGGAACTAAGTAACAGAGCATCTTTAGCTTCCTGTGTTTCTGAAGTCAGTCCTCACCTTGCTTTCTAAGAGACCTTCTAAAGTTTCCTGGCTCCAGTCTGAATTGTTATAAATATCTATATCATTCTTGACAACCTGGATTTCATCAAGCTTTTCTTACTGCTTCCTGATTCTACCAGGCTCAGACCTAATTTCTATGTACTTTTAAACACCTTTTTCATTATTTCTATTAAAATGGCAACTCATTCTACTCCATTTGCCTTTCTCTCCAGTCACTGGCATAGCCTCTATTATGTGTTGAAGACTATTATACAAACTCATGCTTTGCTTGATTATAAATGACACTTCACAGATCACTCACTGCTTTTCTTCTTGACTAAGTTCTCTCACATACTTCATTAGACTCATCACAGCACCAGCTGAACAAGAAACCTGTCTGCTTGTTGTGAGTCTCAATGGTTACAGCAGTCAGGTAAAAAGGTCCAAACAATAATAATTCAGGGACCAAGACAAATTTATTGGGCTGGAGATATGGCTCAGTTGGTAGGGTGCCAGCCACGAGCAAGAAAGCTAATGGAAACCTTTTGGACTTTCAACTAAAAACCAGAAAATGACAGTGACAAGAACTGATGTAACTCGGGTATCCCTGAACACAGACTACAACAAATACAGCTCCACAAAAATAGCAAATTAGGTCTAGGAAATAACATACATTCTAACTAAACTTACAAACCTTACATAGATCTTCCTGCAGAGATAAATACAAAGTGATTGCTCTTTGGGGTAATTTTGTGTATATTGGTCCTGCAGCTTCAACTCAGGGCCTAGGTGCTGTCGCTGAGCTTCTTTGCTTACGACTAGTGCTCTACTAGGTTTTTGCCACACTTTCCAATCCAGGCTGGCTTGGAATCAGCATCCTCAGATCTCAGCCTCCTGAAGAGCTAGGATTACAGGTGTAAGCCACTGGCACCTGGTGCGGGGTAATTTCTTTGTATATCATACCCACCTGCAAAGAGGGTTTTACCAGTCAGCATTTCAGCAAAGATGCAGCCTGCAGCCCACATGTCAATGGCTTTAGTATAATTGTTAGGAGAAAGTAAAAGACGTGGAGATCTGTACCATTTAGTAACCAATCCTTCAGAAAGATGACCCTAAAGAACAAACACAAAGCACACTTTAATTTCTATTCTTCTGGCTAAAGAACAACCACCCTCAACATAGTAATTATTAATCCTAGGACAGTACTATTAATTTCTAATCCCATCTTCAAGGCTCTCACACTCTTGGGCAAAATGCACTGTAAGAACTTGTGCCACTTCAAGGCCACAAATTTCAAAACTTGTTTTAGAGAGGAGCTAACCTTAAAGGTGTTTATGTCAAGGAGAGGCTGGGAAAAGCACCAGAGCCACTGCTTATGTGAGCTTTGCCAACAAAGTACAACCTGAGTGTATCCACTCCTCATTCACTGACTCGCCACAGCTGAAAACATGTTTCCCCATGTAGCCCACCTTATTCCACCCAACAATGCTGCGGAGAAATGGTGGTGGCAGATACGCTCCCCACTTTACCAGTGTAGCAACGCAGAGCTTACGGTAACTGCGCAAGCTGCGGGCTTAAGAGTTGTATGGCTATCCAAAAGCACAAATGGAGGCACATCTTAGTGAAACTGACTCAGTTCAGTGCCCTGGCCACACTTCAGTTTCTTATATGGAGAACATGGCATCTACTGTCATTTAGTGCTCCCATTTATACGCTAAAGAATCATTTTTAAAAACTGAAGATATTGTTAAGGTGAGGTAATACCTGAGAATGAAGACTAGATTGTTTTAAGTTTTCCTTTTTGTTTTTTGCCAGTAGTGGGGCCTGAATTCTGGGCCTGGGCGCTGTCCCTCAGCTCTTCAGCTCAAGGCTAGCGCTCTACCACTTGAGCCACAGCGCCACTTCCGGCCTTTTCTGCCTATGTGGTGCTGAGGAATCGAACCCAGGGCTTCATGCATGCGAGGCAAGCACTCTACCACTGAGCCACCTTCCCAGCCCTGCTTTAAGTTTTCTTCTTTTTTTTGTTGGTCATGGGGCTTGAACTCTGGGCCTGGGCACTGTCACTCAGCTCTTGCTCAAGGCGAGCGCTCTACTACTTGAGCCCACAGTGCCACTTCCTGACTGGATTGTTTTAGACGTGCTCCATGGAAAGGCAATCAAAACAGCCCCACTTTTGTATTTTAAGCATCAGGGTCTCACATAAGATTTCAATTTAGAACTAAAAGACAAGCTGAGCACTGGTGGCTCACACCTGTAATCCTAGCTAGTCAGGAGGCTGAGATCTGAGGATCACGGTTCAAAGCCAGCTTGGGCAGGAAAGTCTGTGATACTCTTATCTCCAATAAACCACTCAGAAAACTGGAAGTGGCGCAGTGGCTCAAGTGGTAGGGAGCTAGCCTTGAGCTCAAGAGCACAGGGACAGCGCCCAGACCCAGAGTTCGAGCCCCATGACCAACAACAACAACAAAAAAGACAAGGGTTCTGCTTGAACAGTGCTGTTCAATGCTCCCATGAAAACAGACACTTACAAAGGAGAGTTGTTATGACTTTTTTTGGCGACACAACTGCCAGTTGTTTATGCAGATTAAAATTTGATTTTAAACAAGGTGTAATGATTCTATAGAGCACAGGATTGTCAAAAAAGAAAACCTAAAAGCCCAAATAGTCTCCCCTTACCTTTGGGTAGCACCACACTTTTGCCCCAAACACACAAAAAAAGATTCCACTTTGAAATAACTAACTTCACTCATAATAAATGACCACGCACATCAAGGAATGCATATGAACACATAACCACATGTGTTAGGAGTCTGTATTTAATTAGCATCTTACTCCACCTTCATTTCCATTAGAGGGACTGTGAAAGAAAAACCCACAATAGCATCAGTTTCCAAGTCTGTCTTGGCTGGGCTTTTACCTACCTTATGGGAATAATGAGGATCCATGATCCGTGCAAGACCAAAGTCACCTATCTTCAGCACCAAGTCTTCGGTATTGATGAAAAGATTAGCTGGTTTGAGATCTCTGTGCAGTACGTTTGCAGAGTGAATGTACTTGAGCCCGCGCAGCAGCTGGTACATGAAGAGCCTGGCATGCTCCTCCAGGAGAGGGCCCTGCTCTAGCACATGAGCCAAGTCTGTGTCCATGTACTCCTGAACAATGTAGACGCTGTTCAATTCCGTGAGGGAGCCCACATCATCGGCTAAGTGGCTTCCACTGGGACCAAGAATTTCAAACACTTTCACAATGTTGTCATGGTCAAGTCTTCGAATAATTTTTATTTCACGGAGGGCGTGCTTGACACTCTGGGGGTCAGTAAGGACGATCTTCTTGATGGCTACCCTTTTGTCACAGTCATTGTCTACGGCAGAAAAAACCAAGCCATTGCCTCCACAACCCAATGGTTTTAAGTCCATATACCTAGAGCCCAGATCAAAACCATGAATGTTCATGAGACTTTCAAATTTCTCTGCCATTTTGAAACCCTTACTATTGCCTTTTCCTTTCCGATTGTTGAACTTGTGTAAACAAGGAAGAAAACTGGCATCAAAAGGAGAGATCTTTCAAAAAGGGAGAAGAAAAATAACTATGCTTCCACAGCGAGATGCTTTCTGGATATTCATTGCATATGCCAACCAGGCCCGTTGAGTTCCCCTTAGATTTAAAGCTCAAAAATCTCTATTCATATTGAGACTTAAAAAGATTGCAGTACTCATAGTTCAAGAAAGGGGCAGCAACTCCGCAGACATTTAAAGAAACACTCAAGAAACTCAAACGGAATGAAATGACATACTATGCACTCAGATTTACTGTGCTAAACGATTTAACATTTAACAAAAATGTGAATAAATATGCACACGACAGGCTTGTATGAACATTCTCCTCACAGTGCAGATACATTCAGTGTTGGACTGGTCCTGAGCAGCATCGTTCTAAGGTGCTGGTAAGCATTAGTTCCGTTTGGCTTCTTTTCTTCCTCTGTTGCTATATTTCAACAGGAAGCCCTGGTGGCTGGTGGCTGACAGAAGATGTCTTGTTAGTGATCAGGTGGCTCCAGCTCACCACAATCACAGTCAAAGCTACCGTCCATCTTACTCTGGTACCACCTGAGGAAATACAAAGAGAGTCACCATGACAGGAAACGTGTACAAAGGGACAAACTAGATACTAAGCAAGAAACTATGACTGGTGCATTAAGCTTACTGCAAATGAAGGAATAAACTCCCCTTAATCCAAAACAGCTTATAAAAATGCTGCAAGCAATTTACCCATGCTTGCTTCCTCACACCTCCCCTTATACTGGCCTTTGTGTAGTGCTTCGGCTCATCAGGTTGTGCATTTCTCAAATGCCAGCAAGTATGGGAAGGCTCAAAAAAAATATATATATATATATACACACACACATACATACATATATGTGTGTGTGTATACGTATGTATGTATGTATATATATATTATTTTTTTTTTGGTCAGTCGTGGGGCTTGAACTCTGGGCTTAGGCGCTGTCCCTCAACTTTTCAGCTCAAAGTGAGCGCTCTACCACTTGAGCCACAGCGCCACTTCCAGTTTTCTAGTGGTTTATTGGAGATAAGAGTCTCAGGGAGTTTCCTGCATGGGGTGGCTTTGAAAGCGTGATCCTCAGATCTCAGCTTCCTGAGTAGCTAGGATTACCGACTGGCATGAGCCACGGGCGCCCAGCTCTATATTTTTATATAATCCTTACAAGTAAAGCTTTTGAGGTATTAGCAGTACTTCCCTAAAAGAACACAATAAGACTAATTTGTTAGTTCATTAAGGAACATGTTTATTTACTATGTCTAAACAAAAGCATAGCAATGCAAGTAAGACAAATGTGTAGAACATGCTCTTTGTGTGATGGAAAAGAAAACTTGAACAACAAAACCTACAGAATAGTATTTGATGCCATGAGGAAAGCCGTAAATATTCTTTCTGACCAGGAAAATACTTTCAAAGAGTAGGTTAACATTTGTCTGAGAAGGAATGCAGGAAAACAGCTTTCATATAATATGGATGAGAGCTAACACTCCTAGAAAGATGCACAGAAATCAATACATAGATATTCATATTCAAATACTCTCTCCCACCTTGAAACAACCTAAATTTATAAAATTAGAACAGGCTGGGAATGTGGATTGGTGGTAGTATGCTTGCTTAGCATGCATGAGGTCGTGGGTTCAATTCCTTGGTACCACATAAAATACAATTTTGAAAAAATCAAATTAGGAGGATAGATAAAAGGAATGAGTTTATACTCACCTAATGAGATACTATAAAATCATTAAAATGAGTAAGTTATTAAAAGTTCCAAAATGATACATTTTATTAAAATGAAACTACAAATGAATGTGCATGCTAAAAACAGTCATATCAGGTTGAAAAGCAGGCAAAACGGTGCTGCTTTATGGTTGTACTTGTGGGTAGCAAAAGTACACGAGAGTCTCAGGAACCAAATTCATCTTAATGATTCATTCCCTTGAGGAATGAGAAGAGAGATCTGGATTAGGGCAGGAGTATGGCATTATCTTTAAAATGTCACTCATTTTTAAAACCAAGTATAGCAGATTATTGAGATCTATTTATAGAGCTACATGGTATGTATAAGAAGGTTCACTGTGCTGACCTCTGTATACTGTAAATATTTCATGATTTTAAAATACTCTATACAAAGGCAAAGAGGAAAAAAAAATACAGATTTGACTCCAGTAAGTGGTTTCCTAGCCAGTCTAGAAAAAATATAGGCAACTTGGTTCTTTCAGCTTAATGTGAGATGCTTCAGAAATAAGGTGCCAGGTTCCACACAGCTAAAACCAGATGTCGTTGGCAGAAAGAAAAATCTAAAATCAATCATTCATTCCCCATTTATTTTGGTGGTACTGAGGTTTGAACTCTGGGCATCACTCTTTACTAGGTAGATACACTTTACCACTTGAGATGCCCTAGCTCTCTTTTGCTTCATTTTTTTTTTTTTTGGGGTCCGGTCGTGGGGCCTGAACTCTGGGCCTGGGCGCTGTCCCTCAGCTCTTCAGCTCAAGGCTAGAGCTCTACCACTTTAAGCCACAGCGCCACTTCCGGCTTTTTTCTTTTTGCTTATGTAGTGCTGAGGAATCGAACCCAGGGCCTCGAGCATGCAAGGCAAGCGCTCAACCACTGAGCCACCTTCCCAGCCCCTGCTTCATTTTTTAATACATAAATGTATACTAGACAGGAACTGAGAGAGACAGGACTCTGATCTTCAGTAAACTCATTAACCAACAGGGAAGAAATTAGCTTGACAGTACAAGTTGATATGTACCATTCCCCAGGTCTCTTAATAGAAATATTTCTTCTATCTGCTTAATATGATAAAGACATTGATGGTGTAATAGCTTCCTTTATTTTACAGGAACAGATGGTTTCTTCATTTGCAAGTTTTTGTCTGCTTCTCAGAAAATAGCCCCTCCCCAAAAAAAAGAACCTACCTCTAGAAATCCTGTAGTTTACCAGTCTGTCTACATGAAAACACTGAAAAGTTAAAAAGCTGTGAGTTAGGTGTGGCAACTGAGGCACTCAAGAGGCACAGACAGGATGATTAAGTTTTGAGCTACAAAGCAAGACTGCTCAATAAAACCAAGGGGACGAGCGCTTGCCTCGATGTACCAAGTCCCAGAAAGAGAGAGATGAGGGGAGAGAAACTGATTTTAAAGGAACTATTAGAACGATAAACACTAATTAGCACTGTATGTCGTCCTCTCCATGTTCTTCTGCTTGTATACATCCTGTTCTTCCTGTTTCCTACAAAATACCCCAGAAAAATCAATATTAAAAGACAATGTTTGTCAGTCATGGGGTGTGAATTCAGGGTCTCGGCGCTGTTCCTGAGCTAGCTTTTTTTTTTGGAAGTGCTGAGAACTGAACCCAGAACTTAGTATGCTACAAAGCCCTCTATTACTGAATTATAGCACTAATCCCCCATCTACTTTCTCCTTAACATAGCCGTTCTTAGGGCTTAGTTGAGTTTTAAATGGTTTTTGTTATTCTTTTTTATTGGTCTGGGGGCCCCAACTCAGGGCCTAGGCAGTGTCCCTGAGCTTTTTTGCTCAAGGCTAGCAGTCTACTACTTTGAGCCACAGCTCCACTTCCAGTATTCCAGTGGTTAATTGGAGGTAAGTTTCATAGCCTTTCCTGCTACAGCTGACTTCAAACAGTCATCACAGATCTCAGCCTCCTGAGAAACTGCAATTGCAGGTGTGAGCTCTGGCACCCGTATAATTTTTTTTTTTTTTGTTAGCTGTGGGGCTTGAACTCTGGGCTTGGCTGCTGTCCCTGAGCTCTTCAGTTCAAGGCAAGTGCTCTACCACTTGAGCCACAGTGCCACTTCCGGTTTCCTGGTGGTTTACTGGAGGTAAGAGTCTCATGGTCTCTCCTGCCCGGGCTGGCTTTGAACTGCGTTCCTCAGATCTCAGCTTCCTGAGTAGCTAGGATTACAGGCATGAGCCACCGGCGCCCAGCTTTAAATTTTTTTGATAACTGTACATCTTAAAGTTGATTCAACAGACTTTAAAAACAGTAAAATCTCCAAGTTCTGTCTTAAACGTCTCTTTCAGTCGAAAAATCTGGTCAAGCACAAGTAATACTTGGCCAGAAACCATACCATCAGTATCTGAAAGAAATGGACTATTTGGTGGAGCCTTACTCAACTCAAGCCCTGTCCATCTACTCCACGGAGGTTCACTGACACCCAGGCACAGCGCACGGCAAACGCAGTGCACAAAATGCATTTTCTGAAGCCCCAGCGCAGGCTCACTGCGACGGGACCCAGGGATAAGTGGGCATGCGCTGGGGAAGGCGGGAGCTGGCTTCTAGGCGGAGAACTGCAGTTATTATGAACTCAACGATTAAAGAAAGAACATAATGTGCATCAACAAAACTACTGAGCAGGGCATGTTTGCACACGCATGTAATACCAGCATTTAGGATGCTAAGAAGATCATGATTTCATGGCCAGCCAAAGCTATACATTAACTTTCAACACACACACACAAAGAAAACCCTCCAAAAAAAACCCCAAAACATAACCAAAAAAAAACACCACAAACTGTAGCTGTAGCAGACAGTGCAAGCTGCACTGGTGCAGTCTTGAGTGGAGGGAGCGCCATATTAACAGTGGCAGGGCTGCTCAGTGAGCTGGCCCCACGCTCTGCAGTGTTCTGCAGCCTTTGACAGTCACTAGACCACCGCTTCTGGAGCTGGAAAGTAAGCAGGGGCAGCGCTGCGCTTCTGCAGCCTCCAGGGTCCCCGCGTCACTTTCCACTTGCTAAGCATTCTGGGAAGCCGAATGAGGATAAAAGGGTAATAGTAATAATAAAAGATCCTTAGGTGCTCCCTCATGAAGTTTATAGCATGAATGAAGACAAAGAAGGCTGGGCACTAGTGCACTAGTGGCTCATGCCTGCAATCCTAGCTGGTAGAGACCCAACCTTGAGACCCTGAGTTCAAAATCCAGTATCCACACACAAACAAATAAGAGAGGGAGGAGAGGAGGGAAGGAAAGAAGGAAGGGAGGGAGAAAAAGAGAAGAGAGGGAAGAAGGGAGGGAGGGAAGGAGAGGAGGCAGGAAGGCATGTAGAGAGAGAGAAGGAGGGGAAGAAACAAGGAAGGAAGGGGAGGGAGGGAGAAGAGAAGGAAGGGAAGGAGAGGGAGGGAGACAGGAAGAGTGGAAGGAGAAAAACTGTACAGCATTGGAAGCTACTTGGGGGCTGAGGTCAGGATTGCAGTTCAAGGCTAGCCTGGAAGAAAAGTTTGCAGGACCTTGGGATTTCTCCAGCTATTGGTAGCGGTGGCACACGCCTGACATCCCAAGCTCTGCAAGAGGCTGAGACTGGGGGGACTGTGGTGCCAGGTCAGCCCAGGCGGAAGCTGGTGAGATGCCATCTGAGGGGATCTGGCCATGAGGGCAGGCGTCTGTGGCCCCGTAACTACAGGATGCCTAACGGAGCAGGAATCACACAGCTTGGGTGTGTGTGTGCCCTCTGTCCCGCTGAAAACAGGGCTGGAGGCATGGCTCAGTGCTACTTGCCAGCCTAGCAGTGTGAGCTCAAACATCAGGAAGGCAAAAAAGAGAAAGCAAAGGGAAGGCCAACAGCGCAAAGGAGGAATGGACTGGTGCCGGAGAGGAGAGCCCACGGTGAGGCCTGGATGTGAACAGGCAAGCAGGCAGAAAGCTAAGGCAGGCCTGAGAGAACACGGCTCCCTCCGTTAAGCTAATTCCAGCAGCTCAGCGCACAGCCTCATCTCCAGCAGTGCCCTGTCTTGGAGCACATGGCCTAAGAGAAACAGGCAAGCGCCACAGATGGGGCAGCAGGTTTCCAGTCAGAGTGCCCCCCCCCCCGACCTGCAGAACAAAACCCTTCATCATCTTTCGCTCAACTTCTGAGAGCTAAGTTCTAAGTAGCCAAGTTGAAGGTTTAGAGCAGGCAAAGTACTGGGAGCTCCAGTTATTCTCTGCACATTCCACAAGGGGGGCGGGGGGATGGCTACAGACAGGAAAGTAACGATATGACTCTGGAATCATTCCTTTTTTTTTCCCTGCATCCAAAAAACTGCTACCCATTCACAGCAGTGCTGAGCATCTTGTTGGAGAGGACCATTACGCGTGCACCAGCTGGAGCAATGCTGTTTTACACTGACGCATGCAAGGAAGTGCAAAGGACGACAGAAAGGTAACACTGGCTCTCTGCGTGACGTCAGTGCTCTACCTCCGTGAGGATAGAAGGTTGCTGGGGAGCGCTTGTGTACCCGCACATGCACAGCCACTTCCCACACAACCCTCTCTTCTCCAAACCGTCTCCTGCTCTGTCACGGCCTCCCCCAACACGCACGCACGCACGGAGAAATACAGGGTTATGAGCCTAAGTGCATAGTTGTAAAGAATGACTTCACTCTGTCCCATCTCCCAATTCTACAGAAACTGGGTTTCTTTTGTATTCTAACAAGGAACTACCTGGCCCGTGTCAGAAAGGAACTGTGGATCCAAAGCAGGCCTGAGTCCACACGAGGCCTTGGCGGAGCAGCTCCGCTGCCTGGCTTTCTTACAGCTTCCCTCGGCTGCTGCGGCTGGTGCTCACATGGGCTAGCTGGCCGGGCTTGCTCTTCTCCTCTTCTCCAGCGTCAAGTGAATAATCGGAGTTAAGTGGAATCCCGTGGCCTCATCTCCTCTGCCAAGAATGCAGCTGCATTTGGAGCAGGAAGGAGGGGCTCTGCTTACATTCACTACAGCTGTCTCCTAACCCCAAACATTGGGGGAGGGGGGGTGTCACACCAACTTCATCCTTCCCTCCCTAAGTTATGCCCCAAATTCTTACAAGCAGTCCAACTCCCGGGGCACGAGGGCACAAGGCTAAGCTCAGCTGCTTGTTCACCTGGCACATTCCGGGCGGCTGGTAGTTAGAGACCCCCCTTTCAGGATGTGGAGCTCAGGGTGCAGGTAGCACACCAGGAACTCAGGAAAAGGAAGACCTCAAAACACACAGCCTCACAGGCTTGCTTAGGGTAGTCTCACTAATGGCGTGGCTTAGGAGAAAAGCTCGCAAACTCTGAGACACTAAGGATGGGGATACAGACCCTTAAAAAAAAAAAGTCGAGAAAAAAAAGGGAAAATGGTTCCAGTCTACAATGGCACAGAGCAAGTTTGTTATTTCAGTAGTGTTCCCTGGCAGTCAGGAGGGCGTGCAACCGCTGCAATTGCTGTATATAGAACACCAAGCTACAACCCTTTCTATTTACAACTGAAGATTTAAAAATTCTAACAGCCTTTCATTCCCTCCCCGATCTTCTGCCAGTCGATCTTTTTTTTTTGGTCAATCATGAGGCTTGAACTCAGGGCTTGGGCACTGTTCTTGAGATTTTTGCTCAAAACTAGCGTTCTGCCATTTTTTTTTGGGGGGGGGGTCCGGTCGTGGGGCCTGAACTCTGGGCCTGGGCACTGTCCCTCAGCTCTTCAGCTCAAGGCTAGCGCTCTACCACTTGAGCCACAGCACCACTTCCGGCTTTTTTCTTTTTGCTTATGTGGTGCTGAGGAATTGAACCCAGGGCCTCAGGCATGCAAGGCAAGCGCTCTACCACAGAGCCACCTCCCAGCCTCCGTTCTACCATTTTGCACCACTACTCCACTTCTGGTTTTCTGGTGGTTAACTGGAGATAAGCATCTCACAGACAGCTGGGTACTGCTGCTCTCTGTAATCCTAGTTATTTGGGAGGCTGAGATCTGAGGATGGCAGTTTGAAGCCAGCCCAGGCAGGAAAGTCTGTGAGACTCCATCTCCAATAAACCTCTCAAAGCTGGAAGTGGTGCTGTGGTTCAAGTGGTAGTGCTAGCCATGAGCAAAAGAAGCTCAGGGACAGAGCCCAGGCCCAACAGCTTAAGTCCCAGGCCCAGCAAAAAACAACAACAACAAAAAAAAAACTCATAGATTTTTCTGGTCCAGGATGGTTTCGAATGCTGATCGTCAGATCTCAGTCTCCTGAGTAGCTAGGATTACTAGTGTGAGCCACCGGTGCCCAGCAAGACTTCTTTTTTTGGTCCGTCGTGGGGCTTGCTCAAGGCGAGGTCTAGCGCTTGAGCCACAGCGCTACTTATGGTTTTCTAGTGGTTTTTATTGGAGATAAGAGTCTCACAGACTTTCCTGCCCGGGCTGGCTTTGAACCATGATCCTCAGATCTCAGCCTCCTGAGTAGCTAGGATTACAGGCATGAGCCACCAGCACCCGGCAAGACTTCATTTTTAAGAGTCCTCATCTAACATTAAGCAAACACTGGGCAACAAACGAGCAAGACACACATGTGGGCAGTTTCTCTTCAAGTACCTTTGGACATCTGAGGATTCTAACATGAAAAGGACTGTAGTTTTGTAGCAGTTTGGATAGGTTATATAATCTCCCACACAGCCCCAAATCTCAATTACTTAGAATTTTAAGTCTTGCTCATATCAAGTCAAACCTAGTTGTTACCTAGGTGTTGAAGCGACTGCCATCTCTACCCCTCACTTAGTGTAGCAGAGAATGAGGAAGCGGGAATTTCACCAGCATCAACGCTTCCATCCAGAGTGGTGGACATATCACTCGCAGTATGGACCCACAGCAGAGAATCAATCAAAGCTGATTAAATTCTTCCATCCATGTATTTCCATTTGACAAAATTTTACTGAACACTTACCATGTGATTTAGGCATTAGAAGTGAACCTTTTATTTTTTTGGTCAGTTTTGGGGCTTGAACTCGGGGGCCTGCTTTTTCGCTCAAGGCTAGTGCTCTACCCCTGAGGGCCACAGTGCCACTTCTACTTTTCTATGGTGAATACACTTCTACTTTTCTAGTGGCTAATGAGAGAATAAGAGTCTCACTTTCCTGCCAGAGCTGGCTTTGAACCAGATACTCAGATCTCAACTTCCTGAGTAGCTAGGATTACAGGTGTGAGCTCCCAGCACCCAGCCAGGGGTGAACTTCCTCCCAGGAACACATGCCCCTGCAGCACAGGACCGCTTTGCGGCTTTTCCCAGTCATTGCTACCATTCCACATTCCAAACTCCTCTCTCTCACAACAATCTCATCTCCCTCTTTGCACCCTTCTCCAAACTCATCTAAGTTAATCTAATTATTGGGTCTTCTCTCAATTTTACAAAGCACCATTCCTTACTAGCATCACCATTCACTCGCATCCCCTTTTGTGTAGCTGTTTGTTAGAAATTAAAAGGTTTGGGGCTGGGAAGGTGGCTCAGTGGTAGAGCGCTAGCCTTGAGCTGAAGAGCTGAGGGATAGCGCCCAGGCCCAGAGTTCAGGCCCCATGACTGGCCAAAAAAAAGAAAAGAAATTAAAAGGTTTGCGTCTAAGTGACTTTGGCATTTCCTGAAATAATTAGCAATTTGTAGCTATCCTAACAACCGTACTGAATGAATGAAAACATTATTCTAACCTGGTGGTAGAAAGTTTGAGATCTACTCTCAATTTTTTCAGAATCTGATCACAGCCTAAACCTGCCACTGGGAACATCCCTGAAGATTTTCCTTTCCAAGTATTCCATCAGAAGTCCCACCCTATGGTGAATACACAACTCTGCCAACACCACGAAAAAGCAGTTTCAACCCACTCAGTGGGAGGAAATGAAACACTTGAGTTTTTTACAACCCCTCCTTTATTGTGCTGAGGTGGTAGAAAAGGATAGTTGCCACTGAAATACTGTCCATGTAACCAGACAAGCCAGACTCTACACAATCTTATCAGACCATGAAGCTAAGGCTCTGGTGGCTCACTCACACCTATAATCCTAGCTACTTGGGGGGCTCAAATTGTGAGCATCAAAGTTTCAGGCCAGCACAGGCAGAAAATTCTGAGAAGTTGGGCACTGTGGCACACACCTGTCATCTAAGCTACAATATGAGACTTAAAATAGGGAGTTTCAGCGGGGCACCAGTGGCCTACACCTATAATCCTAGCTATTTAAGAGGCTAAGATTTGAGGATTGTGGTTCAAAGCCAGCCTGGACAGGAAAGTCTGTGACTCTTATCTCCAATAAACTACTCGAAGTGGTGCTGTGGCTCAAGTGGTAGAGTGCTAGTCTTGAGCAAAAGAAACTCAGGTACAGAACCCAGACCTTTGAGTTCAAGCCCCCCAGGACCAGCAAAAAAAACAAAAAGGCAGACTCCATCCAGTGTATTCCAGACAGGAAGGGAAACTTAAAAAGTAGTGAAACAGTGCAAACAAGACAAAACAAAACTTGGATGTCTGACTTAGCCACATTTCTCTAGACCTGAAGAAGAAAGAAAGAAAGAAAGGAAGGAAGGAAGGAAGGAAGGAAGGAAGAAAGAAAGAAAGAAAGAAAGAAAGAAAGAAAGAAAGAAAGAAAGAAAGAAAGAAAGGAAGGAAGGAAGGAAGGAAGGAAGAAAGGAAGGAAGGAAGGAAGAAAGAATCTGGATGTGGTGGCTCATGCCTGCAATACCAAGTACTTGGTAGTAGATGGAGATCAGGAGGATCGTAATTCAAGGTCAATCTTGGCAAAACAAAAAACAAAAAGCTAGTGACCCTAATTCAACAACAAAAAAACCCCTCCAGCTATGAGAAAAGCATTAGTAGAAGGATCATAAGCAAAAGGAATGGGGCCCATGGCTCAACTTGTAGGCTAAATTCAAACCCTAGTCCTATCCGAAATAAGCGGGGGAGGGGGGTATACTTGCTATCAGATCTATATTAGAATTTGGCACTACTAAAAGAAAACCAGGATCCTGGAACAGACCAGGAGATCTGGAGTCTATTCCAAAATTTGTAGCTAAAACTGTCTAGTTAGATAATTTCACCATTCTAGGTCTCCCTGAAATTTTGTCATTTTACTGACTCAGGATTTCCACTTCTGATTAGAATGGAGAAAGCTACATGACACCAACAGTTATCCTATATAAAGCCACAGGATGAATAAGCTACAAAAATCTCGGTTAATAAAACCAGCACTGAGGATGCAAAGAAACCTAGGTAAGCAGAAGTCCAGAAAATGTAAACCCCTTCGGAGAAGGGACATTAGACTGAGTGGTTGAGAGCCTGCCACCTTCCAGCACTTAGAAAGTTGAGGGAGGAAGATCATGAGCGCAAGGTCAACCTGGGCTACATTCACAGTGAGGCTAAGGCTAGCCTGAGGTATGGATGCAGACCTGTCTCAATGCTCCTCACTATCCCCACCCCACCCCCAAAACAACCTCGGCTATTCTCATTCCTGCCAAGTAGCAGGGGAACAAGAAATTCTCCACTGACAGGATTTTTTTTTGGGGGGGGGGGTTGACTGTAGGGCTTGAACTCAGGTGCTGTCCCTGAGCCTCTTTGTGCTCAAGGCTAGCACCGTACCACTTAAGTCACAGTGCCACTTCCAGTTTTTGAGAAGTTAATGGGAGATTAAGAGTTTCCGGGGACTTTTTTGCCTAGGCTGGCTTTGAACCGTGATCCTCAGATCTCAGCCTCCTGAGTAGCTAGGATTACAGGCGTGAGCCACCAGTGCCTGGCAGAAAAGGCAAACTTTTAATGAACATTTAAGGCTGCATGAGGCCTTAAAACAACCTGTAAGTCTCACTTGCCAACTCTTTTGCCACAGGTTTTTAGTGAGTGCAGAAAAACAGACCAGCTGGGTGCTGGTGGCTCATTCCTGTAGTCCTAGGTGCTTGATCTGAGAATCATGGTACAAAGTCAGCCAAGGCAGGAAAGTCCATGAGACTCTTATCTCCAATTAACCACCAGAAAACCAGAAGTGGCACTGTGGCTCAAAGCCCTAATCTTGAGCAGGAAAAAAAAAAAAAAAAAGCTTAGGGGCCGTGTCCAGGCTTCAAGCGACGGACGTACGGACGGACAGATGGACATTTCTCAGGCATACTATTCACTTGTGAAGTACTCAACAGTCACACATAGTTGGCTACTAGTTCACTGGACAGCACAGAACATTCCATGATCACAGAAAGTTCTACTGGACAGCGATTAGATCCTCGTCTTTCAGAAGGGCCAGTAGGAAGAACAAATCACAAGACCTGAGTTTTCCAAATCAGTAGGTTAACAGCTGAGCAACCAGATATTACCTCTTCTCAGGGCTTCTCAGATTGAATGTGCAATTAAATCACCTGAGAACTTCCTGAAACAGCAGAGTCTAATTCAGTCGGTCTGAGATGAGGATTCTGCACTTCTCACAAAAACCAAAGTGAAGTTAATACCACTGGTTTGGGAAATCTCATTTTCAGTATCAAGGTCTAGCTCTGGCCTCAGTTTCCTTCATTGTCAAATGATGGGTGAAACACAATTACATTCATGACCCGTATCAGTCATGCACACTATTTTATTTTACTTCATTAGGTTTCTGAACACTGAACAATAAAATCACCCCCACTTCAGGCCAGTTGTGGAGTAATACAACAGCCTACAAAGCAGGCTGCAGCTGCTGACAGCAGTAATACGTACAGGATCACTTTTGCCCTGGATTCAGAGCCAGTCTGGGCAACACAGTCATACTCCAGTCTTTAAAAAGCAAGACACAAACACCACCACCAGAGGGGCACACTGTGTTTTACAAATCCACAACTCATGGAGTCCCTACCATCTCTACCCTGAGGATATCAGCTTCCCCGGGAAAGCAGCTGCCTAGAAAAGGCTATCAAGTATAGTAATGAGCTTCTATTTGTAAAGTCTTGAGGCTCTGAGCCATAAAACTGACCAAATCCCCGTACTACATGCAGACAGCAGTTAGTGGACCAGCGCACAGCACAGGCGAAGGAGCCGACAGTACGGCTAACAATGCCACAGAACAGACTTCAGACTCAATTTCAACAGGGCCTTCTAAATAACAAGGTTCAAATGGGCAACACAACAGGTAAATGGATAGCCAGAGTGATGGCTCAGTTTCATAAAGCAATACCTTGAGAAAGGCTGCTTTTTAAATCCTATACCATGTTCAATAGTTAATAACCTATATTCTTAAAAAACGCTCCACTGGAAATATATGTTCAACTTCTAAACCACCTACGTATCTTTGGTTCTTTTATATTTATATTTCCTTTAGTAGGAGATATTTTTTCGAGTCTGAATTAAACTGTATTAAAAATTCTCTATGTAGAGAATGTAATGTAATTTTAAAACATCTACAACGATAATCATATTCACATTGTCTACAAGACTTCTTAAATGACTTTCAGAAACTAAACACCACAAATAAAATGTAGGCACTCGGCACAGGGGTAGAGAAGGTTCTCCCCATTATTTTTCATCTTCTTCTCCCCTCAATCTCATGCTCAGCCGATTTGTCCAATGTTGGCCTTTTGAAAATCACTCAAAGTTATCTTATTATTTAGTTTAATTTAAAACTTTAATTTGGAACTGTATATTCAGCTTGCCTCTCCCAAAATGAAAAGACTAAAACTGTTCCCATAACAATCCCTATTTCAACTTGTTTTTATTCAGACAGAAAATTCGTAAGTATAATAACACAGTACACGCATGTTTTAATAATTCCATCAGTGAAATGCTTGTTTTACAGATCTATCTGACTAAATATTAAACTGGCAGCACTCTGATACACTGCTTGAAAAACCGGTAATTTCTAGATATTACAGAGACAAATTTTACACACAAAAGAAAAACATAAGGTCAATTTCTACCAACAGGAGAAAGTATGTCCCATATAAATAACCTGGAACAAACAAGTCTCTCTTAGTAGTAGCCAAAGAACGGCTAGTATCAAATATTTAATTTCAACAAATGACCATCAATTTGATTTACCTTTCTGCTCAGCCAATGTTACACAATCCCACCTGTAGGGTAGATGCCCCAGCCTTTTACAAGGCAATTTAAGAAGTTACTACTTCAACAACAACAACAAAAAAAACTAAAGAAAAGGAAAGGAAAAAAAAAAAAAGGAACTACTGTTTCTCTTCAGAGCAGAGGAAAATTATAATAAGAACACAAACATTTTAGCCTATCATTAAAAAAAAAAAAACTAAAAAAAAAAAAAAAGAGCCACGTAGCAGTCCCAGGCCGGGTGAGTCACCCGCGGCGCTCGGCTCCCCCCACCCAGCCCCAGCCCTGGGCGCTGCCGAGTCAGCAGACCTCCCCAGCTCGTTGGGGAGGAATTCTCACGAGGCCTGCGTGAACTTAGGGGATAATGCACCGACACTTCCAGTGCTAACACTTGTCACGACACGACGCACTCTTCCACTCGCAAAAATGCTTTTGTTAACCCACAGATGTGTGTTTTTTAATCACAGGCAGAGCAGGCAGGCTGCCTCTACCCCTCAACGCCACTCCAGAACGTCTCCAGCATTTATAGTTTGTGTTTGAACTATTCTCCACCTTGCAGGGCTTTCCTCTGAATGGTAACCTCCAGGGGCTGAAGCAGCTGGCCTGTTTCCTAGACGGCTGCCAGGGTCGGATGTACAAGGAGAGCAGTGAGCAAGTTTGCATTAACTGCTGTAATGTACCTGGGCAGGGACTCTGGACCTTGGCACGGAGGAAACGTGTCGGAACAAATACCGGCTGAAGGCACCCTTTCTCAACTACGAAAAGCTGACATTTCTACGGAGAAGCGAGGGTGGGCGCCTAGTCAGGTTGTTCCCCTGACATTCTCCCCATCCGATCCTTCATCTGTTTCCCAACGTTAGACACGGAAGCGGAATTTAAAATTTAAAAGTAAATAAGTAAAATAAAACACGCTTAAACCACCACCGCTGGATTCCGCAGCTCTCCACGGGGGATGATGACCCGCGGGGGTCTTCCCTCTGGGACAGATCATCCCAACTTCACCCCGGGGACTGACGGGCATTGTTCCCGAGGACTCGCGAACCGGCTGCTAATCCGGCTAATTCCAGCGTCCCAGCTCCCCGCGCGGGGGGGGGG
>NW_012267227.1:10632722-10659188 GCF_000151885.1 Dipodomys ordii
ACACACCCCGCACACACACACCACACCGACACTCACGGGACTCCTCCGACTCATCGAGGGGCTGCGGGGCCCGCAGACTGACCCCACGGTCGGCTCCGGTCTCCGGCTGTGCTGGCGGCAGCGGCGTCTCCGAGGCTCTCGCTTTGCCGCAGTCGCCGCCATGTAACCCCGACCCGCGCGCGCGAGGGAGAGAGGGCGAGGGGGCGGGGCCTCGCGAGGACACGCCCCCGACGCCGCACGTCACAGCCTCACTCCACGGGTTCCCCCCGCCCCCGCCCGGCGTCGCGCGCGCGCGCGCGCACTCGCACGCGCGGGAATTTCCAACGCCCTCCTGACCCGGGCCCGGCGCGCCGGGCTCTCTCTGCTCGGCCACCGCCCGGGCCGTCCTGTAATCCTCGTACCCACCGTGGAGGAGGAGGATCCGGAGCCCCTGGCCCGCCCGGGCAAAGTTAGGGAGCCCTGATCCCCCGGGGTTGCCGGGGAAGGGGCGGGCCGGGCCTGGGGAAGCATGGAGAAGAGCACCGGGAGGTGCGGGGCAGGTGCGTGGGTCCTGACCCCGCTTCCCGGGCCCCGGTGACCTTTCGGCCTGTGCGTGCGCCTTGGGAGATGCGGGTCGGCGGGTGCTGCAGGGACTCCGCAGCCCGAAGGTCTGGGAGTGTACTGATGAGGTGCAGTGACTGGGATGACCTTGGGTTATGTTTACATGTATACTTATTTTAATTTTCCATTTTGAAAAATCCTGACTGTAAACAGTCCAACTTGGCCTCAAATGGCCTATCCTCTTTGCTCAGCCTCCCCCAAGGGCCGGGATTACAAGAATGTATCCCCACATCTAGCTCTCTGTTGTGGGGTGGTTTGTATTTTTTGGGGTGTGTATGTGGGTTTTTTGGTCAATCGTGGGGCTTGGATTCAGAGCCTGGGGCACTGAGCTTTTCTGCTCTAGGCGAGCTCCCTACCATTTGAGCCACAGCGCTAATAATGGTTTTCTGGTTTTTGGAGACAGAGTCTCATGGACTTTCCTGCCTGAGCTGGCTTTGAACTGTTATCCTCAGATCTCAGCTTCCTGGGTAGCTAGGATTACAGGTGTGAGGCACCTGCTCCACCCGAAGTGGAGCTGGAAGCATAAGAGTGCTAGCCCTGAACAAAAGAGCACAAGAATACCCAGGCCCTGAATTCAAGCCTCATAACAGAGGAAAAAATAAAAAATGGTCCAGGCCAGGATATGTATAAGATTTAGGGGATCTGGTTTAAAATAGGCTTTTCGGTTGGCATGGTGGTTGGGGCCTGTAATCCTAGTGTTTGGAAGGCAGAAGAAAAAGGAGTGATAGTTCAGGGCTAGCACAGTCTACATGGCAGGAGACCCTGTCCCCAAAGAAATAAGCAAACAGCTTTCAAGCAGGGGACCTGACAGAGTGGGCAGACAGAGGCACAGAGGCAAGAGTTATTAAGCAAGCCTAGAAGAGTACACAGTTAAACCAAAGGAGGAGGCTGCAATGCTTGGTAAGAAATGTACGCATTATCCTGCCCATGTAATTGTAACCCCTCTGTTCACAAATAAAAAAAAAAAAAGAGTACACAGTTGCTTGTTATGCCCAGTGATCTTGAGGAGAGGGACTTTTTGCCTGGATGAGTTCAGTAATATATTCTCTTCCTATAAATGGATTTTGAGGAAGTTCCTGGAACTGCATTGAAGTATTTGCAACTTCATCCTCTTGGGCAAGAATTTCATGGCATTCAAGTGATGTTCATGTAGACAGTTGAATTACAGTCACATTAATGCATGTGGTCTTAGTTCTTTCTCCTATTCGGTAAGTAAATAGTCCAGTTCTCAATAGGTTTGGGTTTGTTTGGGAAAGGGGTTAGTTTTGAGACATAGTCTCACTGTGCTACTCAGGATCTAGAGCTGAAATTACAGGCATGTAACAACACATTTGGCTGTTCTCAGCAGTTTGGGGCAGTGATGGGGAGTGAGGGTTGTTAGATTATTTTGCGTACCAGAATGGGGCTTGAACTCAGAGCCAGGGCACTGTCCTTTAGCTTTTTCACTCAAGCCTAGCACTCTACCATTTGAGTCACAGCTCCAATTTTGGCTTTGTGGTTGTTCATTGGGGCTGCAGACTTTCCTGCATACGTGGATGTGTGGGGTGTGTGTAAATGTGTGTGTATGAGTGATCACAGTGTCACGCACTTGTTATACCCTGTTCTTGCTAGGAGGAGCACCATGGCTGTTTGCAAGCAGCTGTTGCAATGAAGACATGTAGGAGTAGACTGGCAGCTACCCTCGAAGGCAAGGTGGTCACTGCTTCCTGAGCAGAGATGCAATCTACCTGTTCTTGGGCTGGAATGAAAGGAACATCTGCTGAGGACTGGAACATCAGGAATGATTCAACTACAAGACAGAGTATTGGAGCTGGGCTCAATTTTCATCAAATCATAGCAGGGAAATGACATTTCTGAATCAAAGAGCAGAATGTACAAAGGCATGAGGGTGCAGCTCTGGAAGATGGGAGAAGTCTGGCAAGCCTGGGGGAAGGAAGACAGGCTGGCACCGGATTAAGAAGGCTGATTGCCACACTGAAACTGTAGGCTTTATGTTAAAGGCAGTAGGAAAAGAATTTAGATGATGACTAACGTGTGTGTGTGAGAGAGAGACTAGGAATGAAATATAGGGCCTCATGCAGCTAAGCAAGTGCTCTGCCACAACTACCTGCCAGCCTGCAGCTAGTATTTTAGAGTGACCCTTCTGATATGAACAGGAATGGTAGATTGGATAAACAAAAGAATAGAGACCCCTAAGTCAGGCATCAGTGGCTCACACCTGTAACCTACCTACTCATGAGGCTGAGATCTAAGGATCATGGTTTCAAAACCAGCCTGGGAAAGGAAAGTCTCTGATTAAGCACCAAAAAATTTTTTTAAAAAGAAGCCAGGCCCTGGTGGCTCATGTCTATAATCCTAGCTACTCAGGAGGCTGAGATCTGAGGATTGCGGTTCAAAGCTAGCCCGGGCAGGAAAGTCCGTGAGACTCATCTTCTTAACCACCAGAAAACCAGAAGTTGCACTGTGGCTCAAGTGGTAGAGTGCTTGCCTTGAGCTGAAGAGCGCAGGGACAGCGCCCAGGCCCCGTGTTCAAGCTCTACAACTGACAAAGTAAAAATAAAAAAGGAAGCCAGAAGTGAAGCTGTGACTCAAGTGGTAGAAAACAACCAACACCACATACACACACACACACACAGATACTGAGATTTTTCAAACAGAAAAGAAAATAGACTTTTGACACATAGACTACTAAACATAATGCCAATCCTAGGAAAATACTGAATATAAATTCTTGGCTAACTTTTTTGTTTTTGGTCGGTCATGGGGCTTGAACTCTGGGCTTGGGTGCTGTCCCTGTGCTTTTCAGCTCAAGGCGAGTGCTTTACCGCTTGAGCCACAGCGCCACTTGCAGTTTTCTAGTGGTCTATTGGAGATAAGTCTTATGGACTTTCCTGCCCAGGCTGGCTTTGAACCGCAATCCTCAGATCTCAGCCTCCTAAGTAGCTAGGATTACAGGCGTGAGGCACCAGCGCCCAGCTAAATTCTTGGCTAGTTTTCAGGGAAAAACTAACAGGTCATCATAGGTTCTTTTCAAGTAAGACATTACAAAGAAACACCACTTCCTTTCTTGGTAGGATTACATTATCAAACCACCATGTCATTTCAGGAAGGTAAGACATCTTTTGGGGATACAATAGAGAGATGAGGGTTTAGATTATCACAGAGAAAGAGGCCAGTACTAACTAAGAGTGCTGATGAACCTTGGGAGAGTTCTCAACAAGAGGAATACATAGTTTCCTTTTGTCCAGTCTCAACTAGTTTCTTAACAATATGAGATGCTTGATGAATTTGCATGTCTTTGAACATGGGTCATGCCAATCTTTGTATCATTCCAATTTTGGTACTAGTGCTGCCAAATCAGTATTATGACTAATGTTTTATTAATGTTTTAAGATATAAAAAAGCATCAGAGTAAGATAGATGCCAAAATAATTACTCAAAGTCATCTCCAGGAGTATAAGATGCTCTTTTAAAAGATGACTTTTGACAGCAATAAATATAAAGTACAGTACCTTTGTTTAGAAGAATCACTTGAGCTGGGTGCCAGTGGCAGAGGAGATTATGAAGATCATGGTTCAAAGCTAGCTTAGGTAAGAAAGTCCATGAGACTCTATTTCCAAATAACCATCAAGAAAAAGCCAGAAGCAGAGCTGGGGCTCAAGTGGTAAAGCAACAGGCTTGAGCAAAGAAGCTCAGGGACAGTGGCTAGGCCCTGAATTCAAGCCTCAGGACTGACCACCCCCCTCCCCCCAAAAAAATTGCTTGAAAAGCAGAATTTAAGAAGCTTGGCTTGACCTGTTGGTACGGCAAGTATAGATACTCACGCAATGTGAGCAGCCACTCACCAAGAAAACAAGCCAAATGGCTTCATAAATAACCGTCCCTGGGGCTGGGGAAGGTGGCTCAGTGGTAGAGCGCTTGCTTTGCGTGCATGAGGCCCTGGGTTCGATTCCTCAGCACCACATAAGCAGAAAAAGCTGGATGTGGCACTGTGGCTCAAGTGGTAGAGTGCTAGCCTTGAGCTGAAGCGCTAAGGGACAGAGCCCAGGCCCAGAGTTCAGGCCCCACAGCCGACAAAAATAAATAAAAATAACTATCCCTGGCCCAGGGAGTGCCAGATCTGTGCTATTTTGGGGGGGGTTGTTTTTTTTGGGGGGTCCCATCGTGGGGCATGAACTCTGGGCCTGAGTGCTGTCCCTCAGCTCTTCAGCTCAAAGCTAGTGCTCTACCACTTGAGCCACAGCGCCACTTCAGCTTTTTTCTTTTTTGCTTATGTGGTGCTGAGGAATCAAACCCAGGGCCTCAGGCATGCAAGGCAAGCACTCTACCACTGAGCCAACTTCCCAGCCCCCAGATCTGTGCTATTTGGCTCAGGATTTCTGAACTCACATGTCTAACTAGAGCACACCGAAGGAGGTACTGCAATAAGGAAGTAGCCTTCACTGGGAGGAGATAGGAAGGGTGTGGGAACCATCTTCTCTGGAGAAAAGGTGGGAACTGGATTTGCTTGGGCCGCAGGAGATAACCTGCTAAGGGTTCTGCAGAGGCGACCGCTTATTCCCCATTGTTGTAGCAGTCAGATCTAAGACCAAGAAGGCAATTACCAAGAGGACAGTTGTGGCTCAGCATGTGAAAAGACCATTTTGGATACTGGACATGAGCCATGATGCTTCCTGATGAAGTGAGCATTACATCACTGGAGGCGAGGCCTTCAGTCACCAGACAGTGGCCACCTGTCAGAGATTCTATAAAAGGAACTCATGAGAGCAGGGACCAGGAAGGAGGTGATCACTTTCAAGGTTTCCAACCTGAAGCTTCTGTATGTCTATGTGTATGCTCTTAACTAAGATGACTGTATTTTCTTGAACACAGTGTAATTTGATTTATGGAAACAAAAGAATGGCTTTAGAACCACGGCCCCTAGGGGAAATTTCTGCCAACCTCTCATTCCACAGGGCTTTGCTTTGAGTATTTGTATTTAAACACACCTTTAGTATTTATTGTGGATTCATTGACATGGAACTAATAACCAACAGCACCACAAATCACTCCTGGAGAAAGCCTATGTATTTTCTTCACAGGGCAATGTACTCTTAGTCATTTTAGGTACAATGGATGGCACTATAATTCAAGCCACTTTATTTATCAGTCCTGGGACTTGAACTCAGTGCCTGGGCCCATGCTAGAACTCTTTTGCTCAAGATAAGAGCTCTACCATTTTAAGCCACAGTTCTACTTCCAGTTTTCTGGTGGCTAATTGGAGATAGGAATCTCACAGGGACTTTGCTGCTTGGGCTGGCTTTTAATCATGATCCTCAGATCTCAGCCTCATGAGTAGCTGGGATTACAGGCGTGAGCCTGGCTTTGAAGCCACCTTAAATCACAAAAGCACCAACAAAAAGCAATATGGAAAAAAAACGAATTTTAGGGTGTTTTTTTTTTTTTACAGTCACTTGTATGTAGTATAAGACTTGAAACAAGAGGTCAAATTGTCACCTTCATCAACTTTCAACCTCTGGGGAATTTCCTGGAGGGTACCTCAAATAATTTGTCATTTTGTACATGTCCAGAAATGACTACAAATGTGCTACAAGTATTCGTGATGGGATTAGAAATGTATTTTTAGCAAAGTTAAAACAGATCTGTGAATAATGATGATTGAATGTTGTTAAAGATTCGGGAAAATAGGGCTGAGGGGTTAGCTTAGTGGTAGAACACATGCTTGTTGCTCAAGGACCTAGGTTCAGTCCTCAGCATCAGAGAAAGAGATAATAGATTGTGAAGAGAAGGTTTGCAGCCAGAAGACATCAGAGCTGAACATGAAGTTGGACAAGAATGCCTGCAAGGGAAAATCACGAGTTCCATATTTCATTTGCAGGGGCAATAGGATCTTACCCCTCAGGAGGACAGTAGTATTGCTTACCGAGTTCCTATCAAGTGGCCTATTTCAGGAAAACACTTTATAACATTTTGATTTCCTTAGCCTTGATAAATGGAATTTCACAGATCATATCCAAAATTAAATTTTGTACAGAAAACCTTTGATCTCTGGGCCTTGCATTTGTGTTTGGCTGGCTTGCTTGCTCAGCTGGCTCTCTACCATTTGAGTCATGCCTCCAGCCCTGCTGTTTACTGGTTATTTTAGAAATTGAGTTTTGCAGACTTTTCTGCCCAAACTGGCTTCAAATCAGGAGATCTTCTAGACCTCAGCCTCCCGAGTAGTTAGGATTGCAGGTGTGAATCATGGATGCCCAACTTATTGAGATCATTTTATAAAGCCAATTAACTAATAAAGGCATTTCCTTGCTGGGCGTCGGTTGCTCACACCTATAATCCTAGCTACTCAGGAGGCTAAGAAACGAGGATTGCAGTTCAAAGCCAGCCAAGGGATTTAAGTCCCTGTGAGATTCATCTCCAATTCCTCAAAAACTGGAAGTGGAGCTGTGGCTCAAACTGGTAGAGAGCTAAGCACCTTTAGCAAAAGAGCTCAGGGACAGTGCCCATGCCCAGAATTCAAGCTCCACAACCAAAAAAAAATAAAAATGAAAAATGTCTTCCCTTCTAATTAATCTGTCTCAGAAGTCAGAATTTTCTAGCCTGGACTTGTGGAAATAAGATTTGAGCTGGTAATACAAAAAAGTAGCACTTCTACGGGGACACTCTAGCTTGGGGGAAATTCAGGCCCCAGGTTTCCTTGTTTGGATTCTGTCCTTTCTTCTGGTTTAAGAGCCCCCAGTAGTTTGAGACCACTGGAGCTAGTCCCTTGGAAACTCAAATCTCTTGAGACCATAATGATTTCCAGAACTACCCTCATATATTTTTTTTTTAGAACAACCAACCTAGCCACTCCCCAGTGATCACTGTCAATAGAAGAAAAGCCATAATGTCCTCCTGCCCAGGAACAGGGAGTGATAAACACTTTGAATTGTGCAGCACAAAGCGGACAGGCCCCTCCCCTCTGCACGGAAGTCATCAAATTCTTCTGTCACTGGGTGGGGGAAGGGGGAAGGAAAGTAAAGGCGATCATTATCTGTTCCTGCAAACACACACTGGAGCCTGGTTGCCATTGGTCATTCTGAGGGCTCCTGCTACTATGTGATATACACTAAATTAGGCTTAGTAGGTCTGCCTTCCATAGTACTGTGTCTTCCCTTCTACTGGTCAAACATTTTTTGCCACTGGTAGTTAACCAGCTGGCACAAGTTTCCCCTGAAGATGCCTACCTCTGAAGGCTTAGATTGAAGCCATTACTATATCTGGAAGGCCCCTGGATTTGCAAGACCCTGAGTTCAAATTCTGGTATCTGAAAACAAACTGGAGCTGAGAGGGGAGGGGCAAAGGGCAGCTGGGGAGTGGAGTGGAATGAGTTTTGTGTAGTTTTTCTGCTACCCTAGTAAGAATAAAATACAGGATGATGGAGAACAAATAATATCGAAATACACAGCATCTATGCGTGAAGATAACGAAGAAACTTCCTGAAGCTGTGGAACCATGGGGGAGGGGGAACCAGGAAAGAGAAATAGACTAGGTCTGCCTAAATTATACTATATCCACGTGAAACTCCTTTGTGCAATTAATATGCCATGAAAAGGAAATGAAACAAAGGATAGTAGAATGGGCTCCCTCGGAGGGGGCGGGGTTATGGGTAGAGTGAAGGAGGGTAGATGCGGCTCATGTTCTGTCTATGGGTGTGGGAGCACAGAACCAAGAAACCTGCTGAAATAGTTTTAAAGAGAGATGGAGCCGGGCGCTGGTGGCTCACGCCTGTAATCCTAGCTACTCAGGAGGCTGAGATCTGAGAATCGCGGTTCAAAGCCAGCCCGGGCAGGAGAGACCGTGAGACTCCTATCTCCAATAAACCACCAGAAAACCGGAAGTGGCGCTGTAGCTCAAGCAGTAGAGCGCTCGCCTTGAGCTGAAGAGCTGAGGGACAGCGCCCAGGCCCAGAGTTCAAACCCCACGGCCGACCAAAAAAAAAAAAAAAAAGAGAGATGGAAGGGGTGAGTTTGATCCAGCATATTGACTGAGTATCTCTGACATCTATTTATTCTATCCGTCATCAATCAATTGATCAGTTCTATCGATAATGAACTGTTGAGGCAATACATGCTCATATATTTGTTTTTTTGTTGTTCATAGGGCTTGAACTCTGGGCCTGGGCGCTGTCCCTCAGCTCTTCAAGCTCAAGGCTAGCGCTCTATCACTTGAGCCACAGCGCCACTTCTGGCTTTTTCTGTTTATGTGGTCTGAGGAATCAAACCCAGGGCCTCATGCATGCGAGGCAAGCACTCTACCACTGAGCCACCTTCCCAGCGCTGAAGGCCAGTGCCCAGGGCCAGAGTTCAAGCCCCATAACTGACAAAAAAAAAATTTATATATAAAGAGAGGGAGAGAATTCAGCTCACTAAATTAACATTTTTCTTTTCTTAAAATGACAATAATATATTGAAAGCACCTGGCCAAGAGGGAAACCACAGAAGAAAGGGGAAAACATTTTACTACGTTTTAGCAGTATTCTTTCTGCTTTCTGAACAAGGGGCTGGAGAGATTATGTTGCCAGTTCTTGTTCAATCTTCACCTCCCCCCCCCCAACCCCTCTCGCTACTCCCCACCCTCAAAGGAGTCTCCTTAGACTTGAAGAAAGTCTCCCCCCTCCCCGGACAAGGGCAGAAGGAAGAGCTGAGAAGACAGTTCTGTTCTGTGCACAAGCATCCAAGGCAGCCTGGAAGCCCAGCCGCCCACACAGGAGCTGCACTTCCTGTTAGTCAGTTTATGGCTTCCTTAATCAGGGAGGTAGGATGTCTGGAAGGAAGGAAGACTGTTCCACTGCAGAGACATTTTCCCATAGATATAATGTTGTAGGTCACAGTCCTGTGGTCTCATAAGCCAAGCTGCATTTGGGCTAAATGAGTTGTTTTTTTTTTTTTTGTCAGATGTGGGGCCTGAACTCAGGGCCTGAGCCTGGGCGCTGTCCCTAGCTCTTCAGCTCAAGGCTAACTCTCTACCATTTGAGCCGCAGCGCCACTTCCAGCTTTTTCTGTTTATGTGGTGCTGAGCGATTGAACCCAGGGCCTCATGCATGCGAGGCAGGCACAATACCACTGAGCCACTTCCCAGTCCAGAACAAGACCTAGGCTAATGATGTAGCTCAATGGTATAGCCCTCACCTTACTAGGAAGATGTCCTGAACTGTGTGTGTGTGTGTGATGTCCTGAACTGTGTGTGTGTGTGTACGCACTTTTTTTGGATGGGGGTCGGTCACCGGGCCTGAACTCTGGGCCCTTCAGCTCAAGGGTAGCTCTCTACCACTTGAGTCACAGTGCCATTTCTGGCTTTTTCTGCTTCTATCGTGCTGAAGAATCGAACCCAGGGCCTTATGCATGCAAGACAAGCACTCTACCACTGAGCCACCTTCCCAGCTCATATATACTTTGTTGCTCAAGGCTAGAGCTCTGCCTCTTAGCCACAGCTCCACTTCTAGCTTTTTGGTGGTTAATAACAGTTTTAAGAACTTTCCTGCCTGGCTGGCTTTGAACTGCAATCCTCAGATCTCATCCTCCTGAGGAGCTAAGACTACAAGCATGAGCCACCAATACCCTGCCTAAACTATAACATCGTATATCTCAGGGAAAAAAATGCATTTTTGGTTTCAAACAACCAAGTCAGAATTAACTTTTGAGAATTCAACCATACACAGAAAGTATCTATTTCTAGGTCAGAAATGCCAACACCAGTCCAGGTGTAGTGGTTCATGTCTGTAATCCCAGTACTTTGAAGCAAGCCTGAGCTAGAGAGAGAGAGACTCCATCTCAAAAAAAAAAAAAAAAAAAAAAGAAGAAGAAGCAGGGCGCTGGTGGCTCACGCCTGTAATCCTAGCTACTCAGGTGGCTGAGATCTGAGGATCGCGGTTCAAAGCCAGCCTGGGCACGAAAGACCGTGAGACTCCTATCTCCAATAAACCACCAGAAAACCAGAAGTGGCACTGTAGTTCAAGTGGTAGAGCGCTGGCCTTGAGCTGAGGGACAGCGCCCAGGCCTAGAGTTCAAGCCCCATGGCCGACCAAAAAAAAAAAAAAAAAACTACTAATAAAAGAAAAAGAGGGGGCTGGGAAGGTGGCTCAGTGGTAGAGCGCTTGCCTTACATGCCTGAGGCCCTGGGTTCGATTCCTCAGCACCACATAAGTAAAATGAAAAAAGCCAGAAGTGGCGCTGTGGCTCAAGTGGTAGAGCACTAGCCTTGAGCTGAAGAGCTGAGGGACAGTGAGGGACAGCGCCCAGACCCAGAGTTCAGGCCCCATGACCGGACCCCCAAAAAAAAAGAAAAAGAAAAATGCCAGTACCAACAGAAAGAGGGTATCTTTAAGTTATTTAAGATGCAGGTAAACAGCCAGACACTGGTAGCTCACACCTGTAATCCTAGCTTCTCAGGAGGCTGAGATCTGAGGATTGTGGTTCAAATCCAGCCTGCGCAGGAAAAGTCCATGAGACGCTTAGTCACAAGATGCTGGAAGTAGAACTATGGCTCAAGTGGTGGAGCTCTAGCTTTGAGTAAAAGAGCTCAGGGACAACACCTAAGCCCCAAGTTCAAGCCCCAGTACTGTCACACACACACAATTCAGGTAAACAAATCTAAATGACAATCTTATTAATAGGAATAAGTTCACATTGCCCTCTGGGGATAGCCCAACCCTTCAGATCTGCAGCTTCAAACCTTTGATCTCAGTTACACCAGAGGCAATCAGTATGGCAACAACACGTATGCAGCCATGCCCACAAGGCTGTGTATCATAAGTGAGTTGCTAATCCATTAAAAACACAAGAATAGCTGTGCTGAGTTGGATTAATGATTCATCCAGACTGGTATTTTCCGAGCATGGTTGTGAAATTATGTTTTATTTATTGTTAACATAGTGCCTGAATATGATGGTCTCTCAATAGATGCGTGTAGAAAATGAAGTGTTTAAGACTATTATAATTACCTACTGGGTCATAAACTTCAGAGAGGTGAGAAGAGGTGGTCCTCCAGATGGTTCCTTTTTTAAAAAAAAAATCCTGTTTTTAATTTTCTTCTTAGGGCATTGTTAGTCAGCGTTCTGTGACTATGACAAAATACCTGATATAAGCAACTTACAGGGAGGAAAGGTTTATTTTGGCTGATGGCTTCAGAACTGTTCATCCATGGTAGGCTTTGAGTCTGTGAGAGGCAGAGCATCATGGTAGTGGAGCATGGGGCTGAGGAGTACCATGCTCACCTCCTGGGGTCCAGAAGCAAACACGAAGGGGCCAGGGACAAGATATGCCCTCCCAATGACACACCTCTGTGACATACCCCCAAGTGGGCTTCACCTCCTCAAGTTTCCAGCACTTTCCAATAATGGCATCAGATTATGAACCAATCCATCAGTGGACCACGTTCCAAAATCTCCCTACCTCTGAACACTGCTACATTGGGGACCAAGACTTCAATACATGAACCTCCAGGAGACATTCCAGATCTGATCTATAACAAGAATCTATTTAGGTTATTATGACCTCGCCTTACCTGTTCCTTTGGGAGTGTCTGGGAAGAATTAAATGTTTGATTCCATAGTTTCATTGTTGCTTTGTTGAATATAGGACAAAATAATGGTTTCAGTTCTGCTTTCCATATTCTTAGCCAAGAGGCCTAGCATTTTATTGTTATATGACTTTAAGAAACAGTCCCCATAACTCCTGGTCCTCTTCCTTGGAATAAAACATAGCTACCAGCTCTTCTTCTTTAAGTGTCCTTCACAGAACAATGCTAAATGCATTAGCCCAAGCCAGTGCAGAATGAAACCCATTTGCCATACTTCTGTCCACTACAGTTGTGTGCATTTATCCTTTCTTCCATTTAGCCCCATCTACTTGGTGTTTACTGCACTGAAGAGCTTAAGGACATCTTGGCCTAGTGACTTTTTATATCAGGGTTCCCAGAGAGGATGCCAAAGCACAGGAAATCAGAGAAAAACAGAAATTTGGACTTATCCCAAATAAAAACAAAAAGGTGCTTCAGAAGACACCATGCAAAAGTGAAAAAGACAAGAGGATCCAGAGTCTGAGGACAGGCTGGGCTGTGAAAGGAGACCTTATCTCCAACAAGAGCAACAACAATATGAAACAGGACTCACACAATGGCTGAGAATCTGCAAAGTATGTATCTAATAAGAATCCAGACTTGTGGGTGGGAGTGGGAGGGAAAAAGTGGGAGCCAGGGAGGGAAGCAAGGGAAGAAGTAACATTGTCCAAAAAGAAATGCCCCCTTTGGGGCTGGGAAGGTGGCTCAGTGGTAGAGCGCTTGCCTTGCATGCATGAGGCCCTGGGTTCGATTCCTCAGCACCACCTAAGCAAAAAGAAAAAAGCCGGAAGTGGCGCTGTGGCTCCAGTGGCAGAGCGCTAGCCTTGAACTGAAGAGCTGAGGGACAGTGCCCAGGCCCAGAGTTCAGGCCCCACGACCAGATCCCCCCCCAAAGAAAATAAAAAAAGAAATGTCCCCTTGGGGCCCAGCCCTGGTGGCTCATGCCTGTAATCCTAGCTACTCAGGAGGCTGAGATCTGAGGATCTCAGTTCAAAGCCAGCCTGGGCAGGAAACACTGTGAGACTCCTATCTCCAATAAACCACTAGAAAACCGGAAGTGGCACTGTGGCTCAAGTGGTAGAGCGCTTGCTTTGAGCTGAAGAGCTGAGGGACAGCGCTCAGGCTCAGAGTTCAAGCCCCATGACCGACAAAAAAAAAAAAAAATTAAAAAGAATCTAGGATCCAGAATATGAGAACTCTTTGTTCAATGTCAGTAATAACTCAGTGGCCCTGAGTTCAAGCCCCAGTATCAGCATTATATAAATAAAAGGGAAAGTGGGAGAAAAAAACGAGGAAAGGGATAACAATGTTTGACAAGGAATGTACTCAGTACCTTACTTACATAACTGTAAGCCCTCTATACATCACCTTTACGATAAATTAATTAAATTAAAAATTAAAAATACCCAATTTAAAAACAAAGCAAAAAAGCTGGGAGCTGGCAGCTCATGCTATAATCCTAGCTACTCAGGAGGCTGAGATCTGTGGATCATGGTTCAATGCCAGTCCAAGCAGGAAAGTCTGTGAGACTCGTGCCTCCAATTAACCACCAGAAAACCGGAAGTGGAACTGGGACTCAAAGTGGTAGAGCACTAGACTTGAGCAAAAGGCTCAGGGACCGTGCTCTGACTTCAAGCCTGTGACTGACTAAAATAAAGCAAAGGATTTAAGTAGACTTTAAAGGACATATGTAAATGGAAGCACTTGAGAAGAAGACATTCCATACTACTAAGAAGCACAAATCAAAACCATGAGGAGATGCCACCTAGATGCTCACTTAAATGGCACAATTTTTTAAAATGATAAGTAACATGTTGGGCAAGACATGTGGAAATTGCAGCCTTCCTGCATTGCTGATGGGGTCAGAGCATGGAGCAGCCACTTGCAAACAAATGTGGCCCTTACTGACCAGCCAAACATAAAATCTGGCCCAGCAATTCCATTCCTAGGTCTATACCCAGAGAAATTGCAAAGTGTCTGAATAAAATTTTGTACCTAATCATCATAACACCATTATCAATAGCAACATAAAAGCGGAAATAAAGCAAGCATGCACTGATAAATAAATAAATAGAACGTGGAATATCCTATGCCTGTAACGGAATGTTGAGTGTGAAAGATGATGAGATTCTAAAACGTGCTAGCCTGGTTTCCAGGTACTAGTTGTGAGGGACAGTTACAAGTGACATTTGGTTACATTTGGGTTAAGGAAAAGACCCTAACACTTGACTGTGGTGCTGGTTGTACAGTATTTATTTATTTATCGGGTTGTGGGACTTGAACTCTGGGCCTGGATGCTGTCTCTCCGCTCCTCAGCTCAAGGCTAGTCCTCTACCAGTTGAGCCACAGTGCCACTTCCAGCGTCCTGGTTGTTAACTGGAGGTAAGAGTCTTATGGACTTTCCTGCATGAGCTGGCTTTGAACTGCAATCCTCAGATCTTAGCCTCCTGAGGAGCTAGAATTACAGACTTGAGCCATTGGGCGCCTGGCTGTACAGTTTTTAAATAGACTGAAGATCACTGTGCTATGTTCTGCAAAATGGCAATTTTGTGTATTTGAACATATATGAGTATTCTATTTGGAGGTGATTAATATATATATTTTTCCAGTCATGGGGTCTGAATTCTGTGCCTGTGCACTGTCCCTCAGCTCTTCAGCTCAAGGCTAGTGCTCTACCACTTTAGCCACAGCACCACTTCTGGCTTTTCTGCTTATATGGTGCTGAGGCATCGAACCCAGGGCCTCATGCTTGAAAGGCAAGCACTCTACCACTGAGCCACCTTCCCAGCCCCAGGGTGATTAATATTTAAAATTGTTTGTGGTGTTGGCAGTACAAGAGAATGTATAAGAGAATGGTAAATATCACTGGGCATACACTTTTCTTTTTTTGAGGAGGGGTGTTACTGGGTTTGAACTCAAGGCCTTCTGCTTGCTAGGCTGCTTGCTACTCTATTTTGATAGTGTCTTATGTTTATGCCCAAGGCTAGAGTCCATGATTGTCCTGTATATGGCCTCCTATTAACAAATGACTAGCAAAATTATGAGATGTGATTATAGGCATAAGCCACTACACGTAGTTTATGCTTTGAGATTATATGGCATCAATTTTTACGAGGGTTGGACTCAAACTGTGATTCTCTCCATTTGAGCTTCTCATGTAATTGTGACTACAGGCATGCACCACCAAACACAACCTTGAAAAATATCTCTGAAACACAAAAGGCAGGCAGGCAGTAAAGGAGAAGTGAAGGCACAAATCAACAAAAAAAGACATACACATAAGAAATGACAAAATGGCAGCTAGAAATTCCCCAGACATGATTCGCCTGTTGACTCAACTTTTGTGGATGACTACACCTTTGCTGACACAACAGATGTGAGTGGAGTGGGTATGTTGGCAGACTGAGGCTATTCTGAGTCCAATCGCATGGGTTCACGCTTACCAGGACTGAACTAGTCACTGCCACTGCTAACTCTACAAGTTGTCCAACTGTCAACCAGAGAGACTCGCATGGAACTCCTGATATGTCTCCATTCCTCTGCAAACCAACCCGTCAGTTCCAAACCAAAGCTGACTAGTTGGGAACCCTCCTAGCCTGAAAGGGTGACTCATTCTGACAGGAATGGACACGGATTCTGGGCTTGAGCATCTGTCTAGCCCTCAGGCTTCATCCTGGGCTTATGGAATGGCTTCAGCCACCAGCAGAAAAAAAATCACAGCTAACATTGCATCAGACCAGAGAATTCAATTTACAGCAGAGAAATGGTGAGAAAGGGCTGTGGCTGAGCTATGAACTGATTGTATCACTTTCCACTCCATTCCCTCCCCCCCCCCTCCCCCCGGCCCAGAGTGCATCTGCTGACCTGGGAAAGCAGCAGTGTGCCTTGCTAATAAAGGCTCGGCCCAAGTGCCTGCTCACATAGCCTGCCATCCTCCAGGTACATTGAATGCATGGCACCTAAGGTTTCTATAAGGTGCTGTGTGTCCAGCAGGACAGATGCATGGATCGGGGAGAAGGTGCAGATCGGCTTGTCATCATCCCCATGACCACACAGGGAATTCATACTTCCCTTCCTGTCACCCTGAGTGCAGGGTTCAAAGACCTGGAAAGGTTTCCACCAAGCAACATGGGACAAGTCCCTTAGAATTACCAGGAAAAGCTGCCTCGTAGGCACCATGGGCTCTTTGGATCCCACAGAGTAGTGGGCTGCAAGGAGAGGAACAATCTTGGCAGGGCTGTTTCTCCTGAGTCAGGCCTGTTTTGCTGCAAGAGTAGAGAAGAATGTGTTTGGAACCCAACTGCTGTATTTGCATGCCTCAAGTTACTCCCAGAAGGACACAGTCAGTGATCCGTCACTCAGGCCTCTCAGAGCAGAGAGCCCAGATCATGTCCCCAGGTGAGTCACCAAGGCCGGGAAGTGATAGCTGAGAATGAGAGGAGTCTGCAAGGCTGTAGCCGAGGTACCTTTTTGTCCTAAAACCTTCCCCTTGTAAGTTTCCGGAGGGGGGGGGGCAGGGGGAGAAACTCACCTGGAACCTGAAGGAGTTAAAGTGGGATGCGCATAGTGAAAATGCATGTAGCAAGTCAGGTTTCCCTTGCCAGGAAGACTTGTCTCAGCTGTTTGCACGCAGCCTTCAGCCTCTGCTCCTATGGCTGCATAAAAGCCTGCTCATCTAAGTTCCTGCCATCCTGAGAATCGTTCTCACTTAAATTCTTGCCATTCTGGGAACATGCCTGATCGAATGGCTAATCAAGATGTGTTTCTGAAGACCAGCCGAACTAGCCTGTCTGGGGACAATAATAAATGAGCATTGTCGATCCAGAGCTCCTGATCGGGTCAGTGAAGACTGCTATCCTCAACAAGCAGCTTGCTTTTTCCTTCTGTCCAAACCTGCTTCTTTCTCTTCCCTTCCATGTGTGTTCATTTCAAAGACACTCCCAAATAAACATCCTGGACACTAAATTCTGACTCAGAAGCTTTTCCCTGCAGAGGTCAAAACTGAAAATAGTTGGGTGTGGTGAAACAAACCTATTATCCCAGCTCTGAGAAGGCAGAGGCGTGAGGATCTCAAGTTTAAAACCAGCCTCGGTGACAGTGAAACAGAAAACAAAGAACAACAATAAAATCCCTAACAACAAGTACTTTTTTGGCCATTTCTTACTAATAAGAAAACATCTAGTACAATAATCAGGAATCTATTGTTTTCTGTGCCAATCCTGGGCCTTGACTTCAGGAACTGGGCACTGTCTTTAAATTTTTTTGCTCAAGGCTAGTGCTCTACCACCTGAGCCATAGTTCAATGTTTTGACCGTGGGGTTTAAACTTAGGGCCTGGGCACTGTCCCTGAGCCTCTCTGAGCTCAAGGGTAGCACTCTAACACTTGAGCCACAGTGCCACTTCTGGTTTTTAAGTGGTTAATTGGAGATAAGTCTCACAGGAATTTTCTTGCCCGGGTTGGCTTTGAACTGTGATCCTCAGATTTCAGCCTCCTGAGTAGCCCAGCTCATAATATAGTTTTGATAGTAAAAAGATCCTGTCCAGAAGTCAAGCTTGCTTTCACTGGTCCTGGCTCAGCAGTCTTTTTTTTTTGTGTGGTTCGTGAAGCTTGAACTCTGGGTCTGGGTGTTTTCCCTGCACTCTTCAGCTCAAGGTGAGCACTCTACCACTTGAGCTACAGCACAACTTCTGGTTTTCTAGTGTTTTACTGGAGATACGAGTTTCACTGAGTTACTGCCCGGGCTGGTTTTGAACCGTGATCCTCAGATCTCAGCCTCCTGAGTAGCTAGGATTACAGGCTTGAGCTACCAGTGCCTAGCTGCAGTCTTCTTCAATCTTGAAAATTGTCAAGATTTTCTCGATTGTTTTCAAGATTATATGCCACTTATTTTTTTATTGACTGTCCTTCCAGTTAGGTTTATCTGAAGTTTTATCAGTTTGTCCCATCAGTGAAGTAGGTAATTTTGAGGATGGCTGAATCTGCTAGTTTGTCTACTGTAAAAATCCTCCTCTCGCTTGATAAGAAATGTACTCATTACCTGGCCCGTGTAATTGTAACCCCTCTGTACGATATTTTCACAATTAAAAACAAAGAAAAAAACCCTTCTCTCCCTTTGTGACTTACGCAGTATGTGGGGAAACATGAGGCTGTATAAATATCCCATTCCTCACTCCACTGACTATTTATTTATGTATTTGCATATTCATGTTTGATCTGGCTAAGGGATTCCTATTTTATTCAGTGGATTATAATTCCATTCATGGTTTTGATGTGCGAATGGTTCCAGATTTGGCCAGTGGGAGCCCCTTCTTATAGACCTTCATTAGTGCATTTGTTTTATTTTATCATTTTTTATTCTTTGCCAGTTCTGGAGCCTGAACTTAGGGCATGGGCACTGTCCCTGAGCTTCTTTAGATCAAGGATAGCATTCTACCTCTTGAGCTATAGTGCCACTTCCGGTTCTGAAGAATCGAACCCAGTGCTTCATGAATGCTAGGTAAGCACTCTACCACTAAGGCACATTCCCAGCCCTCATTAGTGCTTTTATTCTTCACTCATACACGATATCTATGTTTATTTAGTACCTTCCATGCGCTGGCCTTGAAATCAATTATTATTCCAGGAGCTGTGGCTGGATGGCATTTAGAAACCAAGATCTGAGAATTAGGTGTGTTCATTGCTTTTGAGATGCTACTGTTCCTGGGCCCTTTGGGTGGACAGTACTGGAGAATACATGAAACAAATATACAAAACATATGTAGCATGTATATGGGTGTACACTGATGTATACAAATCCATATATGTGTATTTACACATACACACATTTAGATTTATATTAATTTCTTTTAGTAGTACAGAAATGTAAACTCAGAGCCTCTTGCTTGCTTGGCTAGCGTCCTACTAATTGAGCCATCCTCTAAGCCCTGCTTTTTGCTGGTTAGTTTGGAGATGAAGTCTAATAAACTTTCCTGCCTGGACTGGTCTCAAATTGCAGTGTTCAAGCTCTTAGCTTTCTAAGCTACTCAACTTCTGATTAGCTATTTGTATACCAATCTATGTATCTATCTATCTATCTATCTATATATACACATATAAATGAATATATCCACCTATGTATATTCAAAATCATGAGTTTATACTGATACTTCCAACTGCAATCTCATCCCAACTAGTTCTTCCAGTTTTTTTTTTCTTTCTCATATTTGTAACTACTAAGAAACCCATTACCCATTACCCTTGATAGGATGGCTTACTGAGTCATTCATTCTGTTTGTAAACAGTCTCCTGTGATTGCCTGTGATGGTATAAAATAACATATTTGGCCTTTGCCCGGGGTTCCTAACATAGAAATCTGAAAACACTCACGATTTCCTGAGTAACAGGGGTGGTAGGAGGATCTTTTGTTCTACTATTTGGTCACGGACCCTGGTTCCTCACTCAGAGCTCCTAAGACCTTAGTAATTTCCTGAGTTATAGTAGCATCTGACCCAGAGCTGCTAACTCCCTTGGAATTTCCTGTGACAAGAGCATCTTTTGTTCTAAGGGGGGCAACCCTTGATGAGCTCCTGGATAGCCTCAGGATGAGAGCTGGTTGCCAGGGGAACCAGCCTGGTGACTGGAGGGGCTGAGAGGAGCTGAAGGTTAAATTGCGTTGGTCAGCACTGGCCAGTGATGTAATCCATCATGCTTGCCTAGTGAAGCCTCCAAGGACAAGGTCTGGAGAGATTCCAGACAGCTGGTCACGAGGGCAGAGAGGGCACCGAGGCACCTTCTCCTAGCCCTCCTGTGGCAGTCAGTTTTGGTAACAGCCCCCAGAGTCAATGGGAAAACCTCGGTGCAGGCTTTCCCGGAGTAGGGGAGCTGCTCTAGCACACTCATGAAACCCAAGGAGGGCTCATGGGAAGCCAGATTTCTAGCCTATGAGTCACAAGTGCAGTTTTGAACCACCTAGGTCTTGTGACCCGCATGTGAAGCTGGGGGGGGCAGCCTTGTGAGACTGAGAACCTCAATCCGTGGGATCCCACACTCTGTCCAGGTAGACAAGGTGAAGAACTGAATTACAGGACTTCTGGCCACACAATCTGGGGTCCCAGTGTGGCGGGAAGTGGCTGAGAGTAGAGAGAGAAAGATAGTGATTTTCTTTTTCTCCTCCCTTACCCGGGGCTTCTGCTTTGCTCTGATAATGCCTGCTTTATCCTCAGGCGCTGAGCTATGGTCCCTGCACCCGTTGCTCTCTTCAGCCAGCTTGACCATGCACTCATGCCAGACTCCTCTTGCCCTTCTCCCTCCCCTTGTTCCATGTGTACAGCTATGCTGCTTGCCTTGGGTCCCTCTCCTAGGGCCAGGCTGCCTCTCTGAGGTGGCTCATTTGCCCCTTCCTGTGGGGTTCCAAGCTCATTCCAGCAGGCTGTCTTTCTTGTCCCTCCTGGGGACAAGAAGGACTTCTGCTACCTACAGCACCATAGCTCCGTGACCTTTACCTGGCTTGGTCCCTTCATTAGTCTGTTTGCCATGGATGTGACAAAATAGCTGAGGTTGGGTACTTTATAAAGAAAAGAGATTTAAATGCTCACCATTTTGGAGGCTCCAAGTCGAGCATCGGATTGCCTTGGTGATTCTGATGAGGACCTTATTGGCTATATCACACCATAGCAGATGGCTTGATGCAGGATACAACATGGAAAGACAGGAAGCCAGGTAGCAGACAGGGGCTGGTTTTGCCCTTTTATAACAACTTACTTGGTTAAGAACAATTCACACTAATCCCTTCCCAAAGCAGCACCCAGGATGATTGAATTACCTTGCTGTAAGCTCCACCTCTTAAAGGTTCCACTACCCACCCAACATCAGCTCTCTGAGAACTACCAACACACCAACTATTGGCAGAGATACCCAAACTAGATCCAAACTGAGACGGCCCTACACAATGGCTTTAAATGAATTTGTGCAGGGAGAGGAGGGAAGAGAAAGGGACAATCTACTCTTTAAAAAGATGATCTTTTTTTTTTTTTTTTTGGTCCGGTTGTGGGGCCTGAACTCTGGGCCTGAGCACTGTCCCTCAGCTCTTCAGCTCAATGCTAGTGCCCTACCACTTCAGCCACAGTGCCACTTCCAGCTTTTCTTTTTGCTTATGTGGTGCTGAGGAATGGAACCCAGGGCCTCAGGCATGCAAGGCAAGCACTCTACCACTGAGCCAACTTCCCAGCCCCTAAAAGATGATCTTTTTTTTTTTTTTTTAATTTTTTTTTGGGTCCGGTCATGGGGCCTGAACTCTGGGCCTGGGCGCTGTCCCTCAGCTCTTCAGCTCAAGGCTAGTGCCCTACCACTTGAACCACAGCGCCACTTCCAGCTTTTCTTTTTGCTTATGTGGTGCTGAGGAATCGAACCCAGGGCCTCAGGCATACAAGGCAAGCACTCTACCACTGAGCCAACTTCCCAGCCCCTAAAAGATGATCTTTTTAAGCCAGACTTCAAGGCAAGCCTGGGATACTTAGTAAGACCATTAAAAAAAAAAATAAGCATTAGAGGGCTGGGAAGGTGGTTGGGTGGTAGAGCGTTTGCCTTGCATGCATGAGGCCCTGGGTTTGATTTCTCAGCACCACATAAGCAGAAAAAAAAAAAGCCGGAAGTGGTGCTGTGGCTCAGTGGTAGAGCACTTGCCTTGAGCTGAAGAGCTGAGTTATAGTACCCAGGCCCTGAGTTCAGGCCCCACAACAGGACCCCCCCCCAAATAAAATAAAATAAAATAAGCTTTAGGGCTGGGAAGGTGGCTCAGTGGTAGCATGTATGCATGAGGTCCTGTGGCTCAAGTGATAGAGTGCTATCCTTGAACTGAAGAGTTGAGGGACAGCTCCCAGGCCCAGAGTTCAGGTCCTAAAACTGACCCCCCCCCAAAAAAAAAGCCTTAATAGATACATTATTTTGGGATTCACTCCTATTTTGTTTTTTTGGTTTGACTAATTTTTGTCATGTCAGGAAAATTTTTATTTGCCAAGAAAGTCAAAGCTGATTAACCCATTCTCTCTCTCTCTTTCTCTCTGTCAGTTGTGGGGCTTGAACTCAGGTTGTCCCTGAGCCTCTTTGTGCTCAAGACTAGCCCTCTACCACTCCTTCCTTCCTTCCTTTTTCCTGGTCATGGGGCCTGAACTTGGCCTGGGCACTGTCCCTCAGCTCTTCAGCTCAAGGCTAGCGCTCTACCTCTTGAGCCACAGAGCCACTTCCGGCTTTTTCTGCTTACATGGTCCTGAGGAATCGAACCCAGGGCCTCATGCATGCAAGGCAAGCACTCTACCACAGAGCAACCTTCCCATACCTACCTTCCTTCCTTTCTTTCTTTTCTTTTTTGCTAGTACCAGGGCTTGAACTGAGGGCCCTATGCTTGCTCAGCTGGTGCTTTACCACCTGAGCCATGCCTCCAGCCCAGCTCTTTGCTGTCAACCCATTCTTTACGACTGCTACCACCTCTACCACTAGAATCATAATGGCTCAGACAGCACAGTACTTGATGGATTGTTAAACTGAAAGCTCCCCATTTCTACTGTTCCTGTTGGTCAGGTTTTCATAGTGATACAGATACAGGCATGCGTTCTGGGGAAAAGGGTATCTTAGGCATCCATTTCCAACTCCACTTCTCTCTTTCCTTTTTCTTATCACTTTTTTTTTTGGGGGGGGGAAACTTGGGTTTGATTTTAGGACCTGTGCTTGTTAGGTAAGAGAGCTATCACTTGGACTACCATTTTTTTTTTTTCAGATAAATTCTTAATTTTTGCCCAGGGCTGGCCTTAGACCATAATCCTTTTTCCTATGTCCCTTGTATAGCTGGGATTATGGGCCTGAGCTCCCTTCAGAAATGTTGTTAATCTGGCTAAATTAGTTCACATGGAACCTCAGTTGTCTAACTTTCTGCCAGGTATTTCCCCCATAGTAAAATCCTTCTCATGTATGTATGTATACCTTTATCCACATTTATGCTAATTCTTCTACAGGGACCATTCTCCCATCAAATCTCTGAAGGTCAAAGCCGTCTCCCATATTGTTTCCCCACTAAAGTCTTTGCCGATCTCCCTAATGCTCTCTGACTTTGTATCTGTGACATGCCCCTTTTAAGCTTTAGCTGGCTTCTGACTCTCAACCTACTGCCTCAGCTGTCTGAGTGATGAGATTACAAGTGTGAACTACCATACCCTGCTTTTCATCTGTTTTATACTCTAAGAAGCTAGTTCTCCAGTGAGGGCTACCATTTCTTTCTTCTCTCTTCACTTCTAGAGGCTTTACACAGACCTACTGAATTGAAACAGCATAAAATGTATGTATTTTTATTGATTTTTCTTCCTGTGGTACAAGCTTCCTAACCAACCTTCTAGCTCCCAGCGGTTCTGCCTGGAATGAGACCCAAATTTTGTATCTCATAGAAAGAACTTTTGTTTTTCATCTAAAGGACAAGAAAAATCAACATGTTTATCTGCAGGAAGTTGTGTTCATATACCGAGAGATAAACCCTATTCTCAATGCAAATTCCTATTTGCCCACGGAACTCCATATTTTTATCCTGCCCAAATGGCACACGTGCAGATTCTGAACTTTTAAAGTTATGGAATATTGACATTTTTCTTTTTTCTCTAGAAGAGATATACTACTTAGCATATTGCATAAAATCGTATTTTTCAACTGCAGAGACTTGGCCCCAATTGAAATTATGTAACTCCAGTAGGAGACCAACTTGTTTCTTTTGTGCTGTTCTCAGCCTGGATTCTCATAATCTGTTCCAAAGTAGGGCATTATGGAAAATCTAGGGCTCTTTGTCATGTTTTATCTCCATTTAACTCTTTAGCGCACAGCGAATCATCAGATTATAAACTCCTCAAGCTAGAGGTGTCTTCTAACTTCTTTGTACCTTTTTCATCATGCTTGCAGTAATAATGCTCTATGGATATGCATGATCTCCCCAGATAAGACATGAGTGCACTAGGCCCCAGTGGCTCATACCTAGGCTGAGATCTGAGGATCGTGGTTCAAAGCCAGCTCAGGTAGGAAAGTCTGTAGGACTCCTATCTCCAATAAATCACCAGAAAACCAGAAGTGTAGCTCTGGCTCAAGTGGTAGAACAACTTGCCTTGAGCTGAAGAGCTGAGGGACAGTGCCCAGGCCCACAGTTCAAGCCCCACGACTGATCAAAAAAAAAAAAAAAAGATTTAAGAGTGCTTCATTTCTCTAGACTGTCACTATTACTCTTGCTGTATGAAGCATCTGAAAATACAGACATTTGAGTGTTTTCCTCATGCTTGACTGCAGACTTAGACTTCTGTTTGTCCCTACTGGCCTGATAGACATTGTCAGCCAAGTTGGCAATTTAGAGAATTTTAATCTCTTTACATAGCATGCCTTGAAAATGGAAGAAATGATTAGAGACAAAATGATGCAGTGGCTTTCTTGTGTACAATAGAAACTTTTCCTGGCAAGTATCTCTGGAAATCTGAGTTACAGCCTCTAAAAGATGTCCCCCATCCTAACCCTTGCCATCTATATATGTTACTTTATATGGCAAAATCACATATATACATATGTGATTAAATCAAGGATTTTGAGACAAGGTAATTATAACTAGATTATTTGATTGGTCACACATACAATTGGAAGGAGGCAAAAAGAGATTTGATACACAGACAGGAAAAGGCAAAGTGACTACAGATATTCAGATTTAGAGTAATGTGGCTACAAACCAAGGAGTGATGACAGCCACCAAAAGCTGAAAGAAGTCAGGAATAGATCCTTACCAGAACCTCAGAAGGGAGAAGAGCCCTGCTGATACCTTTTCTTACTCAGTGAACCAGAGGAACTTCTAGCTTACTGAATGTAACATTATTGAATAAATTTTTGTTTTATTAAATCATCAAATTGTGGTAATTGGTACATTAGCCACAGCATCTAATCTCTCAAATGTTTCTATCTTTTCTTTTTATTTCTATTTTCTTCTTTCACATGTATATACATATACATACTTATATATTCACTGTCTAATGGTTTAAATAATGCCATAGCCAAATGTATGGATAGAGTGTAAAGGGAATTGCTAAATTCAGTGTGAGCTTCAAAATTTCAGGAAAATGGGAGGCATTCAGATTGGACTGGGGGATATTATAGAACAGATAGATATTACCAGTCAGCATTTGAATAAAGAGTTGGAACTTTATCTTCTGCTCAGTGGTAATATGGTTAGGAACTCTCTTTTTACTTTTCTTTCTTTCTACATTTAAAAAGTAATCTAGGCTTTATTTGCTTATTTGTTTCTGAAGCAGAGTCTTCATGAATTGAACTTTTTAAATGTTGGTAATCAGAGATTTGACCTCAGGTCCTCCAGCTGGCTAGGCTGGTATTCTTACTGCTGAGCCAGTCCTCCATCCCTGACTTTATTTTTGTTAGTCATAGGGCTTAAACTGGGGGGCTTGGGTACTGTCTCTGAGCTCTTTTGTTCAAGGCTAATGGTCTATCACTTTGGACTACAGTGCCACTTGGGATTTTCTGGTGGTTAATTGTAGATAAGAGTTTCATGGGCCAGGTACTACTGTCTCATGACTGTAATTCTAGCTACTCAGGAGGCTGGGATCTGAGGATCGCAGTTCAAAGCCAGCCTGGGCAGGAACATCTGTGAAACTCTTATCTCCAATAAACCACCCAGAAAAACCAAAAGTGATGCTGTGGCTCAAGTGGTAGAGTGCTTGCCTTGAGCTGAAGAGCTTAGGGACAGCACCCAGGCCCTGAGTTCAAGCCCTACAACCGACCAAAAAACAAAAAAAAAAGAGAGAGAGAAAAGAAAAAGGAAAAAGAGTATCAAGAACTTTTCTGCCCAGGCTGTTTTGTTTTGTTTTTGTGACAGTCCTGGGGCTTGAATTCAAGGCCTGGGGACTGTTCTTGAGCTTTATTTTGCCCAAGGCTAGCACTCTATCAGTTGAGCCAGAGCGTCAATTCTGACTTTTCTGTTTATGTGGTACTAAGGAATCGAAACTGGGGCTTCATGCAAGCTAGGCAAGCACTCTACCACTAAGCTACATTCCCAGCTCCCAGGCTGGCTTTGAACTGTGATCCTTATGTCTCAGCCTCCTGAGTAGCTAGGATCATAGGCGTGAGTCACCAGCACCTGGCCTATCTCTGACTCTTGCTGATTATTATCATTTTTTTTTTTTTTGGTCGGTCGTGGGGCTTGAACTCTGGGCCTGGGCGCTGTCACTCAGCTCTTCAGCTCAAGGCGAGCGCTCTACCACTTGAGCTACAGT
>NW_012267227.1:10660578-10699427 GCF_000151885.1 Dipodomys ordii
AAAAAAAAAAAAAAAAGAGTATGGACTACAAAAGAAACAGATAAAAGTCAGGTGCTAGCATTTCTTTTTCCTATAGTTCCACAATCTTGGATGATATAAACGAAAATGACTTCTCTCAAAAAGCTGGGTGTTGGTGGTTCATACCTGGAATCCTAACTACTTAGGAGGCTGATATCTGAGTACCTCGCTTTGAAGCCAACCCAGGCAGGAAAGTCTATGAGACTCTCTTATCTCCAATAAACCACTCCGAAAAAGCTGTAGCTCAAGTGGTAGAGTGCTAGCCTTGAACACAGAGAGGCTCAGGACAGAGCCCAGAGTTCAGTCCCCAGGACTGGCAAAAAAGAAAAGAAAAAAAAATTGTTTTTTACCTTTGAGAGAGAAAAACAGAAAATTCCCTCAGTTGCGTTTTCAGATCCCCCTAGGGTAGGACTAAAGTAGGAGCAATACACAAGGGAAGAAACTGCTTCTGAAGCAGGGTTTAGACAGTATTTTATATGGGCTGATTTTTCTGATTATGAAAGCACTGCACAATTATAAAAGTGTTCGTAGAAAACACTGAAAAAAATTGATTCACCCATCCAAATTCTGAATCTGAATCAAGAAGTAGATGTAGTAGATAAGAATACATATGTATGGGCCTGGGAAGGTGGCTCAGTGGTAGAGCACTTGCCTTGCACGCATGAGGCCCTGGGTTCGATTCCTCAGCACCACATAAGCAAGAAAAAGAAAAACGCCGGAAGTGGCGCTGTGGCTTACGTGGTAGAGCGCTAGCCTTGAGCTGAAGAGCTGAGGGACAGCGCCCAGGCCCAGAGTTCAGGCCCCACAACCGGACCAAAAAAAAAAAAAAAACACGTATGTGTATGTTTGCATCTGTGAAAGTTGAACACTCATATGTACCAATGAGTCATTATTAACTTAAATTGTCACATTTACGGAAGACATTAACCCTGCCTATCATTTCCTTTATGAATAAGGAAATACATTGCTGTAAAGGGAATAAAAACATCAGTGGGAAACTTTGGGGGAATTTCCCATTTTATAGAACCAAATAATACTTTTCTAAAAATACAGCAGGTGTTTTATTTCAAAATGTATTCTAGCCAGGCACAGGGACTACGTGACTATACCCCAGCTACTTTAGAGGATGAGCAGAGGATCAGTTGAGCTGGGGGCTCACCCTGGACTACATAACAAGAGCCCCTCTCTAAAAAACCAGGAGCAGAGTCATGGCTCAAGTGGTAGAGCCCTATCTACTTAGCAAGTGAAAAGTCCTGAGTTGAAACCCCATACTATTAAAAAACAGAATCACTGCTTTATAAAATCACAGAGCCCTATAGCAGGAAAAAAAAATAACCCTTAGTGTTTGTTAGTCTTAAAAGTACTGCCTTCTTAGTGGTTGTTTGCTTGCCTTGTTTTGTTTTTGCGATGGGGTCTCTATGCAGCACCGGCTGACTGTGAAGTCTCTATCCTATTGTTTTCTAATCCAGAGTACTGGAATTACAGGCATTGACCACTAAGGCCAATGGTTTTGTTGTTACTGGGAAACAGAAAACAAATAGATGAGCATTGCTCTATTCTGCAGTAAAAAGGATATAAAGGTAGTGTCTTCCCAATCTCTCCTTCACATTTCCACACTCCACACACAGTACTCTCTTCTTGGTTTGCTAAGGGTGTGCTGTGGGACTTTGCATGAGTACCTGGCTTTGCAGGTGACTGACAGCTCTTCAGTGTTGACCATCACCATCTTGTGGCCTTTTGCCATATTACCGTTGGGGATTTTAATCCCGCAGTGCTTGTTTGCGATTGCAGCAGGCAGTCCAGTCTGTCTTCTCCAGAGATCCCGAGGAGGGGTGACAGGAGGCCCGGGCACAGCCTGCAGGGAGTAGGGTGGGAGTTAGTGGGGAATGAGGATAGGAATAGGTAATGGGGGTTGGGGAGCGCGATTTCCCATCTTTCTCCATTGATGGGGCTCTCACATGATTCTAAAACAACCAGTTAGATAAAGAAATCCAGCCAAGAGACTTAACCAGAGTAGTTTTGTCTTTGAGCTAAATCGATTTTTATTTGCATATATACTTATATTATTGCACACACATATACTGCACACACACACATATATACATATTTACAAGCACACACACACACACAAATATGAGGTAGTGTGCACATTTTCTGTCTTTTTTCCCTGTCTTTGGTCATAGTGCTGGGGGAAGTTTTGTGTGCATATTCACCCACCGGTTTTAGTGATGTGTTTGAAACATTTTCTTTTATCTCCCTCCAGTCTCCCACTTCTCCTGGGTAGCTTTAAGCTATCTTCTCTCCTCTCCTTCCTTAACTTCCCACTTTCTTTGGTATTCCAGAGGGCAGAATCACTTTTCTCCCACAAGGCCTCAGGCGGCCCCCATCAGGCCCCTCCTTCCTTTGTTCCTGCTAAGTCCGCCTCTGGGGGCGTGGCTTGGCGAGGGCGTGGCTTGGCGAGGGCGTGACGAAGGGGCGTGGCTCCCGCCCGGCTCCTCTCGCGGCTGGCTGTCGGGTGCACTGACCTCATCTCACCGAGGTTGTTTAAGGACACAGTTCCCGGGTAAACCCTTCCGCTTCAGGAAGTAACCTAAATACTGCCAGTGCCAGGAAGCCTGCTCCCAGACCCAGCTCTGCGCTCAGGACCAGAGTTTTGCAACGGGCGTCCTTTGCTCCCGGTCTAAGAAATGCTTCCTGATTCATGAGATTTTTTTCTTTTCTTTTTTAAAAATAATTTTTATACATAGTGTACTGGAACTTTTTCAGCTTAGCTTGTCCAAACGCATTCGCACAGGACACCAGTTCAGCCGTGACACTGGAATCTCATGAAGAGCGGGCTTCATGATGGTGGGGAGAGGAAAGAGGTATAGGAAGGGTTGCTACCACCCATAATTTAATTATGAAGGTCTGTCTTCGGCCTTTGGAGACACACTGGAAATGCTTTCAGGAGGCAATCAGCTTTACTTCCAAAGAGCTTTTATAACTCCAACTTCCTAAACTGCTCGCGCGCGCTCTCTCTCTTTCTCTCTCTCTCTCTCTCTCTCACACACACACACAGAGTTATTCCAGGAAATAAGCTTGACTCCCAGTTTGTACTGTATTAAGCCTTTCCCATGATGGATTGTGAAAATAAGGAAGGCTTTCATTGGATCTCCAACGCCCACAGACACTCATTCTTCAGACCCTGAAGTCCTCCATGGCTGGAGAATGCTAGATGCCAAGCTAGTAAGAAAAATAGACTGCAAGAAAGGTTGTGCCCCATGTATATGAATACATACTCATTGCAGAAAAGAAAAAGCCCACAGAACTAAATAAAAGGAGCTACTTAAGCACTACTGACATTTTATATCTTTTTTAGCACTTCCAAATTTAATTTAAATTTTAGATACAGTTAACAGTACAAAAACTCAGAGGCCTAAAAGGTAACTAGAGGAAAGGAAAGTTGCTGTCTTCCATGTGGGCACATGTGCAAATGCACACACGTGCAAATGCACACGCACCCACACCCACTGATTGAACACAGGCCTTGAGCAAGTGCTCTACCAGTGAGCCACACCTCCAGCTCTTTTTGCTTTACTCTTCAGATATGATTCCCTGCTTTTTTGCCTGGACTGGCCTTGGACCACAATTCTACCTCTGCCCCCTGCATAGCTGGGATTATGATTGTGTGCTAGCAAGTATAGCTTGTCTTTTTTCTTCTTCTTCTTTTTCTCAGTCCTGGGGCTTGAAACTCAGGGCCTGAGCACTGTCCCTGAGCTCCTTTTTGCTCAAGGCTAGCACTCTACCACTTGAACCACAGCTCCACGTCCAGCCTTTTCTGTTTATGTAGTGCTGAATAATCCCAGGGCTTTGTGCATGCTAGGCAAAGCACTCTACTACTAAGCCACATTCCCAGCCCCTGGCTTGTCCTTTGAGAGAATATTCTTTTTTTTTTTTTTTGTCTAACCTGGACTGTCCACACATCTAGCCCCCAAAATCATTTTAATGGTAACTTTAAATATATTCTCTATACACACACTCACTCACACACACACACACACACACACACACACACAGGTCAGAACTTTTTTTCCCTCCATTTCTTAACTATTTTGGACATAAAAGATTATTAAAATTATAGTTGTGTATTTGTGATCCTTTCAAAGGTAAGTTGCATGACTAAAGTTTAAACATTTATGACTGAGAACATCAGCTATATGACTTAGGACAAAGCCATTACCTTTTCTGTATTTCCTTCAAGTTTTTTTTTTTTTTTTTTTGCTGGTCCTGGGCCTCAAACTCTGGGCCTGGGCACCATCCCTAAGATCCTTTTGGTCAAGGTAGCACTCTACCACTTAAGCTACAGAACCATTTAAGGAGTTTTCTGTGATTAACTGGAGATAAGAGTCTGTTGGACTTTCCTGCTTTGCTTGGCTTTGGACCTGCCCTGGCTGGCTTTGAACCATGATCCTGAGATCTCAGCCTCCTAAATAGTTAGGATAACAGGCGTGAGCCACCAGCCCCCGGCCAGAAAGTTCTTTTAAACTCACTTGGATACTACCTCTACATTTGGACACAAACGCTACATTTAAGAAACACTGAAGAAGCTCCTTTCAGGGAACATAAGAAAGCCTTCCTTCTCCAACTCCACATGTTTGTGTGGAACCAGATGTTTTCCATGAGCCAAAGCCAAAACATTTGCCCGCAGACTGAATGTAGGAGGTATGAAAATTGAGCCTTTCCCGTCCTTTGCCTCTTTTCTCCTTGCCTCTTGTTTTTGCTTCCTTCTCTTTTTCTCCAAATTTTTTTTTCTTTCATGCCATTACTGGAGTTTGAATTCAGGGTATCTCACTCTTGCTTATTTTTTCTGCTCAAGGCTGCAGCTCTACCATTTGAGTCACTCCCTTTAAGCCCAGACTGATAAAGCAGAGCTCCAGCCTTGGGTGGAAAATGCAGGGAAGAGCACAGGCCCTGAATTCAAGCTTCAGTATCACCAGACACAAATAAAAACCCCGTGAAACAATACTGCTTTTATATAATCTTGTTGTAGGGGAATTTTTTTTTCCAAGCAAAAAGGCTACTTGTTAATATATTATAAAGTAAAAATTTTAAAAGCTGCTTCAGCAGGGTGGCTGAGATCTGAGGATCACCATTCAAAGCCCACCCCAGGCAGGAAACTTTGTGAGACTTTTATCTCTGATTAACTACCTAAAAAAGCTGTAAGTGGGGCTGTGGCTCAAATGGTAGAGTGCTAGCCTTGAGTTAGCACAGGGGACAGCTGCCTAAACCTTGAGTTGAAGCCCCAGGACTATTATTTTTTTAAATTTATTTTTGCCATTTAATTTATTTTGCCATTTCCTAAGTCAGGTAATGAGAACATTTATTTTCAAGGACAATGTCACCCTTCCTGAGCTTCTTTGGCTCAAGGCTAGCACTCCACCACCTGAACCACAGAGCCACTTCTGGCTTTTCTGTTCTTGTAGTACTGAGGAAGAGGAACACAGTGCTCCGGCGCATGCCAAGACAAGCACTCTACCACTAAGTCACAACCCCAGCCCCAGGACTGACATTAAAAACGAACAAACAACACCCCCCCCAAAAAAATAAAACAACCTAAACTGCTTTAATTACTAATACAGTAAATAGCAACAGCCATGAACCCTTGAAAACTGGTTCCTGGGCACTAGGGGCTCACGCCTGTAATCCTTGCCACTCAGGAAAGCTGAGATCTGAGGATTATGGTTCAAAGCCAGCCCGGGCAGACTCTTCACCCCCACTTAACCCCCAGAAAACAGGAGGTAAAGCTGGGACTCAAGCAGTAAAGCGTGCGCCTTGAGCCAAAACGCTGGGACAGCACCCAGACCCTGAGTTCAAGCCCCACGGCCGACACAAACACAACAAAACCCCCCCGAAGGTGGTGAGACCCCCAAGTTTTCCTCTCCCCCCCATGCATCACCGAGGTCGCCAAGGCCTTCGGGCCTGCCCGAGGGAAGAGTTCAAACCCAGCCCGAAGCGCCTCACCCTGAACAAGAGGCTCTCTAAGGACACCCACAAAACCGGGGAGAGGGCCCGCCTTCGAAGACACCCCTAACCCCCCCCCACACCCCCAAACGCCCCGCCCTCCCTCCTCCCCTCCCTCGGGAGGAAAGAATCCCGGCCTGTTCCGAAGCGAGGCTGGCGGAGGGGCGGAGCTTCGCCGGCGCGGCGGCTCCCGGGACGCGGAAAGTAGGTCACGGAAGAAAAGCGTGTCCGTTTTTTTTACGACAGTGTCGCGCGCCACCGTGGGTTCCGCGTGCCGTAAAGGAGAGCTCAGAGCCGCCTGAGGGCTCCCGTAGGCCGCCGCGCAGCAGTCGAGAGTCCGCACCGCAGCCGCCGCGGCCTGCAGCCGGCGTTCGACTGGATTGGCCATGGCGGATATGGAGGATCTGTTCGGGAGCGACGCCGACAGCGAGGCCGAACGTAAAGGTGTGGTGGGCGGGGCTGGGAGGAGGGGTGCGCGGTGGGAGTTCCGGCCTGCTGAGGCCCTGAGGAGAGAGAGAAAGGCCGGGGGTGGGGGTGGGGTGGGGGTGTCTTTTTCTTCCCAGCGCCCCCTGCGTTCCTGTCCGTGGAGCGTGCGGCGCCGGCCTGCGCGGGGAGCAGAAAGGGGGCTTGTGGGAGAGGTAGGGGGGAGGCTGGGGCCAGCCGGGGCAGCTCTCCCCTCCTCCTCTCACTTCCACCATGAGAGGGGGAAGCTTGGGGTCCTGACCCGTCCTCTCCTGCACTGGTCAGCCCAGAGAAAGTGTGGATTCCGAGTGTGGGCCTAGCATGCCCCCCTCCTGAATGAAAGCCAGGGGCTGGGGTGGGGTAGGGGTGCGAGGAGCTGGGGTTGTCAGCATTAGGGGGTGTCTGGAGGGACCGCAAGGGTCGAACGACCTAGAGGGTTAAATCAGTGGGCCGTTAAGCCTTTCAGAAAACCTTTCAGGGCTTCTCGGGTCTGTGTGGTCAGATGGAAGAACTGATGGCTCTGTGTTGGCTGATGAATGAATGAATGAATGGATGGATGGAAGGATGGATGGATGGGTCTGTGTTGGCTGATGAATGAATGAATGGATGGATGGAGAGATGTATGAATGGGTCTGTGCTGGCTGATGAATGAATGGATGGAGGGAGGGATGGATAGATGGGTCTGTGTTGGCTGATGAATGAATGAAAGGATGGATGGAGGGATGGATGGATGGGTCTGTGTTGGTTGATGAATGAATGAATGGATGGATGGATGGTAGTAAATGGGTTTACGGGGCATGGAAGTACTCCTTCTGGGCACAGGTTTGTGGATACTGAAATTTGAAACGTTTTGTTTTGATTGTGCCAGGCCTGGGGATTGAACTCAGGGCCTGGGCTCTGTCCCTGAACCTTCAGGCTCCCACTCAACCACTTGAGCCACAAGCAACCACTTTTTGGCTTTTTTTTCTTTTGAGTAATTTTATTTATTTTTTAGTAAGTTATTAGAGATGAGTCTCACGGACTTTCCTGCCAGCTGGCTTTAAATCGGGATCCTCAGAGCTCAGCCTCCCGAGTAGCTAGGATTATAGGTGTGAGCCATTGGCGCCCTGCTGGAAATCTGAATAGAAGTTATTTGAAATGAGAAAGCCCCAGAAGACCAAGTTCGGAATTCTTGAAGATCTTCCTGGCTCAAAGTAGCTCATCTGTATTATCTCTCTTAGCAAAGTACATTACTGTATTTATTTATTTCTTCTCCAAGTCCAGTTTATTGGCAATTAATGAATGTAGTAAGGGAACCACACTAGGTGGAGATATAGAAAAGTGAATTCTGTGAAGTCATTACACAGGAGCCATTTAGGCAGTTGTTCAAGATAGGTCTGGAGAGCTGGGAATATGGCTTAGTGGTAGAGTGTTTGCCTAGCATGAATGAAGCCCTGGGTTTGATTCCTCAGTATCACATACTCAGAAAAGTCCAGAAGTGGTGCTGTGGCACAAGTGGTAGAGTGCTAGTTTTGAGCAGAAGAAGTCAGGAACAGTGCCCAGGCCCTGAGTTCAAGCCCCAGGACTGAAAAAAAAATAGGTTTGGAAAAGTGGATCCCTGTATATTAACTGTTCATTATTTTTGCTAATATTTTAATTTTTCTCTATCCTTTCAACGCACAGGTCTATGAACCTTGTCATACCATCTCATAACATCTATAAAGTTGCTCTTTCTTTCAATAAGAACTTACTGATCATTGTTGACCATGTTTCAACTACCTTGCTAGACATTGAGCATATAATAATGAGAATATCTCCTAATCTCTCCAAGCTTATACTCATGCTTAGTACATATTTAATAAATAATTGGATAGTTAGAAGCAATTGGTTAGTAAGGTGTACTCTGCAGTACTTTCCTATTGCCACATTGTGTACAGGGAAGTGAAGTGTGGAGATGTCTTCTGGGCTTTTTTTTTTTTTTTGTACTGGTACTAGGACTTGAACTCAGAACCTCACACTCTTGCTTGGCTTTTTGTCTCACGGCTGGTGCTCTACTATATCAGCCATGCTTCTGTTTCCATCTTTTTTGCTGGTTAGTTGGAGATGGAGTCTCTTTCGTTCTTTTTTTTTTCCCCCATCCCTAGGCTGGCTCTGTCTTGTAATTCTCAGATCTCAGCCTTCTGAGGGTTGATTATAGGTTTGAGCCTATAATATTATTATTATTATTATTTTTTGTCAGTCGTGGGGCTTGAACTCTGGGCCTGGGCGATATCCCTCAGCTCTTCAGCTGAAGGGGAGTGCTCTATTACTTGAGCCACAGCCTCACTTCTGGTTTTCTGAGTGATTTATTGAAGTTGAGAGTCTCAGAGTGGTTTGTTGGAGATGAGAGTCTCACAGAGTTTTCTCCCCACCTAGCTTTGAACCATGATCCTCAGATCTCACCCTCCTGAGTAGCTAGTGTTACAGGCGTGAGCCACCAGTGCCTGGCTATTATTTTTTAATCTTCTTTAATGTTCATTACAGTTTTCTTTCATCTTATCATTAAGTAAATGAATTCATTGGGATTTACTTTCCAAGGAGGATTATACGGGTGAGCTACTAGGGCCCAGCTTCATCACTGCATTTTATTATGACTGAATTTTTTTCTAGCATCGCTGTTTTGTTTTCTATCTTTTTTTTTGTTTTGTTTTTTGGTGCTAGTACTGGGGCTTGAACTCAAAGCCTCATGCTCTTGCTTAGCTTTTTCACTGGCAGTCTACCACTTGAACTACAGTTCCATTTCTGGCATTTTGCTGGTAAATTGGAGATAAGAGTCTTGGAATTTTTCTGCCTAGCCGCCTTTGAACTGTAATCCTCAGATCTTGACCTCTTGAGTAGCTAGGATTACAGGTGTGAGTCACCAGTGACTGGTGCTCCAATATTCTTTCTGCCTCCTTCATTTGGGACTCCATTATACTTGTGTCTGTACCCTCGCTGCTGTCCTTGTCCAGTTTTTTCCTGTAAGCTTTCTAGGCTCTGTTAACTTCTATCTTTTCTCATTTTGCCCCCTCCAGTACCTGTACCAGAAATGTGGGCTGTTACCTCCCAGGTAGTGTTGAACTAGGGAGTGGGGGGTAGGATCAAGTAAGCTAACTACTAAGGTTTTTTTTTTTTTTGAGACACATTCTCACAATTTAGCCCAGCCTGGCCTTGAATTTATGATCCTCTTACCTCCTAGCCTCCTGAGTACTTGAATTATGATCATGTGCTGCCACCCCTAGCTCACCAAGAACTCGGTTTTCTTTCTTTCTTTTTTCTTTTCTTTTTTTGATCGGTTGTGGGGCCTGAACTCTGGGCCTGGGCGCTGTCCCTCAGCTCTTCAGCTCAAGGCTAACGCTCTCCTACTTGAGCTACAGCACCACTTCTGGTTTTCTGAGTGGTTTATTGGAGATAAGAGTCTCACAGACTTTCCTGCCTGGGCTGGCTTTGAACAACGATCCCCAGATCTCAGCCTCCTGAGTAGCTAGGATTACAGGCATGAGCCACTGGTGCCTGGCTAAACTTGGTTTTCTTACTGAGGTTTAGCTGGCTTTTCTTAACTAAGCATTACCTGTTTTTTGTTTACAACTTTTTGTTTAGTCTCCAGAGTACTGAGAAGGTTGAGTTGATTCTAACAGGGTTTTTTGTTGTTGGTGGTGGTGGTTTTGTACTTGCTTTAATGTTGAGATGGGATTGTGGCAGTCCCTACTTTTGCTTTTTTGCTTACATTATCTTATGTTTTTGTGCTCTTGTAGACTCAGATTCTGGATCGGAATCCGATTCTGATCAAGAGAATGGGGCTTCTGGCCGCTCTAGTAATGCCTCCGGAAGTGAAAGCGACCAGGATGAGAGAGGGGACTCAGGACAGCCAAGCAATAAGGAACTATTTGGAGACGACAGTGAAGATGAAGTTGCGTCCCAGCATAGTGGCAGTGATAACCACTCAGAAAGATCTGACAATCCATCGGAGGCTTCTGAGCGATCTGACCATGAAGACAATGACCCCTCTGACGTAGATCAGCAGAGTGGCTCAGAAGCCCATCACGATGATGAAGACGAGGGTCACAGATCAGATGGAGGGAGCCATCACTCAGAGGCAGACGGTTCTGAAAAAGCTCACTCTGATGATGAAAAATGGGACAGAGAGGATAAGAGTGACCAGTCAGATGATGAAAAGATGCAGAATTCTGACGAGGAGGAGCGAGCGCCGGGATCTGATGACGAGGAGAAGGTGCAGAACTCAGATGACGAGGAGAGACCTCAGCTTTCCGATGATGACAGGCAGCAGCTGTCTGAGGAGGAAAAGGCTAATTCTGACGATGAACAGCCTGTAGCTTCTGATAATGATGATGAGAAACAGAACTCGGACGATGATGACCGACCACAGATGTCGGATGAGGAAAAAATGCAAAATTCTGATGATGAAAGGCCCCAGGCCTCAGATGAAGAGCAAAGGCATTCAGATGATGACGAGGAACAGGACCGTAAATCAGGTAATATGCTTCTGAGAACCACACAGTTTAGTAGAGGCCCCAATGGGGCCTCTCATTCCTTACCCTTTGTTTGTCTCTCTTGTCCCTGCATTTTGACTTTGCCTAACTGTCTACATTTTGTGTGTGTGTGTGTGCGTGTGCGTGCGTGCGCGCGTGCGCTTGTGCATGCAAGTGCACCAGTCCTGGCACTTGAACTTACATCCTCTCTCTTAGCTTTTCCACTCAAGGCTAGCTCTACCACTTGAGCCACAGCTCCATTTCTGCATTTCTGATAGTTAATTGGAGATAAAGTTTTACAGATTTTTCTGCCTGGTCTGGCTTCAAACCATGATCCTTAGATCTCAACCTTCTTAGTAGCTAGTAGATGTGAGCTACTGGCTCTATAATAATTATATATATATATATATATATATATAAATTAAAAAATTTGTATATATATATTTTTGTTAGTCATGGGGCTTGAACTCTGGGCTTGAACGCTGTCCCTCAGCTCTTCAGCTCAAGGTTGGCACTCTACCACTTGATCCACAGTGCCACTTCCAGTTTTCTGGTGGCTTATTGGAGATAAGAATCTCACAGACTTTCCTGCCCTGGCTGCCATCCTCAGATCTCAGCCTTCTGAGTAGCTAGGATTACATGTGTGAGCCACTGGTACCTGGCTAATAATTATATTTTAATCCTATCCTTTTTTTTTTTTTTTTTCTTGTCAGTTGTGGGGCTTGAACTTAGGACCAGGGTACTGTTCCAGAGCTTTTGCACTCAAGGCGATATATTTGTTTCTTGCTTTCCAGTAACTTTACCTGCTTCTATAATGTATCTTAAATAAATTTGGGCAAAAGTTTTAGTGCTAGTTTTCTCATTCCTACCAAGGTTTATTTATTTATTTGTTTTTTTCATTTTATCTTTTTTTTTTTTAGATAGGGTCTCAGTAAATAGCCCAAGGTGGCCTGAAACTCCTCATCTTCCTGACTCAGCCTCTTAATGCTTTAATGCTGGGGTTGTAGAGGTACATCTACATATACTGCTAAATTGGCTTCTTTTATTTAGCATAATATATTTTAGATTCATCCAAATGGTTATGTGTATCAGTAGGTCTTCTGCTATTTATTGCTATGTAGTATTCTATTGTATGGCTATACCACAGTTTGTTTATCTCCAGTGTTACTTTTCTAGCATATGATTTCAGAATTCTGATGTAAATCTGATTGTGCAGAGCCTCTCTTTATTTTGCAGACTCTGCCCGAGGTAGTGATAGTGAAGACGAAGTTCTACGGATGAAACGCAAGAACGCCATTGCCTCTGATTCAGAAGCAGACAGTGATACAGAAGTGCCAAAAGGTGCCCTTTTATTTCTTTCCTGTGTATGTTTCTGCACTGAAAGCGTGCACCCCTCATCCTGAGCGAAGTAGCCCAGACCAAGCTGATGGGAGAAGTTGCTTATGCCAAATCAGCTGGAGAGTGAATCCATTATTAGGAGGCTGAACCTATAATTGAGATGAAAACCACCAGGTTCATTCTTCACTTTAAATAATGACACTGGGTGTTGTTGTCTTCTTTAAAAAAAAAATTTTTTTTTTGAGCCAGCACTGGGGCTTGAACTCAGGGCCTGGGTGCTGTCCCCATTTGAGCCTCAGCTCTACTTCTGGTGGCTAACTGGAGGGTAAGAGTTTCATGGACTTTCCCACCCAGGCTGGTTTTGAATGGCAATCCTTAGATCTCAGCCTCCTAAGTTGCTAGGATTACAGGTGTGAGCCACCAGTGCCTGTTTTCATTATTAATTGGGATAGTAGAGGTGTTGTTCTCCCGCTCCTCATGTAGGCATGCCAGGCAGGGCTCTGAGAACCTGCTGCAGAGTCGGGTTCTAAGAATTTTCTGGCCCAGTTTCAGAAGCCTTGGAAATACTAACCCACTGCATTTCCCCTCTTGCACTGCAGATAATAATGGAACCATGGATCTGTTTGGTGGAGCAGACGATATATCTTCAGGGAGTGATGGCGAAGATAAACCACCTACTCCAGGACAGCCTGTGGTAGGTAAAATTACTAATGTGAGTTGGATATCTTATTCTACTTGAGGTAACAGGTTCCAAAGTGAAAGGTGTCCTGCTCCAAAACAGGATGTTGGTAACAGCATTATAGCATGCAAAGATGATGAACAGATGACTCTCAGTTGTGTTGAAGAAGCAGAGTTCAATATGAAGTGTTGCTATGCCCTAGGGGCCAAGACTGAGGCTCTGTGGAGACCTGAATATCGCAGTTCAAAGCCAGCCCATGCAGGAAAGTCTGTGAGACTCTTATCTCCAATAAACCACCAGAAAACTGGAAGTGGCGTTGTAGCTCAAGTGGTAGAATGCTCACCTTGAGCTGAAGAGCTGAGGGACAATGCCAGGCCCAGAGTTAAGCCCCATGACTGACCAAAAAAAAAAATTGTTAGAGGAACATCATATTGGAGCACTGATTGACTTTGCATTTCTCCTGATGAATATTTGAAAGGGAGACATCACAAGAGTTTTGTTTTTTTGTGCCCAGTACTGGGACTTGCTTGAACTCAGGGTCTCACTCTCTCTTGGCTTTTTTGCTCAAGGTTGGTGCACTTACCATTTAAACCACAGCTCCACTTCCAATAAAAGAGCTGTTTTCTAGTAGTGATATGTCTACCCTTGTCCCACGTTCCCTGAGCTCTTTGGAGGCAGTTGAGAAGTGATAGAGCTTGAGGCCTGTGAGCGCCTTCTTATCCCTAATGAGTCATCTGGATGTTTCTTGCTCACCTGAGTAAGATGTGGATATTGAACTAGGCCATTGCTAGGTCCTTTGAATGCCTAAAATTCTGTGATTCTTTCACCAGGATGAAAATGGCTTGCCTCAGGATCAACAGGAGGAGGAGCCAATTCCCGAGACCAGAATAGAAGTAGAAATACCCAAAGTAAACACTGACTTGGGAAATGACCTCTACTTTGTTAAACTGCCCAACTTTCTCAGTGTTGAGCCCAGGTAAGGAATTCAATTTTACAGTCTTCTCTGGACACCAAAGAGAAACACTTGGAAATTTGATTCTTCCTTCCTTTACATGGTTTTGACTAATCACAGAAGTGTAAAATTGCTTGTGTATTTGTGAAAAAATAAAGATACCCCTGAGATAGAAAAAATCTGAACTACTGTTAAGTTTTTGATGCCTGTGACTCTTCATATGAATTAACAGACATCACAAGTCTTCCAGACAGTGCTAAAGTTAAGTGACTAAATTTAATAGGGAAACTGTTGCTGTCCATTGTGGCAGCCATTCCTGACTTAGAAAAGCTAATTGTGTGCTGGGTGCCAGTGGCTCACACCTGTAATCCTAGTTACTCAATAGGCTGAGGTCTGAGGAAGTTGGAAGCCAGCTCAGACAAGAAAGTTCCTATGACTCTTTATCTCCAGTTAGCTTCCAAAAGGCCAGAAGGAGAGCTGTAGAAGTGGCACTGTGGCTCAAGTGGTAGAGTGCTCGGCTAGCACTGAAGAGCTCAGGGACAGCGCCCAGGCCCAGAGTTCAAGCCCTACGACTACCACCACCACCAATAACAACAACAAAAACAAAACCAGAAGTAGAGCTGTGGCTCAAGTGGTAGAGTGCTAGCCTTGAGGCCAGAAAGCTTAGGGACAGTACCTAGGCCCTGAGTTCAAGCATACAGAAATGGAGGGAGGAAGGCAGGGAGGAAGGAGGAGGCAGGGAGGAAGGAGGAGGGAGTGCAGGCTAAATGTGTTGGACAGTTAGATACTGATAGGTATCATGTACTAAGTTTATTATCTAAGCTAGACCCTTTGTGGCTTGATCTTCAGAAGACTTTATAATAACAATGAAGAACATTCTGAATACTTCGCTTGATCCTTATTTCAAGTATTATATATTGGCATCTTTTTTTGTTACTGATACTAGGACTTGAACTTAGAGCCTCAGGTTGTTACTTGGCTTTTGTACTCAGGCTGTCACTCTACCACTTGAGCCACAGCTCCACATCCAGCTTTTTGCTGTTCAGTTGAAGATAAGAGTCTGACAGACTTTCCTCCCCAGATTGGATTTGAACTGCAATCCTCAGATCTCAGCCTCCTGAGTAGCTAGGATTAAGTATGAGCTACAGGCACTTGTATACCAAATTTTAAGAATTTCAATGCAAATAATTCTTTGAAGCTGTCCATGAAGATATTTGACTATTGTGATTTTTAAAATTACGCTATGACTTTTCAGTATAATGGTGTATATTAATGAGACCTATAAGTACGTAATAATAATGCTCCTTATAAAACATGATTAATGTTTACTTCAAAAACAATTTGTAGACCTTTTGACCCTCAATATTATGAAGATGAATTTGAAGATGAGGAAATGCTGGATGAAGAAGGTAGAACAAGGTTAAAGTTAAAGGTAGTATTCTTTTTTTTTTTTTCTCTTGGTCATGGGGCTTGAACTCTGGGCCTGGGTGCTCTCCCTCAGCTCTTCAACTCAAGGCCTAGATCTCTACCACTTGAGCCACAGAGCCACTTCTGGTTTTCTGAGTGGTTTATTGGAGATGAGTCTCACAGACTTTCTTGCCTCGGTTGGCTTTGAACCATGATCCTCAGATCTCAGTTTCCTAAGTAGCTAGGATTACAGGCATGAGCCACTGGCACCCAGCTTCTTTTTTCTTCTTGAGTCTTATTTAGTGGTTGACAGGAGGCAGCAGTTACTAACTACAGACATGTACTGCTTTAAAGACCTATGAGGCTTTAATTTCATTCACAGTGCTGCTGTGTTCACTTTCTAAACCACAATCTTCAGATCTCAGCCTCTTGAGTAGCTAGGATTACAAGCATGAGCCAACCAGTAACCAGCCAAAAAGTCATATATATGTATGTGAATATGTGCATATATACGTACATATAATATACATATATATATATATATATTCCTGTTCTTAATCGTTATTTCTAGTTAGTGAAAGTAAGAGGGGTTCATTTCCTTAAGATATTTATATTTAAACAGGTAGAAAACACTATAAGGTGGAGGATCCGCCGAGATGAAGAAGGAAATGAAATTAAGGAAAGCAATGCTCGGATAGTCAAGTGGTCAGATGGAAGGTGAGCTGGAATGTGCCTGAAGAAGTGTTAAGTGCCTGAAGATGTATTAAGAGGGGAGAGGTTTTGGACTAGGGCTTTACTGGGGAGATGTGGAGGAGAGAGGTTCCATTAGTTACTCCCTGAAAACCTGGGAGGACTCAGCTGGACGTTGCTCAGTCTCCTGAGAAGACATAAACATGTGCCAGCATGTGCTCTTCCTCTTTAGATATGCAGCCTCTTGGGTGGGGGAGCAGGGAGAGGATGGAAAGGGATAGGAAGGGGAAACAAAGGAGGAAGCTACAATGCTTGATAAGAAATGTACTCATTATCTTGCCCATGTAATTGTAACCCCTCTGTACAGTATTTTCACAATGAAAAACAAAAAGAAAAAAGATATGCAGCCTCATCATAAATTATTTAATTTTGACATTTAGGAAAATCTTTCACTGGTAACATAGTAGAGGCTGGGCAAATGTCACAGTGCATTTTTCTTTGATGTAGTCAGTATATCCTTATCAGAATTTGTCTTTGTCCCTCCTATTTCTGTGTAAAGGAGAGACAGCGTTTTCAGTGACGTGAAATGGCAGAGCAAGGGCTTTTTGACTGTAATATGTGACATGTCTCCTCTCTCCTCCTCAGCATGTCTCTTCACTTAGGTAATGAGGTGTTTGATGTGTACAAAGCCCCCCTGCAGGGAGACCACAACCATCTGTTTATAAGACAAGGTACCGGTCTGCAAGGACAAGCCGTCTTTAAAACGAAACTCACCTTTAGGTACGTGTTCTCTGTCCTGTTTCCTTTCCTTGGGTGAAAGCTGTGGAATACAGTGAAGTTAATGTGTTTCTCTAATGAAGGCGTCCTCATTGATGTAACCCCATAGTGCAATCCTGTACATGTGAACATATAGAAAATGGTCAAAGGATGTTTTGCCAGGGATTCTGCAAGTTGTTTCCTCAGCCAAGCACTGGTAGCTCACACCTATAATCCTGCTTACTCAGGAGGCTGAGATCTGAGGATTGCACTTTGAAGCCAGGCTGGACAGGGAAGTAGGTGCGAATCTTATCACCAATTACCCACCAAAAGGCCAGAAATAGAACTATGGGCTCAAGTGCTAAAGTGAAAAAGCTAAAGGACAGTGCCTAGTCCTAGAGTTCAAGCCCCAGTATTTGCACGCAAGCACGCACGTACATGCACGCTCACACACACGTTTTCTCAGATACCTGGTCATGCTGAGCAGCCCTATAGGATACTTATATAAACCAGAAAGAACAGTGATTAGTTCCAGTGATTGCCATAAACGGCTCATATCTGCTGGGCAGTGCGGCCTTTCAGGAAAACTGATCCGGGGAATGGATGGCCAGAGCTTGGTGTGGACATAATGAGAGGCACTGAGCTGGTGAGCTGAGGCCTGAGGCCTCTCAGTGCCTCACGCTGGTGCGTCTGGTATTACTACCATGAAGACATGGCCCCTAGCAGACCAGAGCACCAGGCCTCCTGGCAAGGCCATCACCCTTCTCCAGATCGTGCTACTGTCTTTTCTTCAGTAGAAGTGGAGTATCCGTGGGAAATGCTTATTTTCAGAGAGATTCAGTAAGGCTGATTATAATTTAATGTTCTGAGAATTGAGGCTTGGGAGTCAGATCTGTATTTCAATTCTGTTTCTACTTGAGTGACTTTAGGCAACTCTCCTAATTTTAAAATGTGATGATTATCCATCGTGTAGCTGGGTCCTAGACAGTTTTTTCTGGTGGCTTCTTGCTTTGTGTGATGTGATGTGGGTTTGACAGGCCAACAGATGTATTTGGTAAACCATTTGGTTCCTTTCCTGGCAGGCCCCACTCCACAGACAGTGCCACACACAGAAAGATGACCCTGTCACTTGCAGATAGATGTTCAAAGACACAGAAGATCCGAATCTTACCCATGGCTGGGCGTGACCCTGAATGCCAGCGCACGGAAATGATTAAGGTATGTTGGCTAAGCTGCAGAGTGCTGGTGGCTCCCACCTGTAATCCTATCTCCTCCGAGGATCAGGGTTCAAAGCCAGCTCAGACAGGAAGTAGAACTGTGGCTGAAGTGGTAGAGCACTAGTTTTGAGCAAAGGAGCTCAGGGACAGCGCCAGGTCAAGCCCTAGTATAAGCAACCCCCCCCAAAAAAGACTAGTGTTTCTCCACATGTCCACTCATCATCTCCTGATGGCTGCCTCTCCCTGGCAGTTGACACCAGTAGGAGCTGGAGTAAATTCCTTAGTGTCTGTCACATGAAGACTGAGGTGTACGGGTGGACACAGGCCCTGGGAATTCAGCCACAAAACTGATGATAGGGGGCTGGGAAGGTGGCTCAGTGGTTAAAGCGCTTGCCTTGCATGCCTGAGGCCCTGGGTTCGATTCCTCAGCACCACATAAGCAAAAACAAAAAAAGCCGGAAGTGGCGCTGTGGCTCAAGTGGTAGAGCGCTAGCCTTTTTTTTTTTTTTTGTCGGCCGTGGGGCTTGAACTCTGGGCCTGGGCACTGTCCCTCAGCTCTTCAGCTCAAGGCAAGCGCTCTACCACTTGAGCTACAGCGCCACTCCCGAGCACTAGCCTTGAGCTGAAGAGTTGAGGGACAGTGCCCAGACCCAGAGTTCAGGCCCCATGACCGGACCCAAAAAAAAAACTGATGATAGGTATTTCCCAACTTCCACATAGTTCATCTATGTGTGATGCATATGCATCTCACACATCAGAAATGCTAGAGACTTAATTCAAAACAGAAGATACCAGCGGTTTGAAGAGAGATTGCTTAGTGTAGAATCCAGTTTGGTTAATTTTTTTTGTCTTTGGGTTTTGTGGTGTTGGGACTGAACCCAGGGTCTTGTGCTGACTAACATTACTACAGCCATTTACGGCTTAATGAAACCACTGTTGTGGAGAGGTTCTAGCAGCAGAGTTGGGTGTTGTTTATGATGACACCAAGCAACTGAATGAGGAAGACTTTGAAAAAGATATCAGAAAAGCCCTGACCGTAGTCCTCAATGCCAGATAGACACAGGAAATGAAGGCTGTGTTGTGTGGCCGGGGGACCTTACCCTATGGGACCTCCCTGTCCTCTTGTCAGGAGCTGTGGAGCACTCCGGGTTGAGGGCTGGACAAGAAGAATCTGGGAACCTTGGAAGTGTGATAGAGCCAGTACAGGTCAGGCATCCACAGCTCATGGGTGACCAGCAACAGAATCCCCTAGCCAGTCCTGATCGGGCTGGTCACCTGTGTATGTACTTACATTCAATGTACATGGAGAAGACATAAAAGATAGATGTGAGCATAAAAGGTAGGCATACAGGTAGGCATAAAACTAGTTGATTTTAAAAGAATGATCCAACACTGGTTTTTTGGTGTTTTTTGTTGTTGTTGACGGTCGTGGGGCTTGAACTCCTGGCCTGGGCACTATCCCTCAGCTCCTCAGTTCAAGGTGAGCGCTCTACCACTTTAAGCCACAGCGCCCTTTCTGGTTTTCTGATGGTTCATTGGAGATAAGAGTCTGGCATACTTTCCTGCCCAGGCTGGCTTTGAACTCCGATCCTTAGATCTCAGCTAGGAATACAGGCATGAGCCACCAGCACCTGGCCCTGGCATTTTTAAAATGCTGAATAGCATCTTAGTCTATTTTCTGTTGCTACAACTGAATTCCACAGACTGGGTAATTTATAAAGAACAGGCACCTAGCCAGGCATGGTAGGTAGTTCACACCTGTGAACTCCAGCACTTGGGAGGGTGAGATAGGAGGATTACAAGTTCATAGTGAGACAGTCAAAAGAGGGGATGTGGGGGAGCCCAGACAGATACAATCATGAAATTTCTTAAGCTGAAGGTTCTTTTTTGGTGTGCTGGTACTGGGACTTGAACTCAGGACCTAGATGCTATCCTTTAGCTTTTTTGCTTAAGGCCAGTGCTCTACTACTTGAGTCACACCTCCACTTCTGGCTTTTTGGTGGTTAATCAAAGATTAATCACCTGGGCTGGCTTTGGACTGTGATCCTCAATCTCAGCCTCCTGAATAGCTAGGATTACAAGCATTAGCCTCTGGCGCCTGGGTAGCTGTAGGTTCTTGTGGCTGGATAGTCCAAGAGGGCACATATTCAGGCATCTGGTGAGGACCTTTTTGCTACCCCACAGCATGGTGGATGGAGAGACACAGCAGGAGAGAAGGCCTGCTTTTATAACAGAGCCCATCATGCTAACACACCAGTCTGTGAATGCACAAGTGAAGCTGCGGGCAGATCCACTCCTGAGGACACAACTTCATTAGATCACCTCCAAAAGCGTAGCTGCCAAAGCCCCCTAATAATGGCTGACATTGGGGGTTGCATTTCCAACACTGTAAATGGATCTGCACCTGTCACCAGCACTCGTGATCGAATGGACTTTATTCACACAAATCAGTAGAGAAAACAGTTTTCTCTGCGACATCTGGCACTGAATAAACTAGAAAAATTATTGGTGGAAAAAAGAAATCTGGAAAACGGCTTTGTTATTTCTTCACAGAAAGAAGAAGAGCGTCTGCGGGCTTCCATCCGAAGAGAATCCCAGCAACGCCGGATGAGAGAGAAACAGCACCAGCGGGGGCTGAGTGCCAGCTACCTGGAGCCCGATCGCTATGATGAGGAGGAGGAAGGCGAGGAGTCCATCAGCCTAGCTGCCATCAAAAACCGTTACAAGGGGGGCATTCGAGGTGAGTGCAGGATTTTATCATGTCCTGAACTTTGTCTGAGTTTATCTGTGAGTGCTGACTCCCTGGACAGTTGGTCTGTTTTTTTTTTTTTTTTTTGGTCGGTTGTGGGGCTTGAACTCTGGGCTTGGGCGCTGTCCCTCAGCTCTTCAGCTCAAGGCGAGTGCTCTACCGCTCGAGCCACAGCACCACTTCCAGTTTTCTGGGTGGTTTATTGGAGATAAGAGTTACATGGACTTTCCTGCCCGCGCTGGCTTTGAACTGTGATCCTCAGATCTCAGCCTCCTAAGTAGCTAGGTTTACAGGCATGAGCCACCGGCACGGCTCAGTTGGTCTGTATTTAAAAAATCTGCTGAGTGTTGCTTATGCCTGTAATCTAGCTACTCAGGAACCTGAGATCTGAGGATGACAGTTTGAAGCCAGCCCAGGCAAAAAGTCCCATGAGACTTATCTCTAGTTAACCACTCAAAAACCAGAAGCAGATGGGGCTGGGAAGGTGGCTCAGTGGTAGAATACTCGCCTCGCATGCATAAGGCCCTGGGTTCGATTCCTCAGCACCACATAAACAGAAAAAGCTGGAAGTGGCGCTATGGCTCAAGTGGTAGAGCATTAGCGATTAGCCTTGAGCTGAAGAGCTGAGGGACAGCGCCCAGGCCCTGAGTTCAAGCCCCACAACCAACAAAAAACAAAAACAAAATCCTGTGTTAAGGTTCACTTCTTGACCTTTTTTCAAGGTGTGTGTGTGTGTGTATGTTTTCTCAGTACCAGCATTTGAACTCAAGGGCCTTTCTCTTAACTGATGTTCTACCACCTGAGCCATGCCTCCAGCGTGACATTTTGCAAGTTAGCTGGACATGGAATATCTTGGAATTTTCTGCCTGATCTGGCTTTGTACCTTCTCTGACAATCCTATCAAACCTGATTCTTTTTTTTTTTTTTTTTGCAGTGACTATTTGGTGACCTGTTAGATCCTACACATTTGTTACTTATTTGGCGACTATATTAAGTAAGGTTCATTTAGAAATGAAGGGTTTATCCAGTTTATCAGGGATTAAAAAAATTAATATAGTTCACTAGTGCACAGATTTTTGTGTGTGTGTGCTGGTCCTGGGACTTGAATTCAGGGCTTGGTGCTATCCCTGAGCCACCTCCACTTCCAGCTTTTTGGTGGTTAATTGGAGATAAGAGTCTTACAGACTTCCTGCTCAGGATGACTTTGAACTACTATCTTCAGATCGCAGCATCCTGAGTAGTAGCTAGGACTATAGGCATATGCCACTGGCCCTCAGCTTTGTCGTGCCCAGTTTTATGCAAGAGTCAGCTAAGCAGTAAGTGTGGAGTTGGGCAGCATTATATTCAGAAAGGCTGAGTCTGTTCCATTTCAAAAGACTTAAAACTTTTCTTTGCCTGGGAATGTGGCTTAGTGATAGTGTGTTTGCACAGCATGCATGAAATCCCTCGGTTCATATCTCAGTACCACATACACAGAAAAAGCCAGAACTGGTACTGTGGCTTAAGTGGTAGCCTTGAGCAAAAGCAGCTCAGGGACAGTGCCCAGGCCCTGAGTTCAAGCCCCAGGACTGGCAAAACAAAAACAAAAGCCATCCGTTTCCCCCCCAGTGTTGAGGATGAACTCAGGTCCTCTTAGTGGCAAGCACTCCCTTAGTCTTGGGCTAAACTTTTCCCTGTACTAGCCTGGAGCCTCTTTTTACCTCTGACTCCCAAGTAGCTGGTGATTCCAGGCATGTGCCATCATGCCCTGTTTGTTTTTTGAGATAGGGCGCATTAATTTTTGTCTTGGGTTGGCCTTTCACAGAGGTCTTCCTAACCCTATCAAAGCCTTAAAACTTAATCTTGAAATTAAAACTATTTTCTTGTATTGGTTGTGGGGCTTGAACTCAATCCTAGGCACTGTCCCTGAGCTCTTTCTGCTCATGGCTAGTGCTCCACCACTTTGAGCCACTTCCATGTTTTAGTGATTAATTGGAGATAAGAGTCTCACCCACATTTCTTTGGCTTTGAGTCATGATCCTTAGATCTCAGTGATTTGAGTAGCTAGGATTACAGGCATGAGCCACCAGCCCTGAAAAACTTTTTTTTTTCTTTTTTCTTTTTTTTGTCAGTCAACTCTGGGCCTGAGCGCTGTCCTTTAGCTCTTCAGCACAAGGGTAGCGCCCTACCACTTGAGCCTAAGTACCACTTCGGCTTTTTCTGCTTATGTGGTGCTGAGGAATCGAACTCAGGGCCTCATGCATGCAAGGCAAGCACTCTACCACTGAGCCAACTTTCCAGCCCCTGAAAAACTTCTTACATTATCTGGTTCCTCTTGGAAAAATGAAGGAAACAGAGGAAAAAATCCACAAAATGAATAAACAGATCATTCAGCACTCTTGAAAGTAAGTCAGTTGACTTCATTTGCTTTCAGAGGAACGCGCCAGAATCTATTCCTCGGACAGCGATGAAGTATCAGATGAGGAAAAAGCTCAGAGATTGCTTAAGGCAAAGAAACTCACCAGTGATGAGGTAAGTCTCGTGGATTCACGCTCAGCTCGGGAGCTGGCTCTGGCAATGAAGCAGCAATAACAAATAGTTTCCAACTCACTGGGGTGGCAGGATTTGGGCTGCACTGGGTCCTGCAGGGCTGCGTGGAGACCTCTGGGGGGAACTGAGCAATAGTGGAGGATTGTGGCAGCTTCTCAAGGTTACTCAGCTCCAGGTAGGTGGAAGGAAATAAAAAAAGGTTGAATTAGGAAAGGTTTAGGCCCGGAGACAACACTACCTGTGCAGAGATAAGTCATTCGGCTGGGAGGGTCAGAGGTCACCTCTTCTCTCTTTCTTTGTATTCTAATGACAAGGTCATTTATTCTTACCTTGGCAAAACCTGTTTACTTTTTAGTTTCAATGACTATTAAGCCATTCAACAAATTAAAATGTCCATTTGTGATCAGAATAAAAATTTCCAAGTAATAATTACTAATTGAACTCAGGGCCTTGTGCTTGCTAGGCAGATGCTTTACCTCTTGAAGCACTCAGCCAGCCCCATTTTCACATCAGTTATTTTCACAATAGGGTCGCACGTTATGCCCAGGCTAATAGTGAGTCCCCACATTGCTGGGATGGCAGGTGTGTGCCACCACACTCAGCTTTTATGTTTACCCCATAGCTGGAATGACAAGTACACACCACTTTGCCCAATCTTTGGTTAAGATGAAGTCTCACAAACCCTTTTTTGAGGGGGTAGGGGTGAGAGGCCTGGAGTGGCCTGGAACCATGATCTCCCAACCTCCACCTCCGGACTCATAAGGATTATAGGCTTGACCCACTGTGCCTGGCTTCAGCTGTTTTCTTTGAATATTTTTTCTTCTGTTTCACATATGTGTATCTGCGGTCTGATCAAGTTCATGTTTGCAGGGGACTTTTTTTTTTTTTTTTGGTTGGTCATGGGGCCTGAACTCTGCACCTGGGTGCTGTCCCTCAGCTCTTCAGCTTCAGGCTAGCACCCTACCACTTGAGCCACAGCACCACTTCTGGCTTTATTCTGCTTATGTGGTGCTGAGGAATCAAACCCAGGGCCTCATGCATGCAAGGCAAGCACTCTACCACTGAGCCAACTTCCCAGCCCCTGCAGAGGACTTTTTGAGGCCTGTCTATAGTATTTATTCTGCTCCCAGTGGGCTTAAGGCTTTTTTTTTTTCTTTCCTGATTCTCCCTGTTGAGCCTGTTTGGCCTATGGCTTTGCTCTTTGCTCTAAATTTAGAGGAGGTGGCTTTTTTCAAGAGTATGCTTGGGGGGCTGGGAAGGTGGCTCAGTGGTACAGTGCTTGCCTTGAGCTGAAGAACTGAGGGACAGTGTCTAGGCCCAGAGTTCAGACCCCACGACTGACCAACAAAAAACACACAAAAAAAAGAGTACCCTTGGGCTCAATTTCTACATTTTTCAAGTAGTTCCCTTGGGAAGAATTTGGAGCTCTTTTCCCATAGCCTGCCTCTTCCAGGCAAAACCTCCGAGCCTCTCCTGGCAGGGCATCTTTCCCTTCGTGGGGGGGGTGCCAGGGTGTGAGCGATCAGGACTCCACTGTCACTACACTTGGCGCAGAGCCTTGATCCTGTGGACGGACGCCAGGCCAACTTCCCACATTCTTCCTACTTCATGGAAATGCAGTCATTCAGCTTGGAGCTGGGGAGTCTGAAAGTTTCCCTTCCCAGAATAACTAGTTAGGCCTTGATTGGGAATTGAGAGGAGTGTGATTTGGCCACACTCTCCCAGTGGTAGAGCTTCTGAAGCGGGGAGGGGGGAAGGGAGAAGCTGCAGACTCAGTCGCATAGGTTCTCACTGTTGGAGTTTCCAGGAGATTTTCCTGGATTATGGTTTCTTCGTTTGTTGTACTAACCTTAGCATAATTTCAAAAGATTTAAAAAAAAATGTTTCCTCAGTTTTTTGTGTTTTTTTTTTTTTGTTGTTGGTCATGAGGCTTGAACTCTGGGCCTGGGCGCTGTCCCTGAAGGTCTTCAGCTCAAGGCTAGTGCTGTCCCACTTTGAGCCACAGCACCATTTCTGGTTTTCTGGTGGTTAATTGGAGGTAAGAGTCTCAAGGGGACTTTTCTACCCGGGCTGGCTTTGAACCGTGATAATATTCAGATCTCAGCCTCCTAAGTAGCTAGGATTACAGTGCTCAGCCTCCCCCCAGTTTTGTTTGCTTGTCTGTGGATTTAGTGGATCTGTGCAATTCCTAATGCTGCCATCTTGGGTGTCCTGTCATTTTTTCACTTTTTCTTTTTTGTCAGTCATGGGGCTTGAATTCAGGGTCTAGGTGCTGTTCCCTGAGCTTATTTTGCTCAAGGCAAGCATTCTACCACTTTGAGCTACAGCACTGAGCCACAGTGCCACTTCCTGTTTTCTCACGGATTTTTCTTCCTAGGCTGGCTTTGAACTGCGATGGGTCTCAGCCTCCTGAGTAGCTAGGATTACAGGCATGAGCCACCAGCGCCCGCCTTTTTTTTCTTTATTGAAGTATTGGAATTTGTGAACTCAAGGCCTCGTACTTGGTGGGCAGACACTCTACTGCTGAGCCACACTGCCAGGTTTTTGTTTTTTTGCCAGTTCTTTTTTACACTGATTAATTTTACACTGATTAATTTTCTGCCTGGCATACACCTGGACTGTGATCCTCTTCTATTTACATATATCATATATATCTGTATGTATTATATAGAGAGAGCTGTTTTCCTGCTAGTGGTAGTACTAAAACTGTGTAACTTCTAAATCTAACTTTAAAGATGACTATCCTTAGCTGGGTGCCGGTGGCTCACTCCTGTAATCCTAGCTACTCAAGAGGCTGGGATCTGAATATCTTGCTTCAAAGCCAGCCCAGGCAGGAAAGTCCATGAGACTTTTATCTCCAATAAACCACCAGAAAACCAGAAGTGGCGCTATGACTCAAGTGGTAGAGTGCTAGCCTTGAGCTGAAGAGCTGAAAGACAGCACCCAGGCCCAGAGTTCTAGCCCCATGACCAACCAAAAAAAAAAAAAAAATGTGGCAGTCTTAACAGGTGCTTGTAGCTCACGCCTGTAATCCTAGCTAATCAAGAGGTTGAGATCTGTGGATCATAGTTTGAAGCTAGCCCAGGCAGGAAAGTCTGAGAGACTCTTATCTACAATAAACGACTCAGAAAAAGCTGGAACTAGTGCTGTGGCTCAAGTGGTAGAACACTAGCCTTGAGCAACAGCAACTCAGGAACAGTGCTCTGGCTCAGAGTTCAAGCCCCAGGACCAGCCCCTCATCTCTACCACCACCCCAACACCTCCCCCCCCCCGCAAAAATAAATAGCGATGGCTGTCCTAATGGCCTTACGTAATGTACTCAACCTTGGTCTTCTGTCCCCCCTACCCTAAAAGGCTCAGCTCCAGTTAGGAAAGTCAGAGGAGATGGCCTGCTTCAGTGCTCCACGTACCTCTAGGTTCTGGTTTTGACTGAATTTTTGGTCTCTGATTATACTTTATTTTCTGACTCCCATATTGATTTGTTTTATTGTCTCCATCTTTGCCAAGTATTTCCAGTGCGAGGGTGATTAAGAGTGTGGGGCCATATGGAGGAAATGGGTATTATGTTCCTGTTAGCGAAGCTTTGAAACTGTTTTGATCATTTTAGCTTTATGATCTCTTCTCACGTGAAGCAGAATTCTGCTCCTAAGGTCACTGATTACACATTTAGTATTTCCTAGTCACTCTTGGAAGTGGCACGTCATGGAAGACAACTAGACAAAATTTATTATGTTATTCTATAGCCTATTTGTTTTAAATAAGTTGACATGTTTATAGTGTGTTGAGCGGTTGGCAAACAAGCCCTCATCTGAGCAGATGCCATTCATTTCTTGGCAAGCAGTAACTGAACGAAAATTGAGAAATGCCATGGGACTCTGTTTATTCCCAGAAATGAGATCTTTTATTTCTTCCTTTTTTTCCCCACCCCCCAAAAAAAAGATTCATCTAGCCAGGCACTGGCTGGTGGCTCACGCCTGTAATCATAGCTAGATAGGAGGCTGCTGAGATCTGAGGATTGTGGCTCAAAGCCAGGCTGGGCAACAAAGAACATGAGACCCTTATCTCTAATAAGTGAAGTGGAGCTATGGCTCAAGTGCTAGAGGGCCAGCCTTGAGTGAAAAAGCTAAGGGACAGTGCCCAGGCCCTGAGTTCAAGACCCATTACTACATTTAAAAAAAGTGGGTTGGAGCCATGACTCAAGTGGTAGAGTGCCAGCCAATGAGCAAGAGGAAGCATCAGATAGTGAGTTCAAGTTCTAGTCTTGGGCAAATAAGATTTATCAGAGACTTCCTTTGTAGGCTGGACAATTATAAGTGTGCCCCCCTGCAAATGATCTCCCTGCCATGTATCCTAGAAAATACACTCCTGTGATTTGTGTACTCCCCTTCTCCCCGCCAAAAATGCCAGGATCGGGGCTGGGAAGGTGGCTCAATGGTAGAGCGCTTGCCTTGCATGCCTGAGGCCCTCGGTTCGATTCCTCAGCACCACATAAGCAAAAAGAAAAAAGCCGGAAGTGGCTCTGTGGCTCAAGTGGTAGAGCACTAGCCTTGAGCTGAAGAGCTGAGGGACAGCGCCCAGGCCCAGAGTTCAGGCCCCACGACCGGACCCAAAAAAAAAAAAAATGCCAGGATCCTGATATGAGTCTGAGGTACAGGGCACTTTACAGACCCCCAGGTCCACATAGCAGAGAACAGCCATTGTGGCCAGAGCAAGCCTTGGCGTGGGAAAAGGCCTGTGTACACATAGGGAGCTGGGAGGTTGGATTTTGGTGCTCTTCTCTCCTGTTTGATGTCCTTGGGGGAATCAGCTCACTTCGGAGATTTTCCTCATCTCTTCACTCACTGAACTGTAAAGTTTGTGTATTTATGGTGAATAACAGATGCTGGTGTGGGGGACCGATGATTGGCAGCTGCTAAGGAAATGTTCCTTCTTTACTTACCTTTTTGCACTCAAAGTTGGTGTTCACAGCTCCATTTCTTGCTTTTTGTTGGTAATTGGAGATGAGTCTCTTCTATTTGTATGCCCAGGCTGGCTTTGAACCTGAATCCTCAGATTCCAGTCTCCTGAGTAGCTAGGATTATAGGCGTGAGCCATTGGTGCTCAGCTGTGATATAACATCTTGTCCCTGAGAGGACAAGCCACAGACCAGGAAAAAACTGGATGGAACCGGTTGCATTCTTCAAGTGTCATATTTGATATTGACGGGCATTGGTACTATAAATATATTGATAATTTGAGTATTAATTTCTTCCCCATGGAAGAGAGGAAGAAATACTCAGAGTTACTTGCTCTATTAGAAAGGTGGACACAATTATTATTATTATTATTTTGGTTAGTCCTGAGGCTTGACTCAGGACCTGAGTGCTGTCTCTGAACTCTTTTGCTCAAGGCTAACAATCTACCACTTGGAGCCACAGCTCCCAAGTTTTCTGGTGGAGATAGGAGTCTCACAGACTTTCCTGCCTGGGCTGGCTTTGAACTTCTATTGTCAGATCTCAGCCTCCTGAGTAGCTAGGATACAGGTGTGAGCCACTAGCGCCCGGCCAGAATGATTTTAAGTACAGGAAATGTGTATAGTAGAAGGCCTTTAATTTCTTCAACTATTTTCTTAAAATTCTTTATGATATTTTTATCATAAACCGCAAAATATTATTTAAGCACTGACAAAGCCAGGTGCTACTCTTCCTTCCAATTAGCCACCAGAAAACCAGAAGTGGAGCTGTGGTTCAAAGTGGTAGAGTGTTAGCCTTGAGCAAAAGAGCTCAGAGACAACACCCAGGTCCTGAGTTCAAGCCCCATGAGCAACCAATCAATAAATACATAAATAAAGCACTGATAGCCTGGGGTACTGGAGGCATGGCTTACGTGGTAGAGCACTTTAGACAAGCAAGTATGAGGCCCTGAGTTCAAGCCCAGTTCCACACACACAAGTTGACATTCTTTAGGATAACTAATTTTTTTTTTTTGTCGGTTGTGGGACTTGAACTCTGGGCCTGGGCGCTGTCCCTCAGCTCTTCAGCTCAAGGCGAGCGCTCTACCACTTGAGCTACAGCGCCACTTCCGGTTTTTCTGGTGGTTTATTGGAGATAGGAGTCTCACGGTCTCTCCTGCCCGGGCTGGCTTTGAACCGCGATCCTCAGATCTCAGCCTCCTGAGTAGCTAGGATTACAGGCGTGAGCCACCAGCGCCCGGCTTAGGATAACTAATTTTAACTAATGAGGTTAACTGCTGAGGAAGCAGAGGTTAATGAGGTTGCTCATTATCTGCTCATGGTGAAGCAGGACCCGTGGTTCCACAGGCAGAGCTTTGGGGAAGGCTTGCATCTTCCCAGGTGAAGCCCGCGACCTGCATCTCCATGACCTGCATGTGCAGTTTCCTAGAAGACACTTCGGGGTTCATAGTCAGCTTTTAAATTAACTTGGCAAACTCACTGCCCCTAGGTACAGTCCTTAGCACTGGAATTTAAATAAAAGAAAGAGAATGACTTTTTGTTGTTGTTGGTTGTAGGGCTTGAACTCTGGGCCTGGGCGCTGTCCCTGAGCTCTTCAGCCCAAGGCTAGCGCTCTACCACTTTGAGACACAGCTCTACTTCCAGTTTTATGGGGGCTAATTAGAGATGAGAGTCTGATGGACTTTCCTGCCCCCTGAGTAGCTAGGATTACAAGCGTGAGCACCTGGCTGAGAATGACTTTCTTTTTTTTTTTTTTTTGGGTTCCGTCATGGGGCCTGAACTCTGGGCCTGGGCACTGTCTCTCAGCTCTTCAGCTCAAGGCTAGCGCTCTACCACTTGAGCCACAGCGCCACTTCCGGCTTTTTTTCTTTTTGCTTATGTGGTGCTGGGGAATTGAACCCAGGGCCTCAGGCATGCAAGGCAAGCGCTCTACCACTGAGCCACCTTCCCAGCCCCCAGAATGACTCTTAATGAATGCAGATCTGAACACTGGCCATGACCTTTACCAGTAGTTTTATTTACCGAATGAGTTTTTCAGTGCTGCGATTAAACCAGGAAACTCTCAACAGTCACTGTACCATAGAGGTCCATCACCAGCCATGGTGAAAGTTCTTTACTAAAAGTTACTTTGGACCGGGCAGTAGTGGCTCACACCTGTAATACTAGCTATTCAGGAGGTGTGGAGGCAGGCAGAAAAGTTAGTGAGGCTTTTCTCTAAAAAAGCTAGGCTAAGGCATGGCTCAAGAGGTAGAGCACCAGCCATGCAAGGAAGCCAAATAAATTCAAGCAAGGTTCTGAGCTCACACTTTGGTCAGTAACTGTTCTAGTTATCCATGCAGTCAGTGCAACCCAGCGCTTGGGAGACAGAACTAGGAAGAGCTCCAGTTTCACTCCAGCCTGGGTTACATAGTGAGTTCCTTTCTTGAGAAAAGTTACTCTGGATTTGCAGAAGGTCATTCAGCTCTGAGATACTTTTGACAAACCATTCTTGAAATGTTCTCTTAACTTGGAGATATTTTCAATTTTATCTGTGTAGGAAGGCGAACCTTCTGGAAAGAGAAAAGCAGAAGATGATGATAAAGCAAATAAAAAGCATAAGAAGTATGTGATCAGTGATGAAGAAGAGGAGGAAGATGACTGAAGTAAAAACCATGAAAACATTTTATAAATTTTACTGTACAGTTTGTTTTATAAATATGATGTAAACATGAGTTATTTTGGTTGCAATGAATTGATCTTCCCTTTTGTGTAATTTTAATTGTAATAAAAAAAGTTTAAAAAAAGTTTAAAAAAGTTTTAAATGCAAGTCTTTGTGGTTAAGAAATCTATTTTTTCACTTAGGGATTCAGTTGAGGACCTCAAGCTTGCTAGGCAGGTGCTCAACCACTTGAGCCAAGCCTCCAGCCCAGATTTTTTGTTTTGCTAGTCCTGGGGCTTGAACTCAGGACCTGGACACTGTCCCTGAGCTTCTTTTGCTCGAGGTTACTACTCTACCACAGCACCACTTCTGGCTTTTTGGTATTAATTGGAAATAAGTATTTGAAGGACTTTCCTGCCCAGACAGGCTTTGAACCACACCCTCAGGTCTCAGCCTCCCCAGTAGCTAGAATTACAGCTATGAGCCACCTGTGCCTGGCCTTCCATTTGTGTTTGAACCAGGAAGAAAATACTATTTGACGGGGGATCAATGGGATGAAAAAGGAATAAAAGTTAAAGCAATGTTTGAAGTGGTTTTATTTTTTTTTTTTCAGTCGTGGGGCTTGAACTCTGGGCTTGGGCACTGTCCTTGTAACTCTTCAGCTCAACGTTAAGCGCTCTTTTTTTTTTTTTTTTTTTTTGGTTCCGGTCGTGGGGCCTGAACTCTGGGCCTGGGCGCTGTCCCTCAGCTCTTCAGCTCAAGGCTAGCGCTCTACCACTTGAGCCACAGAGCCACTTCCGGCTTTTTTCTTTTTGCTTATGTGGTGCTGGGGAATTGAACCTCATGCATGCAAGGCAAGCGCTCTACCACTGAGCCACCTTCCCAGCCCCTGTATATCACCTTCATAATAACAATTTTTTAAAAAGCAAAAAAAGCAATGCCCAGATAGTGAAGTCCGACAGGAGGTGCTCCTGACCATGCCTGAGGAGGGCTGAACACTGCACAGAAGGCCTGGATGAATGACGATTGCTATGTAGGACCTTATTTGGGGGTCAGTGTCATTCAAGGCAGAATCTGGGATATACACTGAGACTTGCAGCTGAGATCTGACACAAAGATTAACATGTCTGCCTGGTTGCTGTGAGAAACTATAAAGCTTACTTTTGTCTGCCAGTTGGCAGACATTATCAATTTTTTTTTTTTTTTGGTCATGTGGCTTGAACTCTTGGCCTGGGCGCTGCTGTTCCTCAGCTCTTCAGCTCAAGGCGAGCTCGTACTTGAGCCACAGCGCCACTTCAAGTTTTCCAATAAACCACTAGAAAACTGGAAGTGGTGCTATGGCTCAAGTGGTAGAGCGCTTGCCTTGAGCTGAAGAGCTGAGGGACAACACCCATGCCCAGAGTTCAAGCCCCATGACAAACAAAAAAGAAAATAAGAAAAAGAAATTACAAAGCTTATTCCTGAAGATGGAGGGAAGACAGGCACTTCTGAAAGTACTAGTCATGCTGGATGTCTGTGATATAAGGATCCTGCTTTGAAGCCAGCCCTGGCAGGAAAAGTCTATGAGACTCTTATCTCCAATTAACCATCAAAAAGCCAGAAGTACAGGTGTAGCTCAAGTGATACGAGTACCATACTTGAGCAAAAAAGAAAAATGTACCAGGTAGCCCCTAGGTCCTGAGTTTAAGCCCCGGTACCAGTCCATAGAAAAGTACAACTCTATATGATACTTAATAAAGTTTGAAGTGATTTATTCTCATATATAGCAATAGCATTAAGTTCTACATGCCTATGTTATTTATCAGGGCTATAAAATTCACTGCTTTTAGCTGGGCACTGATAGCTCATAACTATAATCCTAGATACTCAGGAGGCTAAGATCTAGAACCATAATTTAAAGCCAGCCAGAGCAGAAAAGCCTGAGAGATTCTTACTTGAAATTAACCACCAGAAAACTGGAAGTGGAGCTGTGGCGCCAAGCGGTAGAGCACTAGCCTTCAGCAAAAGATCTCAGGGTGGCACTCAGCTGCCACCACTACCACCACCACTAGCAACAAAGGCTGGGAAGGCGGCTTGATGGTAGTGTTTGCCTGGCATGCAAGAAGCCTGGGTTTGAATCCTTAGTACCACATACATAGAAAAAGCCAGAAGTGGTGCTGTGACTCAAGTGGTAGAGTGCTAGCCTTCAGCAAAAGCAGCTCAGTGCCCAGGCCCTGAGTTCAAATCCTAGGACTGGCAAAAAAAAAAGTTGCTTTTATACTTATATTATTGTAAGGTAACTCAAGCATAATTACAATCCAAAAGACTGAAAAAAAAGTGTATTTTTATATTACAAAGATTTTTATGCTATTGGTGTGCAGTTTTTAAAAACGCTTTTAGAAGAGGTAAGGGAGGGCACAAAAATGGACAAAGGTTGGACAAACACAGTAGTGGTACTGACTAGACACTATGTTGAAAATGAACTACACAACTTGTGAGTGGGGATTAAAGGGAAAAACTAGGAGAGAATGAAGGAAGGAGTGACACTGTCCAAAAAGAAATGTACTCGTTACCTGATGGTAACCCCTCTGGTATATCACCTTTATAAAAACAATTAAAAAAAAAAAACTTTTACAGACTATTCTAAAAATCTGAAACAACTGAGTCAAATAACTTACCTTTCACTAAGGTGATACACACCTGTAGTCCCAGCTACTCTGGAGGCTGAGCAGAAGGATAATGTGAGTCTAAGAGTTGCAGTCCAGCCTGGGTATCACCAGGACACTTGTCTCAAAAAACAACCAATCAACCCAACAACAAAAAACCCTGTACCACAAAAACCTTATGTCTGAGTTTATCATATGTGCTTTGCATCAATTAGAACATACCGGCAGTCTGCACCTGCTGTGTATAGAAGAATGTTGATGGATTATCTTAAGTAAAATGCAAGAACTTCAAAGGTGACTGGTGGTATTTCTTAACTATTATAATCTATTTTTACCTCGATCTAAAGCAGCTGTCCTCACTCTTATTCTTCCTGTGTTGATGAAGGCTTTTCCAAATACATGGTAATGGCTGACAGTAACTTAGTACCAACCCTAAGGTTGGTGCCTCTGACTGACAACACTGCAAAGTAAAACATTACAAATCTTTATTAGAAAAAATTTCCGTTGTTCAATGTTTACAGCGAAGGATTTATGGAAATGAATTATAGTAGAGAAAAATCAATGTGACATACAGAATGACCAAATGAAATGTGACATAACAAAAATTTTCACCTGGGGATGGTGTTTTCTCTATTAAAAAATATTTAGTGTGAGCCAGGAGCTGGTGATTCATACCTATAATCCTAGCCACTCAGGATTTGAGGACTCTAGTTTGAAGCCAGTCCAGCCAGGAAAAGTCCATGAGACTCTTATTTCCTGTTAACCAGCAAAAAACTAGAAGTGAAGCTGTGGCTCAAGTGGTAGAGATCCAGCTTTGAGTTCAAGCCCTGATACTGGCACAGAAACACAAAAACAAAAGCAATTAGTGAAGGTTCTTTGCTTGGTATCTAGAAACATTTAAGAATCTGTGAGAACTGAAGACAGTTCTAAAGATGTTTGGATCCAAGAACTAACCACGCTGCCTGCGGTAAAACTAGCTGTGTCCAGTATTACCATGAGCTTAGCTCTTGGGCACATGTTTTCAGTCAATACTGTTCAGGAGTGAAGGCCCAAGCCCACCAGTAATGAACTTGCAGAGAATGGTGGCGATGCACTCTAGACAAAACAGGGGACTCTCATCCTGCTGGGAGGTGACTGGACCTCTGAGTTTATAGTGAGTGAGAAGGTGAGGTTGCTTGGAACAGGAAGATTTTATAAAAGTTCCTGAATTTTTTCATCTCAATGCAACAAAGGTTAAATGTAATGAATACTAAAACAGACTAGCATTTTATCAAAACTTTTTAAAATAATATTTTATTTGATGTTATCATGGGATCCCCGTCCCCTTTTCAAAGGAAAATACATTAGAGAATAGATCAACTGGAAAAGAATTTCAAAGGTCTATTCACATGTACATTTCCCAGAATGCACCTCTTGCACAAAGCAAGCATGTAGATTACTTTACTCAGAGAGGGAAGTTTTGCAATTTAATGACCATGCTGAAATCACCAATAATCTGCTAATGTAACAGAGTGTTTATTTGGTCTTTGAAATGACAGGCACCCTTAGAAGATGTCTCTTAGACTTTTAACATTCTTTAGACTTTTAGTAGGCTTTAGCTTCAAGAATAAAGCACCCAAGTCTATTTTCATAATACTAATATTAGCTACTGATGCTGAGTTTATAATGTGTACAATTTCATGGAGATGTTCTAGAATCAGTAATCTTGATGACCATACAATTTTATAAAATGGATAATTAAAACAGTCTTAAAAAACCATTAAAATACAAAGACTATTCTCTTGGTAACTAGATTAAATTTAACTTAAATTGGACTACTTTAGAAAATCTCTGGCTTAATGCTGTAGTAGCACATGCCTGTAACCATAGCACTTGGGAGACTGAGGCAAGAGGATCATGAATTCAAGTCTAGCCTGCACTATTTAGCTAAGATCCTGTTTTAAAAGAGAGAGAAAGAGACAGAGAGACAGAAACAGAACTTCTGGTTTAAAATTTAAGACAACGTTCAAACCTTATTTATTCTATTATAAACAAGTTTGAACAATTTAGAAATACTGAAAGTTACAAATATTTAAGGGGTACCAGAATTGTAAAGAGCAGTTTTACTGTTCTTCCTTATTGGCTGAGTGTTCGTGTTTAAAAATTACTTATATAGAAATCTTTTCTTCAGTTCTGTGATACACTGCAGCACAGAACTGGAATGGTGTAAGGAAAATACTCAACTTATTCACAGTTTGATAACTACAAAGTGAAAAAGATATGGGAATAAAGTATGATATAAAATGCTAGGTAGGGTCACACCCTCACCCTATTATGGGAGGAGAGCGCAGCTTGTCAATTCTTACAGGGCATTGCAAATGAGGAGGCCTGGATGAAAGAAGAGACACTGTTGTTAATCTTTTTTTGTCAGGTGGTCATGGAGCTTGAACTAAGGGGCCTGGGCACTGTCCCTAAGCTTTTTCACAGCTCTACCACTTTGAGCCACAGCTGTACTTCAGGTTTTCTGGTGGTTAACTGGAGATAAGAGTCTCATGGACTTTCCTGTTGGGGCTGGCTTCAATCCATGATCTTCAGATCTCAGCCTCCTGAGTAGGATTACAGCTGTGAGCCACCAGTACCTGGCTCTTTTTAAGTGACCAGTTCTTAGATGCCTGCCCTGAGCCTGACTCCAAACCTTGCTGAAACTATGCAATCTCTGAAATCAAGTACAATTCAAAAGCTGCATAGAAAAATAAAACAGAGGAAGGGGAAGAGGGAGAGAAATGGAATACTGGCAGGCAGGGAGACAAGAAAGCAAGCAGGTTAAGCCTTAGTAACTCAATAAACAAGTAAAAAAAACAGTGTCCTTTAACTAAAAGGCAATAGTGCAAAGCTATCTTTGGCTCTTTTAAAACTCTGCGTACTGATTTTAAAAAACAACAACAACAAAAGCAAACACCACAGTTCTTATGAGGGAGGCTTGGCCTGCTAAGAAGGCTTATTACCATAGCACACAGGAAGCCTGCCTAGATCCTGAGATAAATTGTCTGGCAGAAGCCAAGATAACAGACATCTTGCTTTTCTATTTCAAACTGTTTTTTGTTTGTTTGTTTTTTTAATTAATAGTAGACTATCTCATCCTACACAGAAATGTTTGTGTGAAGGGTCTAGCCAAGTCTGAGCTTCTCAGGATAGGGTTAATGGACCCTTTTCCTCCTTGTCTAGCTGCAAATGCCTCGGTGCTTCTGCTGTCTCTTGATGCAGGTGCTGCCCTGAGACAGGGCACCAATACAGATGCTGGTCATCTATCCACATGGCACACATGCGCCGTCCTCCCGACCCTCCTGCCACAGTGCACCGCTCAAGCATTCACTGCAGGTAATACTCGGGTGAAAAGGACCACTTTGTGATCGTGATTCTTACACAATATGAGTAAAAAAGTGCAAGAAGGAAAGAAGTACCTACTAAACTCCAATTCCTAAGCAGCTTTCATGGCGGGCTGGACCTTGTGCAGTGGGGGGGTGAAATACTGTTCATGCAATTCTGCTCTGCATAGATGAACTTCTTATTCTTCACATATTGTGAAATACTGAGTAGGTTACCAACATGTCAGGCTTTCCCTTCCAGTATGCCTCAGTCTCAGTGGCCATTTTTCAAGTTGCTCACACTGAACACTCCACCAGGTTACCTTTCATTTGAGGTGTTCAACAGCACACATCCTTTTTCCTTTGACAGTATATAACTGTTACCATATTTTGTGTGTGTGTCCAGGCAATGGGGCTTGAACACAGGGCCTGAGCACCATCCCTGATCAGCTTCTGCTCAAGGTTAAGTACTTTACCACTTGAGCCACAGCTTCATTTCAACTTGTTGGTGGTTAATTAGAGATACTTTTATTCAATTTTCTTGCCTAGGCTAGCTTCAAATCGTGATCCTCAGATCTCAGCCTCCTGAGGAGCTAGAATTACAGGCATGAGCTACCGGCGCCTGGCTCAGAATGACTTCTTTTAAGGGAGAAAACAGTTTTTCTACCTTTTACCATTAGCTTTTACAAAATTCATTAATACCCACATCAGAAACTGATAAACTTAAGACATTTAACTGTCAGAGTGGATGACTATAAAAGCCTAGAGCTCTGTGCTGCACAGATGCTAGGCCATCTCCTGTGATGCACTGAAAGCTATCTCTACTTGGACATCCACTTTGGCTCCTGATCACACCAGCAGGTTTTAAACCATGTTTTTAAATCCTGGCATTTTGTTCCCTTGATTAGGGAAAAAAAAACCACCCACCTTTCTCAAGTTCATGTATTCTTAAAAAAAAAAAAAATAGAAAAGACTACAAGCTATGGAATGATGAAAGCCTCAGTGCCTTATACCTATAAAGAACAATAGTGATTTTGAATCAGAAATGTCCATTTTTGATTAGAGAAAGATTTGGTCCTCAAAAAGGTCAAATTAGGCTTACATAAATGGTCCTGAAAATTTTTTTACAATTACCTTTCCCCCCCCAAGACTCATAATAAACCATTCAACAGGACTACATTAAAAACTGGTATTAGTAGAAAGTGGAAATGCTTCAAATATAAAATATAATATCACCTACTACCAATTTTACAATTGGAAATTGATAACAACTTACACAAGGAAAATAATGAATATAGCTAAACAAAGTGTTTCCAGTCTTTTTCCCTTATACCCAGGACACTTTCGTATCAGATGTCACCAACACTTGGTGATCTTCTGGAGGCTTCCCAACGTTAGATGTTGCTGGACTCACTGTGGGTCTCCTTCAACTCTCCTCTTACGTACTGTGAAGACATAAACGTAAGCAAGTTAGAAATCTCTATTTGTTTTTACAATGGTAATGCACACGTTTCTGTATCATCCAGTTCAAGTTTTACAAAAATGAAATGCATTTTTTTTTATTATTTTTATTTTATTTTTTTTTCTTTTGGGTCCGGTCGTGGGGCCTGAACTCTGGGCCTGGGCACTGTCCCTCAGCTCTTCAGCTCAAGGCTAGCGTTATACCACTTGAGCCACAGCGCCACTTCTGGCTTTTTTCTTTTTTGCTTATGTGGTGCTGAGGAATCGAACTCAGGGTCTCATGCATGCAAGGCAAGCACTCTACCACTGAGCCACCTTCCCAGCCCCTTTATTTTGTTGTCAGTTGTGGGCCTAAACTCTGGGCCTGGGCACTGTCCCTCAGCTCTTCAGCTCAAGGCTAGCGTTCTACCACTTGAGCCACAGCACCACTTCTGGCTTTTTTCTTTTTTGCTTATGTGGTGCTGAGGAATCGAACCCAGGGCCTCATGCATGCAATGCAAGTGCTCTACCACTGAGCCACCTTCCC